>NC_140502.1:2252500-2582500 GCF_964271855.1 Acomys minous | reverse complement strand
GTCCAACCTGTTCACTGATCCACATGTGTTCAAGCCCGGTCTCCACCTGCTGCTGCTCTCTCCTCTCCGCCTGTCTGTGTCACGTGAGAAGGGCGGTCTCCTTCTCCCATTGAGGGTCAGTTAGAAAAACAATAATCCAGGTGGAGTCCCCAGGTTGGCTTCCTGAATTCCAGGCCCAGGATGACTCCACTCAGTCTATCACAAGGTTAATCTAAGGGAGTATCCATGGTGTGTCCAAGGGTAAAGCCTGCCAAGACTGCTTTCACCTGTGACAAAGCTTACAGTCTTTCCCACATTCCTATTACCTGTGAGGGAGCTAAGCATAGACTTTTCACTGTGTGTGCTCATGGTACCTCCTGGGCTGCCAGCTGACACAGCAATGGCAGCTGACTCCAGACAATACTAAGAGAGGCTCAGCGAGGGCATTGCAGCCAACAGCCTTGAGCCTTGCAAAGGGGGCGGGAGGGGACAATATGCACCAGGACGAACTGCAGTTCTGACCCAGCGTTGTCATGTCACTTCCTCTCTGAGTTCGAGCAAGTCACCTGACTTCCGTGGTCCTGGGTCCTTTCCTGTTACGTTGTCAGTCCCAGTAACTGCCAGGGTTGTGAACAAAGACATTTGTAAGACAGCTTGGGAGACCGCCCACGGAGGTGGTGTGCCTGGAACAGCATCGGCAGTGTCTGGCTTGAAGAGTGGGGTACACTGCTAAGTTTTCTCCATCAGTTCGGATGGCAATGGTTCAGAGTGCCTCGAAAGCCATCAGGAGCTCATGTGGAAGAGTCTACTGCAACACTAGTTTTGTCTACTAGTTTTGGACCAATCTGGCTTGCTGTATCCATGGCTCACCACTTTAACTCCTTGGTTCCCTTGCACACTGGTTTTGCTATAGGTGGATTACTAAGTTTTTTTTTTTTTAAATGCACTCTCACATTTTGTCCCAACATGCCATTTTCTTTTGGAACCAAGAAGCTAATCCTAACTTTTGTTTTTGTTTTGTTTTGTTTTGTTTTTTTAAGACAGGGTCTCTCTGTGTAGCCTTGGCTGTCCTGGACTCACTTTGTAGACCAGGCTGGCCTTGAACTCACAGTGATCCACCTGCCTCTGCCTCCCGAGTGCTGGGATTAAAGGCACGTGCCACCACACCCGGAGCTAATCCTAACTTTTAAAGAAAGCGACTCTACAGTCATGGCTGCCACCTAAGCAGCTAAGGCCAAACGCGTTTGTTTCCTCAACTCCCCAAGGGCAGTCTCTACCCGAGGAGCTGGGGGTGGTTTTTCTGATGGCCCCAGAGATGTGAGCTTAGTCATAAGGGACGAGTGACGACCTTCCATGCTCTCTCTGCTCGACTCTTGATCTGGCAAGAACTGTCCACGAGGAAGCCATCTTGTCTTCTCGGGTGGTGTTTCCTGTGGACCAAAGTCAAGGTGGGCAACTAAGCGGCAGCCAGGGTGCAAAGAGTTAAGTTGTTCCCTCCCCCCCCCGCCCCCCCCACACCCAGCCAGGGCTCTTCTCCTCTCTTCTCCCAGGGCTGGCTTCCTATGATTTATGGAGGGCGCCATCCCTGAAGGGAACTGACAGTCACCCTCATTTTCTCGTGTACCTCCTCCTCCTCACGGCCAAGGTCATGAGCGCGAGGGGGCCCCCTCCGAGTTTCCTCCACTTGTCCTCCCTCACCCTCACTCCGGTATGGCCTCATGAATCATCCCGTCTCCACATTGAACTCCTGATGCCTCCCCCAGCACCAAACTGCCCGACTTCCGCAATTTTTCTTCATTCTCACTAACAATTTGGTAATGAAATATTGATTTTTAGTTAGATTCAAATAGATGTTATTAAGTTTGCATTGATAAATCGTTCCCTTTCTCAGGCCAGAAGTACCTCAGTCAAATTCTAACTGCGCTTCCAAACCTGGTGATGTATTAATCTGATGTGTCTGTCAGCCCAGCTGCGTGCGGGACCAGAGCTGGGGGGGTGCGGGTCTAAATTGCCGTTACCTCCTAGTGAGGGGATGGTTCCAGCTGGCGTGTGGTATAATTTTTTTTTTAAACCAGAGATCCAAGTGAGTAAACATTTCCCACGTTTTAAACAGTGTTGTTTCCTCCACGGCCACTTGCCTCGTGGGGGGGGGGGAGGGCGGGGGAGGGAAGGGAGGCCTGTGAAATCTCAATCCCCTGCCCTGCCCCCACCAGGCACATTGTCAGCCAAATACATAACTTCCAGGTCGTGTTATAAGGTAATGAACAGAGAGGTGCAAGAGCATGCCAGTCCATCCTCAGACTGTCAGTGGTGCGCGTTGGATGCTGTAAGCCAAAGGCAGAATTAATAGTACACTCGGGCTTTGACCAAGGCACCCAGGGAGAGTCTGCTATGGAGCTTAGTCCCAGCTTTGGCTGAAGCATGGCCTTTGGCATAGCCTGGACGTTGTGCGGGAGAGAGGCCAAGGCTACTATAGACCACATCCTCTTGGTCACTATTGTGGCATCTCCCATTCCTCTCTGTCTCTTTATTTCTTCTCTCACAGCCCTTTTCCAGAGCCCAAATGGTCTCTCCAGGCCATGCCCAGGGCTATATAATACTCAAGCCAGAGGGGATTTGGATACATAAAAATCTCACTCGTAGCAGAATGCACTACTTCAGAGGGAGAGAGGGATGCCTTCTTTGTTTTTGGGTGATAAAGTGCTTCCATCTCCAGTTGCTGGTCTTTGATGAGGGTAGTTATGACAAGGACCCACCCTGATGCCTCTTGTTCATCAGATGCACACAAGACTCAACTTACACCAGGCAGGCAGCTTTCTTCTCCAGAATAAACTGGGATAGAAAGAAACAATCCTTTCTTCTTTTATAGGATGTGGGGCCAGAAACACTGGAAGACGACACATCCCCTACCCAGCACTGGCGAGAGAGTTGGCTGCCAGCAGTGGAGAGCGAGACGGGCGTTGTGGCATTGTGGTAACTTAGTAACTTCCTCCTATGACATTGTGGCATTGTGGTAACTTGGTAACTTAGTAACTTAGTAACTTCCTCCTATGGTCATATTAGTTTTCCCAAAGCAGAGTCAACGGCATGGTCATGGCCACAGCCCTTCGAGGATTTCCACCCCTGCCACACAGCATCACACACCTTAGACCCAACACCAAAGCCTTGCCGAGCCTTAAACCCTCACTTCCTTCTTCGCTGAGCCGGCTCCACATGGCACTTGGTTAAAGATTAAAGCATGTAGTCACTTTGCTTTAACAAAACCCCGTGATGAAGGCATCTTACAGAAGCAGGGGTTCATTTGGGGCTGCGGTTCCAGAGGATCGGAGTCCAAGCTGCCTGAGTGGAGTCACCCCAACTACAGCAGCAAGCTGGGTGCGCACATCTTGAACTGTAAGCAGGAAGCAGAGAAAGTGGGCTGCAGACACCCTAGGCTTTGGATCCTTCAATCTCCTCCCCAGTAATGTACTCCTCCCAAGCAAGGCCATGCCTCCTCAGCACCCCCAAGCACCCCATACCTGTGTGGCGTCTTCTCATTGAAACCGCAATGCCCACATACATACACTGCAGTCTTCCTTAGGGGACTCTTCCTGTTATAACTTATTCACAGACATTATCACCCCAACTAGAAAAGTCACAGTCCCTATGTCCACTGTCCCCCCCCAACCCCCACCCCAGTCTTTTATAACCAGCGTTGTACATGGCACTCAAGCACGTAATAGATAATATAAATACGTGTGACACTGTGCTAATTCACTGATTTCTTCATTCTCAAGTCCTACCCATCGCAGGAAGCCAACATTCAATACCCCCCCCCTCCTCCTCTTTCGAATCCTTCACAGGTATCTTCAGTCAGAATTAATCTCTCGCCTCTCTGTGTTCCCACACCATATTGCTTCCAATGTCTAATTAGCATGTATTAATTAATGTGTACATTTGCATGCACTCCTTTAACAATATAGTTGAAACCTTAGCTGGGAGGTGACTCCGAGGGTGTGTTTTCCACTCTTCTCTCTAAGCTCCTTAAACTCCGGATCTGATTTGTTTCTCTAGCTGACTGCGCAGCACTCAATGAGTTTTTTCCAAAGGTACGGCTGTAATATCCTGGGCTACCTCTTAGTTTCTGTTTAATAACTAGCTGGCCACAGTGGAGTGAGTTGGAAATGTCTCCCCAGCCTCTTGCTTTGAGTACTTGATCCCTGGTTGGCTGAGCATCCTAGTCACCTCCCTGGTTAGTTGTCGCCCCACCACCACCACCCCAGCTATCGCCACAGACAGGGTCACAATGCCCTTATCTTCACGGTGGATTTAAACCTCTGAAGTCATGATTCACAGCTAATACTCCCCACTAAAGTTGATTTTTTTTCTCCCAGGGATCTTATCACAGCAGTGAGAAAAGGAACTAACATATTGATTTACACCACAAGAGAGGTTTATAAGCTCATATGAATCAACCTAGTTGCTCATCAACAGATGGGTAATGAAAATATGAAAATTTGGTATGTGTGTGTGCATATTATATGTGCATATATATTATATTATATATATTATATATATAATATACAGATAATATTCAATTCTAAAGAAAACTGAATTTTAAAATTGTACAGAAAAAAATTGATGGACTTAGAATGTTTAAATATTAACTGAGGTAGCACCTTCTTGCCAATAACATATGTGTAAACAAATCTACATAGGTACAAAGCAACATGTGAAGAGACAAGGAAAGGCTGGAGACAGTGATGGACACCGGTTACCAAGGAGGCGATGACACTGATTGCTTACCTGGTTCTAATTTGCCCATGAGTTATTTGGTTTTGGCGGTGGAAAAATGCACAACATGTATTTAAAGTGTAAATTATAACGCGATACTCCGCAGCCTCCGCTCTGCATGCCTGCTCTGAACGTATCAAGTTTCGTTGGTTGTACAGATTTGGCATCAGGTTAAGTCCGTTGTGTAATGTTCTTATTTGCAAGTTTTTTAATAGTAAGTTTTATTTTAAAAGGAAAGAAGAAGGAAAGGAATTTTTTAAAAAAGGAGGTGGGGAGAGAGGGAGGAAGGGAGGGAGGGGGGAGAATAGTGTTCAGGTTTAGGCCTCACTTTCTGCTGTAAAGATTTGTAGATTTTGATTGGCTGTACTTAGGTCATGTGACCACTCAAGCTGGTCCAGTTGTACCCGGAGGATACTTCCCTGCTTCTCTCAAGATCACTGACGTTGGACGGTCACCATTTAATTTTCAGAGCTCTGTTGTCTCCTTGTCCAAGAAGCCTTTCCTCTTCGCCTACCGGGAACTGCAAAGTAACTGCGAAGAGCAGCCATTTGAGTCCACGAGCCTAGAAGGCGACCGTCCTCAGGGGTCTCGGGTGGCTGTTTCTGGCATCAGCTTCTCAGTCTGAGTCCCCCACCCCCCAGTTGCAGACGTGTAGGAGAAGGATGCGTGGCTTTTAGGGTGGGTGATGCTGAGGGCGGAGGCAGAGACCTGCAGAGGCGCCTAACTGTCAACACCACGGGGCCTCCGCGGGCTTAGGCCGTACTTGGCACGCAGAGCTGAGCCCCGAGCATCCCAGAGAAGGGTTAACGTTCCAACTTCTGCTCTTTGAGGGCAGCAAAGCCCTCTCTGTGCTGAACACACTTTGGTCACCCGGCTGGAGGAGTCATCTGTGACTACCCACCGTGGACAGTGCTACCCTTGCCAAGTGGTCCTGCCTCCAGATTTCTGCCCTGACTTTCCTCAGCGATGGACGGAGACCGGGGATGCGTGAGCCAAATAAACCCTCCCCCCCCCCGCAAGTTGCTCTAAACTACAGTATTTATTACAGCAATAGAAGATAAACTGAGACACCTTACGGCCCAAACGCCAAAGGCTTTAGTCTACTCATCAAAGCTGTTTCCAGGAAAGGCCCTTCAGCTCTGAAATTCTCTTACCACTCCACGCCATCTAGGCAAGCAGAGGGAACCTACACAACTCTCTCTGTCCTCATGCTTAGCCAGTGGCAGCCAGGGGACAAGGAGACCTTATAGGGGGTTGATGTGGGGGCTGCCTCTTCCGGCTTTGCGGGGTGGAGCCATCTTCCCAATCGGCCTTTCCTCAGGGAGCGAGCCAGTGTCGTGCTGATGGCTCTGCCTAGTGGACTGGCAGCACCGAGTTGAAGGCAACCGTCCTTCCTTCCTCCCAGCCCCGAGGACCAGTGGCCCGCACTGCCAAGGTAAAGCCAGCCAGAGCAGACGGGCAGGGAGCAGGGAAATCTCCCGTTTGCCGCCCCCCCCCCTCCGCCCCCGCTGTTCAGGTTTGCTTCTCCCGGCCACTGGGAATGGAGTTTAGGTCTGATTGATTTCGTCTGTGAAATGAGCTGAAAATCCCTCCCAGGGAGAAGAGCTCAACCCCCCCCCCCACCTCTCCTCAGCTTAGACCATACCAGATCCATCGCATTGCCCACCGCCCGGCACGTGTGGGCACGCGCAGAGGGCTGCAGGAGAGCAGGACCCAGGGGCCTGGTGGCTGAGGTTGCCCTGTCACAGCAAGGCTGACAACCCAGGAAGCCGGAGCTCATGGCAATCCATCCACTTCTTCCTCAGGTTTGGCTACCATGCACCTGACATGTGACCGCCTTGTCGCAGGTTTCTCAAAGACTAAGCCCCCTCCGAGACACTCATGGGAACAAGGAGCCGACTTGACGCAGGGGCAGTCCCACGAAGACACTGGCTGAGCAGCCAAGGCACCGAGTGACGGGCTGGAGGGTGTAAATCCGGAAATGGTCAGTTGAGGAGGTGCAGGATGCCACAGTGGGCAGTTGGGTCCATCTCACTCACGGGGTGTCCCCTCAGTGACCATGAAGAGCAGGTCTTGGGACTGTGTCATCAAGAGGAACAAGCAGAAATGTCTTTTTTAAAAAAATAACTCCTGGCTTTTGTTGCTAGCCTGACACTCTGTCCTGGACATGGAATGGCCCCAGCACAGAGAAATAGTAAGGCAGAGGCGTGTGGAGTTGTATGCGGAGTTGTGGTCCGAAAGCAAAGGCCCCTGTCTTGGAGCGCTTGACCCCAGCACATGGTGTTGGGAGGTTGTGGCAGTCTCAGGACCTAGGCGGCTGATGTAGGCCACAAGGTGCAGGCCCTGAGGGTTAGTACCAGGGCCCTGGCTAGTCCCATTCACAGCTTCATGGGCAACAAACCAGGCTGCAAACCCCCACTGTCAGAGAGGCCTCTCAAGCCACCGCGTTTCCTACCCCCTGTGTCAAAGCAATCCCCTCCTTCCTGCCCTGGCTTCAGTCACTTGTTTTGTCCCAGTGAAGAGGGAAGTGGCAAACATAGGTAGTGAGCTACAAGGCACACTTAGGGACAGCATGGTCAGTATGCTGACCTTAGCTCCAGCTATGTCCTTCCCTCCCACCCTTCCTTCCCCCTCAGCTACACCCCTTCCCCTTAGCCGTACCCCTTCCTTCCCCTCAGCTCCACCCCTTCCCTCCCCTCAGCCCCACCCCTTCCTCCCCCTCAGCTCCACCCCTTCCTCCCCCTCAGCTCCACCCCTTCCTTCCCCTCAGTTCCACCCCTTCCTCCCCCCTCAGCTCCACCCCTTCCTTTCCTTTCAGCTCCATCCCTTCCTTCCCCTCAGCTCCACCCCTTCCTCCCCCCTCAGCTCCACCCCTTCCTTCCCCCTCAGCTCCACCCCTTCCTTCCCCTCAGTCCCACCCCTTCCTCTCCCCTCAGCTCCACCCCTTCCTTTCCTTTCAGCTCCACCCCTTCCTCCCCCTCAGCTCCTCCCCTTCCTTCCCCTTCAGCTCCACCCCTTCCTTCCCCCTCAGCTCCACCCCTTCCTTCCCCTCAGTCCCACCCCTTCCTTCCCCTCAGCTCCTCCCCTTCCTTCCCCCTCAGCTCCACCCCTTCCTCCCCCCTCAGCTCCACCCCTTCCTTCCCCTCAGCCGTACTCCTTCCTTCCCCTCAGCTCCTCCCCTTCCTTCCCCCTCAGCTCCACCCCTTCCTTTCCCTCAGCTCCACCCCTTCCTTCCCCTCAGCTCCACCCCTTCCTTCCCCTCAGCTCCACCCCTTCCTTCCCCCTCAGCTCCACCCCTTCCTTCCCCTCAGTCCCACCCCTTCCTTCCCCTCAGCTCCTTCCCTTCCTTCCCCCTCAGCTCCACCCCTTCCTCCCCCCTCAGCTCCACCCCTTCCTTCCCCTCAGCCGTACTCCTTCCTTCCCCTCAGCTCCTCCCCTTCCTTCCCCCTCAGCTCCACCCCTTCCTTTCCCTCAGCTCCACCCCTTCCTTCCCCCTCAGCTCCACCCCTCTCTTCCCCCTGCTTCCTTGAAGCCACAGTCTTTTTGCTAAGAGACACAGTGTCTATGTGGTCACTGCAGAAAGGCTCCTCCAGTCTCCAGAACCAGGCCACCCTGGTTTTAATAGGAACAAAGGAAGGATAAGTGAAAAGGTCAGAGAAGGAGGCAGGGGGTCAGTTATAGGCAGGCGTCGAGGAGGCTGGCGCCCCTGGAACCACGGGCCAAGCTGCTGTCTCCTTTCTCCCTCTCCTCATCCCACGAGGTTCAGGGCTTTCCATGTCTCATAGGACATTAATGCAAATTTTTATAATTCCCCTCTTCATCTAAAAGAGACTCCGGCTCAGTTGTCTAAGAGGCACTGATGAAGCTGACGTGAAAAATCCCATAATTGCTTGCCAATATCCAATTACTCCCGGGTAATATGGAAGTGATGGCGAGGTAAAGCTGAAAGGGCTCGGCCTGGGAACAGTCAGTGCAAATGGAGGTTTGGCACAGCCCCGACTCATGGCCGCAAACAAGGCACAGGGTACGGACTTGGGGGGGGGGGCGGGGAATGTGGACGTCCCACGCTCAGTCTGCCTCAGCCAAGCGTCTCTCTCCTGAGCTGTTTCTCCTCCAGCAGAGCCTCTCCTCAGAGCTGGAAGGCTGTTCAGTGTCAACCAGAAGCCCTAGGAAAATGGGCCTGTCAAAGACGGGTGCAGGCCACGCCACACTCAGCACGTTCCAACCAGCAGCAAGCCATGACATCTTTCTCTGGCCTTCCTGGCTTTCTCTTTTGTGCAATGGGCCTGTCAGGGATGTTAAGTGCTTGTGAGGACATAACTGCGTTGAAAATAAGTCTTCAGGCCAAAAGTGTAGTAGTGATGGAGTGATGACCGAGGCATGCCGCCTCTGACAAACCCTCACAGGGAACAGACAGGAGCCCAAGCCTGGGCAAACGGCCTCTAAGCAAGCGCAGGAGAGTGCACGTGACCGCACCGCCAGCAATGCTTAAGGAAGCAGGCGGTTGTACAAGCCTGCAATCCAAGGACTCGGGGCAGCCGTGAGCTGGAGGCCGGCTAGGGTGCATAGAAATATCCTGTCTCAAAACAACATCAAAAAAATAAGAAAATGCCTTTTGAGGTAATGAGTGATGAGGGGACAGCCATGCCAGCCCCCAAAGGCTTACCTGGCTTCAGAACATTGCCCGTGAGGGCGACAGTGCTCGCTCTGCCTAGGGGGAGGTGCATGGCACTGAGATGCCCACCTCCCAGGCTCAGGGGTGAGGTCAGGGGCAGAGGGAAGAGATTGAGCCCTGTGCTGCTCTGCACTGTATCATGTCTGCAAATACATGAGGTAATTCAGTTTCCAGGACGCGTAACCTTTTCACTTGGCATAAATTGTGATCACCCAAATAAATACAGGGAAATCACATTAAAAACATATATATACGGAGCTCATTCATTCAAGACATTTTTCCAACTCTGAAAAAAAAAATACCTGTGTCTTACCGAGACTGGGATTTAAAAAAAACAAAACCTCGATTCAGGACTTTATGCATCTCATGTACGTCTCTGTCAGCGGCGGACTAGGGTGCTGTGATTTCTAATAGCCCCGATGACCTCATAGTTGCCCCTTATAAAGGTCAAAGGTCAGAGAACGACCCCCACCCCCACCCCTAGCCCCACCCCGCGTTCTGAATTGTCAGAGAGCAAGTGAGATGTGCGACCAGGTCACTAGGCAGTGCCAGGAATGCCTGAGCAATAATCAATTGCAAATTATTATGTCTTATCAAGTTAAGAGTCAAACGAGAAGGAGGTTGTGACTGAATATTTGATCAAAGCCGTTTGATGAGAATGGGAACGACCCTAAGGCTTTATGGAGCAGTTTGGAGAGGGTCCTCAAGGGTCACAGCCTTTAGGTAGCATTTGAAAACAGTTCCGCCGTAGAGAAAGAGCCAAGGGATGGGGAGACAGCTCAGTGGTTGAGCATTTGCCGGGTGTGGACAAGACCTGGGGTTCCATCGCCAGCACAGCAAACCGGAAGGTCCGGCAGAGGTTGTGTCCTGTAGAGGGGTCTTCCCCAGGGCCAAGGGGCGACTGCAGCCTAAGCTCCGGCCAGGGTTCCATTCTCCCGGGGGTCTGACCGACAGGGATGAATGGTCCTCTCCCCGCCCCCCACCCTCGAGAACGTGGGCTATCTCTGTCCTTTGTGTACTGTTTCTGTCAAGAGAGCGTCCTCCCCATCCATCATAGCCTCACACCAGGGTTATGGGAAGGTCGGGCCTCACCGGAAGGCCACCAGGGAAGCCCAACCAGGATCCAGCTAGGGGCGGGGGGGGGGGGGGGGGGCGACGCGACGAAGGGCCATCGCTGTCAGCCCCTCAGAGGGGACTCTTCCTCGTGAGCTGTCTCTACCGAGGCTGTTAGAGGCAGGGCTTGGACATTTCTGAGAACAGAACAGAAATACTGCCGGCAAAATACCGTTCAGTGATGCGGAGCAGAGCTCACGGGAGTCACATTTCACACCGTGTGGGGAGGCTGAAATGCTAGGTGAGGCTCCGCTTCCATCCCACGTGACTGGGGAGGAGGGGATTGCGACCCCAGGCGTTGTATGTCTGGCCTCCTCGTGCTAAAGCGCTTTACAGTTTACACGAAGCGCGAAGCGCACAGCGCATGGTAACTTGGCAGGACTCAGCAGGAGCGGGTTAAGGTCGCACAGTAACAAAGCTGGGTCAAGGTCAGTACAAGATGTACCTAAAACAAAACAAAACAAAACAAAACAAAACAAAAACCTCTTAGGCTTCCAGAGTTGGAATATCTGCTGAGAATGATCCGAAAAGGACCTCGGATGCAGACGGGTGTGGGGTGCGCATGCGCAGTTCATCAGTTGGCGTGCCCACGGCTTGACACTGAGTCTGCAGGAGAGGACCGAGTTTAAGGGCCGCGGTCACTCGGCTCCCGTGATTGACCAATGAGACACATGACAGGGACGCAACGGACATTCAGTGAGCAGACTATGTCAGCCAAGAGTGAATGCCATGGTACACTGTGCGGCCCAAGGTGGGGAATTAACCTGAAAATCGAACCTGCCCTTTAGCTCACAGAGGCTGACGGGGTCCTGCCTGGTACAGCACTGGGGAACCTTGTACCCGAAGGGAGAACACAGAGGTTTGCCCTCCAGCTCTCTCCCTCGTGGATGGGCATCTCAGCTGAACTCAGCAAGGTGCACAGTAACTGATGGGCGCTGTGAGTTTGCTTCCAAGCTGTGTCGTAACTTCTCCGATGGTCCAGCCGCGGAGACTGTGGGTGGCTGCCGCGAAGGTGTGAGCGAGGTGGGAAACTGCCAGGAGGAGAAACGGAGGCGCCCAGGGAAGCAAGACCGAGAGCATCCTTCCCAGGTTATTTGCAGGTGGGCTGGGGCTGGCATTCGGAAGCATAGATAGTCCATCCTGGTTCGAGCCTTATTTTGTGGACATGACCCTTCACTCCGTGGTCCCTGCTGAACGCCTGGGCTTGCCTGGAGTCCGTAGACCAGAGAAACATCTTTACCTCTGGGCTTTAATTACGCTTGATTTTAGCTTCTGCTGAGTGATCATCTGTCTTCCTCTAAGCCCCCATTTTTTCCCAGAGCAGTTTCTTGATGTTATTAGAGCTGTCTATAAAATATGAATCCCAATTCCATGATAGTCATAAAAGCCATAAAATTCTATGCCTGCCATGAAAATATTACATGATTTACTTTTGTGTGAAGTACATATTAAATCTCAGTAGTGGGATAGGAGTTTGGCTCTCCAGCATCGCGAACTTTTAATAACGCACACTTTGCCTTAAATTTCTATTATTTTAAGTTCCCTTTCTTCGTTTTACAATAGCTCTCCGTTTCAAAATAGAGTCAGAAAATAGCCCTGGTCGTGTTTATAGATAAAAGTTACTAGTCACTGTATTTCGAATTCTTTTCTCCCCCTTTTTTATGGTGTTTGTGTTTGTCATATATACGACGTGATTTGTGCGTTGGTTTGCTTTGGTTTTATCCCAGGTTCCTTTGGAGCAATGCCAGGCGCTTAACCAAATCCTCCAGCAATGAGGTTGATAGTACCATTGGCAGGGTCAAGGGGTGTGTGTGTGTGTGTGTGTGTGTGTGTGTGTGTGTGTATGTGTATATGTGTGTATGTGCGTATGTGTGTATCTGTGTATCTGTGTGTATATGTGTATGTGTTTGTGTGTGTGTGTGTATGTGTATGTGTATATGTGTATATGTGTGTATGTGTGTATGTGTGTATATGTGTGTATATGTGTATGTGTTTGTGTGTGTGTGTGTGTATGTGTGTATATGTGTATGTGTATATGTGCGTATTTGTGTATGTGTGTATGTGTGTATCTGTGTGTATGTGTGTGTGTGTATGTGTATGTGTATATGTGTATATGTGTGTATGTGTGTATGTGTGTATATGTGTGTATATGTGTATGTGTTTGTGTGTGTGTGTGTGTATGTGTGTATATGTGTATGTGTATATGTGCGTATTTGTGTATGTGTGTATGTGTGTATCTGTGTGTATGTGTGTGTGTGTATGTGTATGTGTATATGTGTGTATGTGTGTATGTGTGTATATGTGTGTATATGTGTATGTGTTTGTGTGTGTGTGTGTGTATGTGTGTATATGTGTATGTGTATATGTGCGTATTTGTGTATGTGTGTATGTGTGTATCTGTGTGTATGTGTGTGTGTGTGTGTGTGTGTTACTGTCCCACCAACCCAGCCCCCAGAACACCCAATCCCCACTCTAAATCCCCAGCTCCTTCCTTGAGTGGTGTGCCAGCTCTCCTGCCCGTAGACCCGGAACACATTCCAAACAAATCAAGGGCCGAGGGAAGATTGGTTCTCAGCCCGGAGGGCGCTCGTGACATTTGGAATGAGTTGAAACTGATCTTAAAAGATTTTCATTTCAAAAGATATCTGATAGGATGTGTCGATGGGGTGTTTCGCACACCTCATCACAGTTCAAAGACTGTGGCCTTGAGCGTGGTGATGCCAAGGTGGGGAACAGATGTGTCCAGCTGCAGAGGGAAGAGCGCACACCAGCCATCTCACAGAGCAAGGAGACAAAGGCTCAGGTCTGAGCCCAGCAGGCACCAACTGAGGGGCACGCACTGGTCTTCTCTCTGAGCGCAGCTTACCCTTGACCTCTTATATGTCTGACGTCTGAAAAGTTATACAAAACTACTTCTCGAGGTGGCCCATCAGAAGGGGGGGGGGGAAGGGGACAACAAAGCGGAAGTAAGGATTCAAAGTGAGGAGGTGGGTTTTTATTTCCTGGGGGTGAGGGGGTTGGGGAACCCCTCCACCCTGTGGGCTTGTGCCTATGTGCAGACTGGCTCACAAGGCCTTTGGTGGGTCCTACATCCATCGCCCCTGAAACTTATGACCTTCTGGGAGAATGGAGAGAGTTCAACCCTGGGGTACAGGACACCCCAAGGGGAGACTGCACATTATACATTATCTGTTCTAGGAGTGTGCTGGTTCTCACAGTGTTTGCAAGAGTAAAGACTCCTGGGATCCTCCGAGATTCTCTGTTTGCTTGTTTGTTTGTTCTTTTTGAGATAGGGTTTCTCTGTGTAGCCTTGGCTGTCCTGGAACTCACTTTGTAGATCAGGCTGGCCTCGAACTCACAGAGCCTGCCTCTGCCTCCCGAGTGCTGGGATTACGGGCAGATTCTTTAAGAATTTGCTATAGTGGGTCTTGATTGTATTCATCCCCAGTTCTTCCCCTTGGCTCCTTCCAGGCCGACCCCCATCCACCTCTCTTTCCTCAACATCATGCTGTCATCTGTTTAAAAGTAATAACTTATACTCTCTAATGATGTGATATATATATATATAGGCAGGGGGGAGGGAAGGATACCCCTCACGCTTCTCAGTGAGGAGCGATTGACACTTAGAGTCTCTTCTAACAGAGTCACTTTTTTGGTCCAAGCAGAGCCTGGGAAGTTTTACGTCAAGTTAGAGTCACAAGTTAGGTGTCAACAATGAAGGGCACCGTCTACAGTGAAAGAGGCTCATGGTCCCGACCATGATGGTGGAGCTGGAAAGTCCCTGTTACCCAGGGATGCTGTGGACATCCTAGTGTTTGCGTTCACATATCTGTGCTGACCGTGGTGACAAAGCACGTTCAATTATGCACAGCGTATAATGCCCGAGAAGGTAATATACGGCCAGGTTATGTGTTAACTATACTTCATCCCATTATTTTACGTACTTTGCTATGTTTTCTGTGAAAGAATCTACCGCCTTAGAGCCAGTGCAGCATCAGGCCCTGTGTTCGCTTTGTCTCTTGATGGCACTGAGAGGCTACATCCCAGCAGCTGACCTTCTCCATCTGGGAGTTCCTGAGGCCACTCTGCTCTCCTGAACCCCTCAGGAAGCAGCTCCACCATGAAGGCATGACTGGAACTCAGGGCTCCAGTTGGAAGCTTTCAATCAAGAGGAGGCTGCCAGGCGAGGGAGCCAGAACAGGCTGGAGGCTTGCAGAGACTCCTTAGGCACGAGCCAAGCTCTGGAGACCCTGTGCTGATGAAGAACCAACCACCTACTTTTATCACCTCGGCGGGTGTGTGCCTGCCAGCTCACTCCGCACTCTCCTGCTCCGAGGGCAGCTCCACTCTGCTTCAACTCCCAGGTAGGCACATCCTCGGCCTCTTTCATTTCCAAACCACTTACCTTGATGTCAAAAGGTAAGGAACACCTAAGCAGATGTGGAGCATTAACAAAGGCTGTCATGATGCCGGCTTTTGTTCAGTAAAGAAAGAGGAGGAGGAGGAAGAAGAAGAAAAGGAAGAGGAGGAGGAGGAAGGGTAAGAGGAGAAGGGGAGGAGATAGGTGGGGAGGAGGAGGGGGAGGAGGGGGAAGGAGGGGGAGGAAGGGGAGGAGGAGGAAGAGGAGGAGGAAGGATAAGAGGAGGAGGGGAGGAGACAACAGAGGAGGAGGGGGAGAAGAGGGAGGAGGAGGAAGAGGAGGAGGAAGGGTAAGAGGAGGAAGGGAGGAGACAGGGGAGGAGAAGGGGGAGGAGGAGGGGGAGGAGGGGGAGGGGAAGAAATTAAAATGAAGCATCCCATCCTCCTTCGTTCCCTTTGTAAACTCATGCTGTACAGATAAGTCCCACGGATGTCTGACTCTGACCACCGAATAGAATCTTTGAAAGCCACTGCATGGAAGTCCCTGCCCCCAGGGACTTGAGGACTCATTACCACCACATTGACAAAGTTATTGTCTTCTCCATCACCAGCTTGCATGAACGTGTGCACCACGATGTCAAAACTGACATGTCAATCATTTTGCCTCCCGAACAGTCAATTATAAATACACACGAGAAGATCTCTCCAAATTTGTCACAACAAGATTTTTGCATCTGGCGTGTTTTTTAACTAAAGATAAGGATCCTGTACGCATCTTCTAATTTATTATCGGGTATTTATTACGGGAAGAGAGTCTTTTTAGTCCTAATCACAACTCATTAAAATCGAATATTATTCTTGACAATCTACCGCTGAAGACTCATCACCGTTAGCAGGAAGGAATAAAAAGCGTATTTCAACTGAAACTTCATTTGGAGTATTTCTCTTTGGAGACAGTCCAATGTGTGTGTGGGGGGGGGCAAGTATAACACATGTAATAAAATGCCTTGGTGAAGAAAATTTGCCACATGTAAAAGAAAGAAGGAAGGGAGGGAGGGGAGAGAGAGAGAGAGAGAGAGAGAGAGAGAGAGAGAGAGAGAGAGAGAGAGAGAGGGAGAGAGAGAGGCGTGGTGGGGGAATCTAAAATCCTTTGCAAAAACTGAAGTAGGGACCCGTGTCCACATCCCATGGGCTATTCGAGTGTACCCTAATGAAGAAGGAGGGGACAAGTTAAGTGTTCGCCTCCACCTCCCCCATCATTTCTGGTTTTCAGCCCTGCACTGTAGCTGCTGGGTACCCCGTTAGCCACCAGAAGCTGTCCCCTGCCCCCCTCATGTTGTGGCCAGAAGAGGCATTCAGATCATCACTGCACGCACAAAGAGGCCACATTTGTAATCCTCACGACTGTCGCCCCATCCACAGCAGGCCGTCGGAACGAGGTTATGAATACTCCGTTTGCTGACTGGGGTGATTCTGGCATTAGCGATGTGGCGTTTCCCACATGTTTAGCCTGAAAGAAGACATTTGTTTGGACTGTATGCTTCTGTGTACTTTTTTTAATGCAATAAAATTGACAGATGATTTTTTTTTTTTTGCAACAGGTTTGGAGGAAGAAAATATCGTGAATTCTTCACACACACACACACACACACACACACACACACACACCATTCCCTTTTCTTCCTTGATGGCTGTTTAGACAGCGCTCTTAAAAAAAATCACTAGTCACTAAAATCCCTCATGCCCGTTTCATATTGTGTTGATTCATATTAAATTCATGACAACAAAAAAGCAACTTGAGGCACTTTTAGAAATGACCGCTCTTTAGTGTGCCTCTCCTTCCTCCGGGCTCGGTGGGCCCAGCGCCCATAAAGCTGCCTGCTGTCTTGTGTCATGAAAAGAAACAGCTTTGCCTGGGAATGCCATTACTGTGTAATGAGGCGTGCGGCAAAATATACCTTCAGCAGCCACTTGATGAAGGCTTGCTGACACACCAGCCCAGACAGAAATGTTTTTTTGTATGTTCTTCCTTATTTTGTCCATCAATCACGTCATTAGTCAAAGCAGACAAACCTGTCAGCCCGGGCCCAGATGCAGAGTGGCAGGCGATCGGTGGACAGGTGTTCTAGCCCCCACCCCTACACACGCGCCCCCCCCCAAAATGCACACTCCCAAAACGAAATCCTGAAATGAGAAAAGAGCCAAGACCTTGTTTCAAGGGCTGGGATATCAACGAGAAAGAAAAGACAGCGGAGGGCAGAGCTCAGAAGGCCACTAAGGGGGACCCGACCAGAGAGGTTTCTTGGAATTGTTCAACGGAGCTAGAATCGGGCTCAGTTCTGGAGAGGTTGAAGGAATCGAGGAAGGAACTAAGGGAAACGCATACACACACACTCAGACACACATATACATACTCACACACACATACACATACTCAGACACACATACACACACACACACATACACACATTCACACATGCATACACACACACACACACATATACACACACACACACACACAGTCACACACACATACACACGTAGAAGTAAGCATTAATAAAAAATCAAAAAAACAAGTAAAATCCTCTTCATTTCTAGTGGTCAGTGAGGTATTCAAACACAACCTTTGAAAACAATAAATAAGAGCGACTTCCTGGGTGACCCTCCTTGATATCTCAAATGCATACAATTAAATTGGATAGTTCTGACGCCTGAGGCCACCCGAGCCTATCTGAGCTATCTGACACTGCCTGGGAAACTGAGGGCTCCAAATAGCCAGCTTTTGTAGCAGCGTCATTCCGGATGTGAGCCTAGCCTCATCCTGCATCACTCCGGATGTGAGCCACGCCTCTTCCCGCATCACTCCGGATGTGAGCCTCGCCTCTTCCCGCATCACTCCGGATGTGAGCCTCGCCTCTTCCCCCATCACTCCGGATGTGAGCCTCGCCTCTTCCCGCATCACTCCAGATGTGAGCCACGCCTCTTCCTGCATCACTCCGGATGTGAGCCACGCCTCTTCCTGCATCACTCCGGATGTGACCCTCGCCTCTTCCTGCATCACTCCGGATGTGAGCCACGCCTCTTCCTGCATCACTCCGGATGTGAGCCACATCTCTTCCCTGGGCCTCTCAAGCGTCCTCCTCCTAGGCTTCTCATCCACCAGGCACTCTCCGGAACATAACAGGTTAAAGAAGCGGAGCATCTGGAGTCATCTTCTCTGGTTAATTTCTAGCTTTGCAAACAAGCCCTGAAACGCGTGTGTAATGAGCTTACTGCTTGGTTACCCGTGGTTACCAAGGGGGACCCTCTCCCGGGCCTCTTCTGACCTCACCCTGGCCATCTCAGCTTCCGAATGCAACCTGAAGGCATCTTAGGGGTCCAGTTGGGCTGAGATGCTGTTACCAGGCATCATGCCTTGTTTCCTATCTTTAAATCAGACTTCCTATGTTAGCATCGTTTTAATCATATTACAACACTAAAAAGGGAGTATAGAGTCTCGTGTCCACGTTTCTCTCCCTTTTGCGACACTAAGTTAGCATGACACACTTTTCTAGTTACTGAGCCCGTGAAGTACATCACTGTTGACAAAACTCCATCTTGTGTTCAGGTTTCCTTCCTCACGCCCTTTGTTCCCAGCATGCCTCGCCCTTTGTTCCCAGCATGCCCTGTGGCTAATTGTCACATCCTTCAGACTCTGGGATGAAGCAATTTCTCTGATTCTCTTTGTTGTTTTGAGCTGGTAGTTTTGAGGAATATCTATAGAGCCCAAAATTTTTTTTATAAATATTCCTTTTTAAAAAAAATTTAGACTATGTATGTGTGTACGTGAACTCGAGATCAATTACACCTCAATAAAAAATAGTTTTTGGAAAAAAAAAACAAGTCAGGAGGGGAACTTTGAGATGGGAAGGAATTGGGACCGTGGAAAGGTCAGAAGTCTCTCCACAGTGGCAGGGAGAAGGTCCGATGCTCCAATCTTCCCCAGCGTTGACCTTTCTAAAGATGCTGAGCAGGAAAGGGAGCAATACCTGATACAAGATTCAAACCCACACTTCCACCTTTAACTGGGAATTAAATCTGCAGATAATTCCCTCTGGGGCTTCCAAAAGGAAAGCAAGAACACCATTAATCTAAGAAGCCCTTATATGCCGCCATGGCAGGACTCCATTTATCTGGCTAGTGTTTGAGTTGAGTAAGGACCATGGAACCACTGACTAGAGCGAACTGAAGTGCCAGGCCGGGGGTCCCATGAGGAGGGCTGAGGCTGTCTCTCAGTGGAGAGCTTAAGATCCCTGCCTCCCAATATGGAGACATGTGTTGCTTGAAAACTTAATATTCTGAGGGAGGGAGGGAAGAGACAGACAGACAGACAGACACAGACAGACAGACAAAAAGACAGACAGAGAAGAAAGAGAGGCAGAGAGAGAGAGAAGGTAGGGAGGGAGAGACAGAGAGAGAGAGAAAGAGAGAGAGAGAGGGAGAAAGGGAGGGAGGGAGAGAGACAGAGAGAGAGAGAGAAAGGGAGGGAGGGAGGGAGAGAGAGAAATGGAGGGAGGGAGAGAGAGAGAGAAAGGGAAGGAGGGAGAGAAAAAGGGGGAGGGAGAGAGACAGAGAGAGAAAGAGAGGGAGGGAGAGACAGAGAGAGAGAGAGAGAGAGAGAGAGAGAGAGAGAGAGAGAGAGAGAGAGATCCTGTTGCCTTTTCCACAGAGCACCAAGGGCTCCTGAATTGGAAGGTGGAATAACTGGTCACTTCCAATGGCCGAGGAAAGCCATTTGCTTTCTGCCCCTATCTCAAACCCCGATCTGACAAAGCCATTGCGACTCAACAGAAGAATTCTAATTGGCACAGCCCCCAACACACAGCAAGTAGGAACCCGGACTCTGAATATGATATGCGACGTTGTTAAATTCCACTTTCTCTTCCATCCTTGCGAGGACCCCGGGTTTTCCAGCTCATACACATGTTTTATGAGCCTGCCTTTCAGCCAGAAGGTCTGTGGAAAGTAAAATAAATGAATCCAACACCACCCAGTTCACATCATCTGACACTTATTCTTAGAAAAGACAAGTGACAATTTGAAAGCGACAATCACGCCGTAAGAATCTTGAACTTGGATGCGCAGTGTGTTTCAATCAATCAATCAATCAATCAATCACACACAGCACTTACTGGGTGTGAAGCCATGGTCTCCCCACTGTGAGCATGGACAAGGTAGACACACTTGAGGTCACGTGACTCACAGATCAATCAGGAGACAGGACTTTCTAGATGTTCCCCCCACCACCCTTGGGAATTTTGGAATAGAATACAGAATACATTGATCAAGTCTCTATGCCTTCTAGTTTGTAAATGAAAATTCTCATTTTCAGGAGGATAGTACATTGGAATGAGACTGTCCCCATGGACTCATGTATTTGGTCCTCAGCTGGTGGTGCTATTTGGAGAGGTTACAGGAGGCCCAGCCTGGCTGCAGGAAGTGCGTCACTATGGGCAGTCTTTTAGAGTTTATAGCCTCACCCCACTTGTAGCTCACTCCCTGCTTTGTGTTTATGGTTGGAGACGTGCCCTCTCAGCTCTCGGCTTCTTCCTGATGTCCTGTTCCTCCTGCCATCATGGACACTCCCTCTGGAACCATAGGCCCAAATCAATTCTTTCTTCCAGTTGTTTTTGGTCATAATGTTTTATCATTGCAGCTGAAAAGTAACTAAAGCAAATGATGACACAAGAAAGTCGTTCTAAGGAAAGACTGATCTGTTGTCTTGTTGATGATCAGCCAATGCGGCTTGGCTGCGTCTTTCAGTGTGTTTGTCGAGGGAGTTCAGGAGATGCCTCATCATCAGGTAACTGTGCGTGGAAAAAACAAGAGGATTTCTGGAGCTTGCTGCTTGGCAGCCTAGCCCCAGGCCCAGTACGAGACTACCTCAAGGAAACAAGATAGAGAATGGTAGGTAGAGTGTGGCATGCACACACATACATATACACACACAAGACTACATGCACACACATATATATATGTATATATATTTGTATATATATGTATATATATATGTGTGTGTGTGTATATATATATATATCCCCCTCCAAACCTCACACACAAAACCACATATACATATTTAAACACACACACACACACACACACACACACACACAAAACCACATGTACCCAAGCACACACACACGCACTTACGTTTTGGAAGCTGAGCCTCAAATATGAGGAAACTAAAAGATGTTGGTATTTTTTAAGAGGTGGTGCCTGGTTGAAGGTTATAGGCCATTGATGGTCTGCCCTTGGAAGGTATGATGGTGCTCATGGGAGGTTAGCAAGCTGATTTGGCAGGTGAAAGTGATTTCAGCCAAGGCTTCCAGCCTGAATTTTATCCCCAAGCCCCAAGCTAACTCTCCAAACCTGTCCTCTGGCCTCCATGCATGTCATGGCAAGCACATGCACAGGCGCCTTCCCTCACACACAAATGAATGTATAAAATATTTTAATAAAGCAGCCAAGGAACTCCTCTCTCTCTCTCTCTCTCTCTCTCTCTCTCTCTCTCTCTCTGGCTCCCACGCCCTTCCCATGTGATTTCTCTCTGTCCCTTGCATGTACTCCCACTGTGATGTGACACAGCTCATGGGCCTTCACCACAGTCAGCATCGCTTGGACTTTCTGTCCTCAAAACTGTCGCGTTTAGTAAACGCTGCTTCCTCATAAGGAACGCAGCCTCGGTCTTTCACCACAGTAACAGAAAAGCTACCAACACTGTGTCCAAGAGTCTAGACTTGAGAGCTAGGCACCTGATTCCCACACAACCCCTAGAAACAGCCTCCTGTCTTGAGTTTACCGGCGTTTCCCATGACAGCGCTTGTCTGAGTTTCCCACCTGGGGTGTCTGTGTGTGTGTTGTGAGCGTGTACGAGGCTAGGTGACTCAAGCCTCATACACACGCAGCAGGGCTGAAGAAGCCCGGGTCCCCGGGGGGCCTCTGGCTTTTCTTCTCGGAGGTGCTATGAGCTGAGGCGGAGGTGTGAGAAAAGGGCGTTGCCTTTTGCAAGCAAAAATGAGGGAATCTCTCAAACTTGTATTGAAATGTAAGTTCAGCAAAGACTAGGGATTCCTTCAAACTCATATCAAAATGTATGCTCAGCATTTATTTGGAGAAGATGGAAGAAATTACTTGGTAATAAAACTACACAACTTTGTCACTGAGACTTTCCTGCAAAGGTAAAGTCACCACAAACAGCAAACAACTTAAATAGCTCTGAAATACACAGGAGAATGGCAGCCGTCCTCGCGTGAGGATGTAACCCTGTTTTCCTGCCTCTCTGTAGGGTACCAGAGAACCATCAGAGGTCTATCTTCTCAGTCAGTTTTCTCTGCCCACCTCCATGTGTCCTTAAACAAAATTAAGTTTGCACACAAGTGAAATGATAACTACGCGGTATCCTGATCTCTCAGTGCCCTCCCCGCCCCCACTGAGTTTATGGAAAATGCCTTTGAGAACCACTGTGCCTGATTCTTTTTAACAGCTTCTTAGTGTTTCACTGGAGGGAGCGCAGTGATTTATTGGAGCCCACCCCACATGATGCTTGTGGTTTCAGCATTACAGACAGGGATGACTCAGCAGCTAAGAATAATTCCCACCGGTCTGGAGCTTGTAGCTCCAGCTCCAAGGAATCAGACACTTTCTTCTGGACTCCTCAGGGGCACCGCAATACACACACGCTCAAACAAAAACAAACCTTTTGAGAAAAAGACTGGTGGACCGCGTTGTACGTAAGACGACTTCGAAGTTTTCAGAAGTCTCTCGTTGGTTCTAGAATGGAAGTGACTTGTTTATGGAAGCGTGTGTTCTAGGTTGTAAATGCTGCATCTCAGTCTTCTGCCCAGCTGCCCCTTTGAAAGGCTAACTGATGCTTCTCCAGTGGCAAAGGACAAGTTTTCCTGTGCCCTCGCCTGCTCAGGGTTTATCAGTCTTTTATTTTTTATTTTTTTTATTTGTATGAGCTTAAGAAGCTGGAGAGATAGCTTAGGGGTCAAGAATACTTGCTGCTCTTCCAGAGGATCCAAGTTCTGTTCCAGGAACCCACACAGGGCAATTCACACCTGCCTGAAACACCAGCTCCATAGGACATGATGCCCCCTTTTGGCCTCTTCAGACACTGCACGCATGCACATACACACACACAGAAATAAAAATAAATCTTAGCAATGTCACCAGTTAATGCATGTAAAGATACAACCTTCCTTTAACTAATTTTCTGATTATAGGAGAAAATGACACTTTAAATGCATAAAAATACATATTTGCATTTCCTGAATTGCCGAACCATTTCCTTTGTCTGTAAAGTTGTTTTTTACTTTTCTTACTGATTTTCAGGGCTACCTTATACACTTTAAGTAATAACTTTGTTGCATCATACATAATAAGTGTTTCTCCATTTGCCTTTGTTCAGATAGTTTTTGTTTTGGGTTTTTTTTTTTTTTTGGTATTTTTTTAAATTAACTTATTCAGATTACATCGCAATTGTTATCCCGTCACTTGTATCCTCCTGTTCCTCCCTCCTTCCCTATTTCACCCTATTCCCCTCCCCTAGGTGTGTGGGTTTTTTTTTTAAATTACATTTATTAATTTGCAGGGATAGGTGAGGGAATTTGCACATGCTATAGCAGATGAGTGGAAATCAGAGGATGACGGTAGAGGTAGGTTCTCGCCTTTCCTCATTTGGATCCACAGGACTAAACTCAAAATATCGGGCCTTGGAAGCGAGAGCCCCGGCCTGCTGAGCCCGGGGTCTCCCCAGCCCTCTTGTTTGTTAAACAGAGTCAAGGACATCATCCCATTCTTGGAAGCTTCCAGACATATTTTCTTCCTGAAGAGTGTCTTCTACAACCTCAGGCAGCTCTCTCTTAGTAATCTGTGTCACTGCTTCCCTTAATCAGTATCCTGACTTTATGTTATGGGTTTTTCAAACCAGTCACCAAACACATTCGCCACTGGCTCATCGCACCTCTCCCCGTTCTCCAATTTCCCCAATTCTCTCTCTCTTAAGCTCAACTATGTGGCTGTATTTCTTCTCTCTTTAGTCTGCTCTATTGCTCTCTTTCTTTCTTTCTTGGGACCCACAGTTTTAACCGGTATGCCTTTAAATGAAACGTGAGACTTCCACAGAGAGATTCTTCCTCCCACCTCAGCGTTCTGTCCAGGTCTCCTAGTAGATGATTTTAGAATTAACTTCCCAGGCTTTTTTTTTTCCAATGATATGCTTTTCTCTTTCGTGTCTGAGTATTTGTCTGCACGCACATACGTGTGCACACACACCAGCCACATGCACATCTGGTGGCTGTGGAAGCCAAAAGAGAATGTCAGGCCCTGTGGAACTGGAGTTATTACAGCCAGTTGTGTCAAATCCCCTGGCTGGAGCTAAGCGTGCCTTGGGAGCTACCCAACATGGCTGCTGGAATCAAACTTGGGTCCTCTGCAAAGCGAAATAGGCCCTTTCTGCAGCTAGCTGGAAGTGGTCCTGAACTGATGACAATTTAAGAAAGATGCTCTAAAGGATGTGTGTGTGTGTGTGTGTGTGTGTGTGTGTGTGTGCATGTGTGAGTGTGTGTGTGAGTATGTGTGTGTGAGTGTGTGTGAGTATGTGCGTGTGAGTATGTGTATGTGTGAGTGTGTGTGTGTGAGTGTATGTGTATGTGTATGAGTTTGTATATGTGTGTGTGAGTGTGTGTATGTGTGTGTGAGTGTGTGTGAGTGTGTGTGTATGTGTGTGAGTGTGTGTGAATGTGAGTATGCGTGTGTATGAGTATGTGTGTGTGAGTGTGTGTGAGTATGTGAGTGTGTGTGTGAGTGTGTGTGAGTATGTGAGTGTGTGTGAGTGTGTGTGAGTATGTGAGTGTGTGTGTGTGAGTGTGTGTATGTGAGTGTGTGTGTGAGTGTGAGTATGTGTGTGTGAGTGGATGTGAATGTGAGTATGTGTGTGTATGAGTGTAAGTGTATGTGTATGTATGTGTGTGAGTGTGTGTTTGTGTGTGTGAGTGTGTGTGAATGTGAGTATGCATGTGTATGAGTATGTGTGTCTATGTGTGTGAGTGTATGTGTATGTGTGTGTGTGTGTGTGTGTGTGTGTGTGTGTGTGTGTGTGTGTGTACAGGCAACCACAGAAGCCATGAGAGGCCACTGAGTCACATCCTCTGAGGCTGGAGTGCCAGTAGTTGTAAGCCCCGTGACACTGGTGTAGGGAGCGGACTTCCGTCTTTTGGAAGAGCCGCTCCCACGCCTCCCTGCTGAGCCATCTTTCCGGCTCTATGAAACATTATTTAGATCAAAGTTTTAAACCACGTGTTTACTCTCATTCTAGTCTTTTCAGGTTTTTACTTGAATAAACCTTGGAGGCCGGGGTTCACTAGGAAAAATAATTCTATTTGGCTAACAAGTTAAAATATAATAATCACCACTTAATCTCATCACTTCGTTGTCCGAAGTTAAATTTTAAGTTTCATATTTATAATACTGTTTTTATTTCTTTACATATCACGGTAACTGACCATTTAAATGGGGCTTTTTGTCTTTTCAAAGAACCAAATGTAAAAGCTGTTCTTTTGTTTCGCTAATTTTGGATTTGTTGCCATTTTAATTTTTCTCTCCTCTTGGAGGATATATATGGGGGATATATTGCCCCTTTCAGCTTCTTTACTTACATGTGTACTTTGCTTAATTTCATCTCTAGTGTATGCATTTAAGCTTCTTTTATTTTGGGGCAACTCTCATTTTTATCCTAAATATATTATTTTATCTTTATATTTTCTTTAATTCAAGGTTGTGTTGTTTGCAAACCAGTTATTTGTTTATTTATCCTGTATATCATTTTGCTTTTTACAATAGTGCCTCACCATGAACCCCTGGCTGTCTTGGAACTTTCTGTCTTGGCCTCAAACTCAGAGAGATCCACCTTCCAAGTGCTGGGATTAAAGATGTGCCCTGCCTAGAAGTCCAAACTTTTAATATTATTATCATTTATATGTATGATCTGAGAAGTTTGTAGAAATTTTCTGTGGTCTAACGTATGATTAATTCTTTTCTTTCTTTCTTTCTGTTTTTTGTTTGTTTGGGTTTGTTTGTTCGGTTTGGTTTGGTTTTTTTGAGACAGAGTTTCTCTGTGTGTAGCCCCTGGCTATCCTAAACTTGCTTTGTAGACCAGGCTGGTATTGAACTCACAGAGATCCACCTGCCTCTGGCTCCCAAGTGCTGGGATTAAAGGCGTGAGCCACCACCATGCCTGGCTTTATTACTTGCATGATTAATTTTTAAAATGTTTCACGTCTTTGAAAGCAGTGTTAGTTTTACTCACACAAATAAAACCAAGTTTATTACTGTTATTCAAGCTTCTACAATCTCTCTCTCTCTCTCTCTCTCTCTCTCTCTCTCTCTTCTTTCTCTCTCTCTCTCTCTCTCTCTCTCTCTCTCTCTCTCTCGTGTGTGTGTGTGTGTGTGTGTGTGTGTGTGTGTGCACGCATATGTATGTATTCTTATTTTATAAGGTTTTAAGAAACCCCAATGATGAACCTCCCAATACATCTGAGGATTTATTACATTCATCACACCCCCTGTAGAATATACTCTTTGTGAATCTTTATTTATTTTATGTTTAATTATATGCATGAATGTGTGTGTGTGTGTGTGTGTGTGTGTGCGCGCGCACACACACACATGAGTGCAGTTCATGCCCTTGGAGGCCTGAGGAGTGTGTCAGATGCCCTGGGGTTGGGATGCAGACAGTCTCCCGATGTAGGAGCCAGAAGCTGTGTTTCTCTGCAAGAGCAGACAATGCTATTAACCACAACCTCAGCGAAGGTTATTTTAATTTAAAATGTTTAAGTTGCATCAGTTGAATAAGTTTGAACGAACATCTCTGCGGATACTCAGAGCACATTTCCTCAGCTTTATGGATTTTAAAGCTGTGTTGTTGGGTGCATCGTACTTGTTACAACATGAACTAAATAAACCCTTCTGTCCAAGATGCTCCCTTTACCTGGGAGACAGCAAACGGTTTTTGGGCAGTGTGCTGCAAACTGTGCCAGCAGAAAGAGCTAGTCAGTGACTTCAGACAGAAGCTACAAAGGTCTTTCAGTGATGTGCTCCAGGACTGGGCTTTTGTTCTCTATGAAAGGGCAGAGATCAACTATTCCCACCTAGCTTTGGAAAGGATGACGTAAGCCTTTGTTTCAGGATCATATCCCAAATGCATTTTATGAGTGATGGAGCAAGAAGAACGGACAACAATGAAGAGCCACAGAGGCCCTGAGAAAGCCAGGGTCAAAGGTCGGCAGAGCAAATGACAAAGAAGCCACACACCCTGATGCACACAGCCTGTGCACAGGTCTTTCACAGCACGGCAGACTCTGCAGATCACAGGCCATGCAGACTTCCTCTGCAGTGGAAAGAAAGAGGAAGCCCCTAAGATGGGTAAGCCCCAACACAGGCTGAAAACGCAGGGCAACCGCAAGTGACATGACATGTTCCTTGATGAACTCACTCTCACACGGCGAGAGAAGACAACATGTGGCAGAAGTGGCACTCACCACCTGTTACCTGGCTGATGCCGCGGCCGAGCTCATGGACGCACATAACCTAAGTGGGAAGGCTTGCTTGACCTTCTCTCACGGTTTCAGAGGGCTCAGCCGATAGCTGCTTGCACCTATGGACATCGTGGAAACACAACATTGGCAGAACCCTGTCCGAGGCTGGTCCTCACTTCCTGCTAGACAAAAAACAAATAAAAGGAAAGACGCCGTCCCAGTGAGATACCCGCTAATGACTTCCCCTACGGCCCCTCACTTTAATCACTGCTTAGTAATGCCACCACAGTATAAACCCATCAATTAAGTGGTCCATTGGTGATGTAGGATGATGCCTCATTACCCAAGCCTCCCTGGAAACACCTTTGCAAACACATCCAAAAGTGCATACCCTGTGCTGGTCCTTTAGACATAATCCAAGGAGACTGATGAAACTGGGTATTACGGACGCTGCCTGGAAGTGGGCACTGATAAAGGCCAGAGAGTTGACATCGTCTGATGTCGCCTGCGTAGGGCAAGTGGGCAGCTGGTTTGGTCTTTCAGTTTTCCTTTGACCCACGAGAAGTGGAAATGGCCGGTGGTGACAGGTGCATGTTGTCCATGCTGTTATTGGTGCCTTTCCAACACGGTCAAATCAAACACTGAGGTTCCACAGAATAGAATAGCTGTCTTCCCAGAGGCTCCCTGATCTCTGGACCTAGCTATTGTGTCTCTCCTCCTGTGGTCGGTCCTTACTTTCTTACTTTCTTTCTTTTTTCTTTCCTTCTTCTTCTTCTTCTTCTTATTATTATTATTTTTTTTTTTTTGGTTTTTTGAGACAGGGTCTCTCTGTGTAGCCTTGGCTGTCCTGGACTCACTTTGTAGACCAGGCTGACCTCAAACTCACAGCAATCCACCTGCCTCTGCCTTCTGAGTGCTGGGATTAAAGGCATGCGCCACCACTGCCCAGCCTGTGGTCCTTTCTTCTAAGAAGAACATGTCCACATGTTGCCCACGTAGACCCGTCATGGCCTTAGAATCA
Organism: Acomys minous; assembly: GCF_964271855.1. Lineage (NCBI taxonomy): Eukaryota > Metazoa > Chordata > Mammalia > Rodentia > Muridae > Acomys > Acomys minous. Next base: position 2,554,005 of record NC_140502.1, on the reverse strand, counting down.
CAGAACATCGTTCTCTCAAAAAGGCAGCTTAAAATGAAGCTACCCATCTCTCCCTTAAAAGTTGGCAAAATGTGGAATGTTCTGGGAAGAATAAAAAACAGAGGAAGGAAAGAAATAGAGGGAATTGAACTTGGGCAATTCATGACTGGCCTTGAGTAGTCTATTTGTAGTACTTGCATGTCGGGTGATGTCTGTTTCTGTTTAATATTTTTTTCTTTATTGGTTCCTTTAAAGGAAAGCCGGCTTATAGGATCAAAGACGTCGCCATACTTAGAGGAATGAATAGTCTAAGAAAAATGCCTCCACTTGCATTTTTGCAATCCTGCCTGTAGAATGTGTGTACATGACGCAACCTGGAACAATGCATAAACGGTTACAAAGATGAATAGAGAGACGAGAAAGCATCTACCTATAATTTTAGAGAGCCGTTTTCTTTCTCCCAAACGTTATGAAAATTAGTAATTTCAAAGGGCTGTCGGTGAATGGTGCTATTATCAACCTGGTACGGCAAGAGCATAAATATATTGTATTTGAGGAAAAAGCGTTTTCTAGTTCTTTAAATCATCTCCTGCTTCCCGTTTTTCAAATTCTCTCTTTCTGTCAACATCCTGAAAACACACGAAGTATAAAAATCACCCAAGCACTTGATTCCTTGTTTTGTTTTGAAAGACGCAGAGGCCTGGTAATATTTGCCTTACTCCACACAGGTGAGAGGCAAAGATCCTAACGATGGCCAGGCCTCACTCATCAGGGGTCTCTACACTGTCATCAGCCATGGCATTTGTACCACGGTTGACTGGGGAATTAAGAAGACAGTGACACTATGTGGCTACAGAACCAGAAAAGAAGACACTGTGTCGTAAAGTCAAGGCATTGTAGACATGGCAGGTGTCTGTGCCTGATCCATAAAGTTATCTGTTTTGCTCACCTTGCCTCGTTCATGGCCACTTCTCTCCACAGTGGACTAGGCCTTTGCCCCTGACGGTGGGTGGGTGGGTGAGGCTGAGCACGGCTTGGTGGGAGACAAACACGCGCTATTAAAAGAAGCCGTCTGCTTAGCTTTGCGTGTGTGTGACTCCTGACCACTAAAAACCCTGCTGAGAACCGTGGAGGGTTTGACTTTCCAAGCCTCATACAATCTACACAACTTGAAGCCTCCCTGCCCCCAGATTAATATAAACTGTGTCGTGGAAAGACGAAAGCACAGCTTATTTGGAGAGTCCGTGCCTAATATGGATGGAGTCCTGGGCTCAGTTCCCCCAAACCACAAAACTAGGGCTGATGGCACATTGGTTTAACCCCAGCATTCAGATGGCAGGAGCTGGGAGATCCAAAGGTCAAGGTTGCCATCAGCTGTGTAATGATTTTGGGCTAGCCTGGGCTACATATGATAAGGTCCTTCTCAAAAATAAAAAATAAAAATTGTACACACACACACATATCAAGTATATAAAGCTACTAAAGCATCGCAGAAAATAAAGTTACATTTTCCTGGGATGATATTAATCTTGGGTATCAGGGAGAAAAATAACATCCACGGCTGTCTTAGCTACCATTCTACTGCCTTGGAAAGACACAGTGACCAAGGCGGCTCCCATAAAAGAAAGCTTGCTTATAGTTTTAGAGGGTTAATCTATAGTTACCATAGGAGGAACATGACACCACAGCACCAGATGAGAGCTTCTATCCTGATCAGAGAGAGAAGCTGGGCATGGAACCGGTTTTTGAAACCTCGGACCACACCCAGTGACACGCCTCCTCCAATAAGACCACGCCTCCTCATCCTCCCTAAAAAAAAAAAAAAAGCTCAGCTGGAAAGTCTGGTATCAAGCATTCAAACATGTGAGCCTATGGTGCCGCGGACTCTCATCCAAACCACCACAGGGACACTGTGACTGGGTCAGAAGCAAAACAGGCCCACATAGAGGATGGACCCACGACCAGAAACTCATCACACAGGCGGGAAAGTAGCAGGTCCACAATGTGACTCAGTGAAAACAACAAACAGGGAGATTAGAGCCCCAGGCTGAGACCCTGAGATTCCAATTTGAAAGATCTTTCTACACAGTAAGCTTTTTAGGAAGAAAAAGTTTTAAGAACTCAGGCATACTTAAAAAAAAAAAAAAGAATTAAATTTCTGGAGTATGCATAAAAAAAGACTACAGAAGTGCATGTTTTGAAAAGAAATAAGTTGACAGAGCTCTGGAAATGAACATCGTGGCCGTTAGGTTGAGTATAGGTTGAGAAACAGGTCACTAATGATTGGCATCAGCAGAAGTCGCGTACCAGCAGCCACTAATAAGCCTCACCTCATATCGCCTTCCTCAGCATCTCTGTCTTTAAAAAGAAGACAAGGAAAACAATAATCATTATTGATGACTCAGAAATGCCCACTAATTGCAGCCCTGCTCCATAAACAAATGTGTCCTGTAGCATAGACCCATGGTCACACCCAAGATGCTCAATATTGATGCACAGATATTATAGAATATACGGTACGTGTTTGTCTTTACTCTTTTATCCTAAAACTTTCCCCTCTGAGCTTTTTCCTAATCAAACACCTGAGACAGACAGGTTCCCTGTATGTATACATACATACATACATACATACATACATATACGTATATACATATATATACATATATATGCATTTAGAGTATATGTGGCAGGGCAGCTGTCCCATGGAACATAGTCATATCTTAGTTTTTCTAATATTTCCTCATAATTGGCTTCAACTTAAACATAATGATAAAACTGCTACAAAGTTCACAAGATGACTTCAAGGGCTTCTTAGAATTTACTTAGCCAGCCTGTGTTTGGCTGTGGTTTTAGTAATTCTTGGCACTTAGACTGCTGTCTGCCTACACAGTGTACCCACCCCTTGGTATCCACGATGGTTTGGTTCCAGGATCTGCAGATGCTCCTCTATTCACACACATGGCATAGTCATTACACATCTTTTCTTCTCTGTGAAATCATTTCCAGGTGATTTACACTCCCTTTTGTGGTAGAAATGTTAGGCACGGTGCTGGAGAAGTGGGTCGCAGGCTCTCTCTCTCGCTTACTGTGGCTGGGATAAAACACGGTGACCAAAAACGAGTTAGGGAAGAAAGTTTGCCTTGGCTTACAGTTCCAGAGGTAGAGTCCATCGCTGTGGTGGAGGTGTGGCAGTGGGAGACTGGTGGCTGGAGCAGGAAGCTGAGAGATCACATCTCAGCCACACACAGGAAGCTAGGAGAGTGAACTAGAAACAGGGTGAGGCTATAAACTCTCAAATCCAGCCTCCCGGTGACATACTCCAAATCCGAAATTTTCCATAACCTCCCCCCCCCCATAGGTGCTTCTACCAGTTGAGGACCAAGTATTCAAATAACTGACCCTACAGAGGATATCTCTCCTTCAAATAATCACACTGCTCCTGTGGAAGGCCTGGGTCCGATTCCTGACATCCATATCAGGTGGCTTACGAAGTTATCTATACCTTCTGCTCCAAGAGGTCCCCTGGCTTTCATTTGAACCTGCACATACATGATACACACAAAATCATGCAGGTACACACATATACACACCTTAAAAAACAATGGTTTGGTAAACGGTTGCTGTGCGATGCTGTTTAGGGAGTAATGAAAGGGGGACCGCCCATGCATGGCTCAGTATGCACATAGGGGAGGGGAGTTGGTGGAAAGCGGGAGGGAGGGAGGAAAGGAAGGATACAAGGGATGGGATAACAATCGAGATGCAATATGAATAAATTAATACAATATTTTTTAAATAGTGTTTTCTATAGAGGTTGTTTGGCCTATTAACTTGGAGCCCAGATACAGAAGCCTGGCTATACGTTAATGTCTGAGGAAAACCCTGAATCCTATCAGTGACTTGCTTTGTAAGTATAAAGCTGGGGGGCCAATTCCTGAACTAGAATTTTCCTTGAGAGAGAAAGGTGCCGAAGGCATGTAATGGAGAAAAGAGAAGAGTGTCCCCCATGACCCCAGCATGGATATGGGGTGATTCTGAGGAGCTCAGGGCTTAATCTCAGAGGGAAGAATGCACCCACCGACTCTGCCCATTACTGACCCTGCTGGAGCACCCCTCCAGCAGAAGGCCGAGCATCCTAAACCTGCGTCCCACTTGCCAGGAGGCATCTGTCTGTAAAAGGAAACAACACTCCTTCCATGAGTGGCTGATCCCTCGCCTGGGCAGGAAAAGACGAGCTGACCTGGGGCTAACTCATGAACAAGGTCAAATGCTGGTGTCAAGGTCAATGGCTCCTCCTGGGCCAACCAGAGAAGGGACACGCTGAGTGTGGATGAGGTCATGGCTACGGGGCACAGGACACTGAGTGAAACGTAATCCGCAGTCTGCAGGACAGATAGATTCCCAGTAACACATCAACACCGACTAATCTCCATGCAAAGTAATGACCCAATAGGAAAGTTCACCGTTTGTTTCCCAAATGTAAATGAATCACTGAGCTGCTCACAGATCGTCCTAAAGCCATCCCCAGAAAGCCCCTTAAACAGCAAGGCACTCATTAGAAGCAGCTCAGGGTATGGGATGGGAAGACAGGGCAGCCACAGCTTTCACCAGGCCACCAGCCTTAGCACTGCCAGCCAGAGGGACAAATTGACACTGTGCTGCTCTTGGGCGGTGTCCGTCGTCACCTAAGTAATTGATTCCTCCTCTGCTCTGCTTGCACCCATCACTGAAGAAGAGTCAGGCTGGCTGGAACACAGAAGGGAACTGGTCCTACAGGAAGGGACAAAGGTTAGCAGAGAGGGTCACACTTGACACAGGTGAAAATTCAACCCCCACCCCGCCCCCAGCCCTGTCACCCTGATTATCTGCTTTCCCCTCTCCCCCGAAGACCCACTCTTACTCTGCTGTTTTCGTTTTTATTGGGTGTCGCTGTTTAGCCCAGGCCAGCCTGGCACTTGTGACCTTTCCCACCTCAGCCTCCTCCTCATCACAGGCCTGGCTGAGAGGCTGTCCGCCTGAACGCTGCCTCTCCACGCAGCTGCAGCCGTTTCCTGGTTAAGGTGGTAAGGGACCGTGTTTAAATTTATGATAACAAGCACTATGAGTTTGGGGGAGGCCTTTGGGAGCAATCACGTAACTTGGGGTGCTTACTTTGTGCTCATTCCCTCACACCTGGGACTCCAGAGTCACCTCTGGTATCAGCCAGCTCCTGGGAGTGGTCAGGGACAAAGTCCAGAGCCCTCACGGGCCTGGACACTATTGCTGTCGTCTCTCCTTAGTGTCCACGTGACACCGGAGCGGCTCCTGGGCATCAAGGAGACAGGAGGCTGCCAGAACCTTCTCAGAGGCCAGAGTGCCTGCATACAAGGTCATCACCGGGGAGGGGGGGGAAGGGAGGATGGAGAGACGTGGGGGGGCAGGGGCATGGAGAGATGTGGGGGGGCAGGGGCATGGAGAGATGTGGGGGGGGCAGGGGGATGGAGAGATGCGTCCTCTTCAGGCCACAGTGCAGAGGGGTGCTGACGCCTCACTGCTTGTCTTTATTTTACCTTTCCCAGAATCTTTTTTGTCAGGTTGTAAAATACGTACTCTCTCCCCAGGAGAGCCCCGCGTTCCACCACAGTCCATCTAAACAAATATGTATTTACAACGGGTTCTTTCTTAAAACATGCATTATGCAGCTAATAGACTAGAATGACTCTTTGGGGGAAGTGCCGCACGGTCTCGGCTGTTTTTTTGTTGTCTGCAACATTCACCTCTTTTATATGGCTATTTATTTCCAGCTGCTTTGGATGGTAGGGAGGGCTATGAGGAGGAGAAATCATCCGCCCCAATATGAGCTGCAAGTATAAAACCTCAAGGGCGGCCGTCTCTTCCTAATGATCTTTGAGGCTGGTATCACTCTGAGATCTGCAGTAAAAAAAAAAAAAAAAAAAAAAAAAAGTCAGAGAGAGGGAAACTGTGCGGCCTATCGGTGACCAGCTCTGTAAGTTTGAAGCTCCTATCTTGGAAGACGGTAAACTGTTAGTGAAAGGAAGTCCCGCCCATGCAAGGAAACCACCGAATCATCTCCGGGAACAACATCTCCACGGAGAGATGATGACAGCCCCAGAGACAGCTAGCTGGTTCCTTGATGGCCGACGGACCGGAAGGGAAGTTCGCCATTGCTTCTGTTTACGGTCTCTACTCCCAGGATCACCATGGCCAATCTAGCCATGGTCACCAGAGGAAAAGCGCCTACGCCTTCTTTTGGGTGGCTTGAAAACAGTCTTCTATCTTAACCCCTCCTCATCCCGTGGCCATCGTGAGGCAAAGCCAATCAGCAGCCAGGGCGATAAGGTCCGGGATTAGTCCAGTGATAAAACTCTTATCTCTGCATAGCGTACACATCTGCATCTGCCCACTATCGTAGCTGCTTGTCTTGCGGCCGTGATAAACTACCCTGACAAAAACAGCTTCAGAGAGAAGGGAAATATACGCGAGCAGAGTTCGAGGGCACGGCCCCATCGCGGCAGGAAAGACAAGGTGGTGGAGATCTGAGGCAGTTGATCCACTTTCTCCAACATCAGGAAGAAAAGGGCACTGAATTCCTGTTGCCGGGCTAGAGTCCCTCTTTGTGAGACATTTAGGAAGTGAGCCTAGGGGATGGTTTCGCCCTCTGTTAGGGCAGCACAGTCGGCTCAATTGACATCCTCTCTCACAGGCAGACCCAGAAGCTACCCCAACTCTAAGTAACCCTCACTGGTGTGCCTGACGGCTTGTCCCCTAGTTAATCTTAGATCCTGTCAAGTTGACATCTCTAACCATCAAATTCTGGTAGAAATTAAATGCAAGGATTTTTATGTCACGGTATTCATTAATCTAAAATGAGCCAAGCCAGTAGAAATAGCACACAGTTATGAAACATAATTTTATCTTCAGAGATGACAGATAACGTGATGTCTGCTCTTCACTCCGCCTTTGTCCCTCTTTAATGTCTGATCCACTACATGCAACTGGTACCTGCTTTGCTTTGGTTTTGAGACAAGGTCTCAGTTCACCTAGGCTGGCCTGGAACTCGCTGTCCAGGCACGGATGGCCCTCTGTGGGGCCAACCTCTGCCTCCAGCCTCTGTCTACTGACGGCCAGGAAGACAGGCTTGCAGGATCACGCCCAGTTCCAGAGAGGTGGTTTTCTTTATCTGCTTTTGTTTACAGTCTGTTGTGATGTGCCCCTTGGTTGAAATATAGCAAGAAATCTGATTTCACGCTATGGCAGAAGAAAGGGTTATTTTAGTAACTCCTTTAGGTGAGTAAAGATATTCTTTGATACTTCACTGAGACACACCAAGTCAGGACTGTTTAAATATTAGGTACAGTGTCTGGTCTTCAATCGCCATTCACTGATCTTCCTGATGCCTTCAGGACTGAGCATGCTCAGTGAGTCAGTCCTTTAGAGCACACTCAGTGAGTCAGTCCTTTAGAGCATGCTCAGTGAGTCAGTCCTTTAGAAAATATTGGTCTATCGAATCCTATGAATCTTCCAGAATTAAATCCATCTTGTTATGGGGTGCTTCCTAACACTAGCGCTGGTACCAACATAATGGTATTGAAATATTGGGGTACTGGTAAACTTAGGAGGCAAAAATGATTCTCCTTAGAAATATACTTTCATTTGAAGGCTTAAATTTCATCACTGGCAATAAATATTAGCTGTTTTGGTTTTGCCTTTGTTTTGTCCTGTTTGGCATTTTTGGTGTTTTGTTTTAGAAGATGCCTGCCGTGTACACCTTTCTAAATAGCAAGACTGCATGACAAAGGCCTGAACGCAGGTAAAAGATACAAATGAGGATATTAAGCTATTTGTTTTTCCAGTTCTGTCATGGGTTGTTTTGGTCTTGGTGGTAGATAAGTGCATAAAAGTATCCAATACCGACCGTGTAAATTTTAATATGAAGCTTCACAGTTTTCGTTTTGAGCATTAACTCTAACTGTTGGATAGGCTTTGGGTCTGCTTAATTTCTGTGTGCGTTATTTCATTTTAAAGTTTGATTGTAACAACATTTATTTATTTTTTTAGTTAAAAGAAAACAATAGGGCTGGGAGAGACAGCTGAGTGGTTAAGAGCACTGGCTGCTCTTCTAGGGGACCTGGGCTCAGGTCCCAGCACCCACCAACATGGGGGTTCACAGAGATGCTTGTACCGCCAGTTCTAGGGAACCTGAAACCCTTTTTATGGCTTCTGTGAGCACCAGACATTCACGGGGTCCCCAGATATGCATGCATGGAAAATACCCACAGACAGACAAAGAAATAGAATTGAAATAAATAAGCTAACAACCAACCAAAAAAAGGTAAAACGATGTTCCGTGGAAAAGGCCAGTGCTTTTCAGTTTGCAGTTTGAATCATTTCGTTAACCATTAGTTTTTTCTTGAGATGTTCATGCCCATTGGATGCTGTCAGGCATCCGAAACAGCATGTATCCATTTTCATATATATATGATACAAAAAGCGTGCATCAAGAGCTGACATTTTTTAAAAGTCATAAATGCTCCCAATATATCAAGATTGTCATAGAATTTTAGCTGTAAGAATGTAGTAATGAAGAATAAGTGTGTTAGTGTTTCTTGGTGTCGCTGTCTTGATTGTTATGGAAGCTCTGGCAATTATCACACACACGTCCATGCACACACAGAGAGAGAGACAGACAGAGAGACAGACAGAGAGACAGACAGACACACACACACAGAGAGAGAGAGAGAGAGAGAGACAGACAGACAGACAGACAGAGACACAGAGAGAGAGACAGACAGACAGACAGACAGACAGAGAGACAGAGACAGAGAGAGACAGACAGACAGACAGACAGAGAGAGACATACAAACAGACACACACAGAAACACACAACTAAAATAAGGCTTATATTAAAAATCTATCAGATGTCTGTGTCTTTAATGGTTACCATAGCAGGTTAGAATATATTGCCGTAATAATTACAGGCTATCTAATAATAAACATTATTAGCTATTTTCTATTTTCTACACCAGGGAACTTCATGTCCAAGAACACCAGAGGGAAGACGGTGGGGAATCACTGTTGATTGGACAACACAAAGTGGTTTTATTTTTGCTACCATATTAGGCCACTGTAATCAGCTAGACATGTCACCTCCATGCCACAATGCCTGTCATAAGCAGTGAGAGGAAGGCCGCATTCATTTTTGGCTTCTGGGTTCAGGGGCGTCAGCTCACGGTCTCGGCTCTGTTGACTGCGGACCTGCGGTAAGCAGGACTTCACGGCGGCCAGGACTTCACGGCGGCGGCCCGTCTGTGTGGCGGCGAAGGCTGCTCAGATGACAAGAAACGAAGAAAAGGGGCCCAAGTACCAGGCCCAACCTTTGAGGCAGTCCCCCCAGTGGCCTCCTTCCTCCAACTAGGCACCATCTCCCAAAACTTCCATAACCTCAGCCCCGCCCCCCACCCAAAAAAAGGAGTGACACTTGCTGGGGTCAAGTATTCAAAATATGACCCTGCCCAGGACACTCCGTATTCAATCCTTAACAGTCTGAGTCTAATAAACAAAAAAACCTTAATGAATGCACAGTTGTAAACCAAATCAGGACCAGAAAGCGGTGGACCACCTACCAAGCTTGCCTCCGGAAATCACAGTTTACTCACCCCTGGCAACTGGATGGATACAGTTGTCCCTATTTGGAGTCCTTTCGAGGCCAGCTTCACTTCTGTTACAGTTCCGTGTCGTTGTCACCTGAATTTTAGCAAATGGCTCGACCAGGCAGAGACCTGGCAGGATCTAGTTCCCTGGGCTTCTCAGGGGATGTGGTGAGGACGGGTGTTTCCCAAGGAAATGGTAGAAAAACAAGGTAAAAGTTGAGTGTCTCGGAGAAAACATTCTGGGTGGGGGGGCGGTATCAGGGTAGAGATGGTGATTGTGGCAAAGGCTGCAAGGAAATCGTCTCAGACTCTGGGATGGGGCAGTCTGAAGATGCCAACGGGCTGCTGGTGACGAGCACAGGTGTTCCACCATGTCTACATGACAAAGCACATGCAATTAACCTCCACCGAGGCTGGGCTGTTGCTCAGCCATGGAGAACATGCCTAGCTTGTGGATTGTATGGCATCTGATCCCTAGCAATGGAAAAATAACTTTTCAAGTGGTTGTAATTCTAACAATAGGTAAAATTAGCCGCATGAAGGGGGAAGTCTCAACATGCTAATCTGAGAGTTAGACCCACTAATAGCCAAGCTCCTGGAAATCTCCCTTGTATCTAGGGCCACAATAAGATGATAAAGAAGAAAAAAAAAAGTCAATACTCTTTGCAGGAATCCCACAGAGACCAGGTCTGTTCATTTAAAAACAAGCCAGGCAATTTGCTTGCGTTCAACCATTTCTAGTGAGTCTTAGCTCCCCAAGAAAACTCCTAATGGAGTCAACACAAGGCCCTATAAATTGTAACACATCTTAAGGTATTAGTAAAACTTTTTAAAATTCATAACTGATCAAGTCATAAAGCCTCTTGATAAATAAGGCCCCACATAACAAGCTCTGAAATACTATGAGACCTGGTAAAAGAATAAACCTGTTGAATAAATCTGCTATGCAGAAGGAAAAAAAAATCCCAACGTGAGATATAATGGAAGTCTTCTTAAACAAAAAACCTGAGAAAACAATAAACCTGCTAAAAGGCTCGATTTACTGCCCTCCGGGGCCGTATTTCTCACCTGTATTTTGAAGCCGCCAGACAATTCAACCTGTTTAACCTTTGTGTAGTCCTTTTCCTCAGCAACAGTGCCCACCCTTCCGGTGCCTGTCAATGTAAGGCATCCCCCCTGCCCCCCGAAAGACAGCGTGGATGGAAATCATGACCACCGGCAGGCAGTGCCGTTCCCCACGTAGACCCCTCTTTCCCAGCTACCCCACCACCCACCGGCGTTCCTGTAAAAGTCCTCTGCGCGCCTCCACAAGCTCGCTTCCTCCAGCCACGAGCAGATACTGGCTTCTCTCGCCCTCGGCTTCTTTTCTAGAAAAGGACAACACGGCAGGAGGCAAAGGGGGAACAGAAGGAGGCACGGTTTTGAAGTGAGGTGCCTGGAAAGAAGAAGGGGGCTCTGGGGCATCCTCTTCACTCTTCCTGAAACAGGAGGGGGCTCGGGAAGGAGAAAGGTGCATAGGAGGAGAGCAGTCAGTGCCAGGGATCTGCTTTCCGGGAGCTGCCTCGTGACACCATTCCTGGGGATACGTGAACAGACTTCCGCTCACCCTAAGAAGGGAACCAACCGGCAACAGACCAAAGACCAAGCTGGTGACCAACGACATGTACCTAGGTGACCTACGCAAGCATCAGTGTGCTGGCTCGGTTTTTGACACACGCCTGTGTCGTTTTAGAAGAGGAAACTTCCACTGAGAAGATGTTGGCCTGTGGGCAAGCCTGGGGTACGTCTTCTAGACTGGCGGTTGATGTGGGAGGGGAGGGTTCATCTCAATGCAGCAGAGACACCCCTGGACAGGTGTTTGGAGGTTCTATAAGAAAGGCAGCTGAGCAAGCCATGGGGAGCGAGACAGTAAACAGCACCCCTTAATGGTCTGTGTCTACATCAGCTCCTGCCTCCTCACAGTAATTGGGCTATCGTGTGGCCCTATAAGCAAAATACACCTTTTGCTTCCCAAGTTGTTTTTTTGGCCGTGGTCTTTTGATCACAGAAGTGGAAGCCCTAACTAAAACAACAGGTGGATGGGACAGAAATGACTTGAAAAACAGCTGCATCACCACCAAAACCCAACTCACCATAAAACCTGAAAACCTGGAGTCAGTGCGCAGCCCCAAGGCAGGTCAGCTTTCCCAGACTGTCTCTCGGCAGTCCGCACTGCTCATGAAAGTCTGCGGGGAGGAGCCAGGTGCATCTGGTCAGTTTCAGGGACTTCTTGAAGCTTTTGAGTTGCTTCTCTGGTACCTTCTAACTAGCTTCCCTTGAGAAGATTCTCCCATCTTCACCTACTAAGGTCTCTGCAGGATGGAATGTTTTTTGACCTCTTTTTTTAGATTCTCTGCAGGATGGAACACATCGGCTGGGAGGAGATTTGCTACCCAACGGCTTTGGAGAAGGAAGGCAGGTGACTGGTGCAGAAAGACCAAGCCGTGGTTCTCAGCTGAGCTCTCCCCCTCCAAAATACATAGGCAAATGTGAAGGGGAGGAAGACACACACATAAATCTCCGAAAGTGGTTACCGCTTCGGGACCAGCTTTAAAATTGTTTTGTGTACTCATCTTCTTTGCCAAGTCCTACATGTCAGCTGGGAAAGTATTAACAAGCACTTAAAACCCTACATAGGCAACCATGCACCAGTTGAACTTCCCAAGTGAACCCCTCGGGAGGCTGCACACAGCTCCAGCAATTTATCCATCGCAGAAGTGATTTCTTGAATTTATCTTTGGAGAGTTCCTTCAAGCTAATCTTGCCAGCCCGTGCTGAAACAATACCCATCGCCGTCGTCACTGCCACCGTCGTCATGACCATCACTGCCGCCACGCCCAGCACGACGGCCACCGCTTCAGAACTGGCTTTTGGGGGAAATGGTCTCCGTTTGCTGGGTAACCAATGCGCTCACCTGTTATTTGCCGACGTCTTCATATTTTCCAGCCCTTGCGGCAGGCTCTAGGGATAGAGAATTTGCTGAGCTTAGAGGCCCCTCTCTTACGAGCTTAATAAAGGCAGGAACAGCACAATATGCTGGGTTTGACTACTTTTTAATCCACCCACATGCATTAGTTGCACAAGTTAAAGTAATTCACAGTGATATTTTCATACGTGCAAACATCATCCGCGGATTCTGCCCATGCACCCCTATATTCTCGCCTCACTCTCCCCTGGATCCTCGCCTCACTCTCCCCTGCGTCCTCACCTCACTCTCCCCTGTATCCTCGCCTCACTCTCCCCTGGATCCTCACCTCACTCTCCCCTGTATCCTCGCCTCACTCTCCCCTGCATCCTCGCCTCACTCTCCCCTGTATCCTCACCTCACTCTCCCCTGTATCCTCGCCTCACTCTCCCCTGTATCCTCGCCTCACTCTCCCCTGGATCCTCACCTCACTCTCCCCTGTATCCTCGCCTCACTCTCCCCTGCGTCCTCGCCTCACTCTCCCCTGTATCCTCACCTCACTCTCCCCTGGATCCTCGCCTCACTCTCCCCTGTATCCTCGCCTCACTCTCCCCTGTATCCTCGCCTCACTCTCCCCTGTATCCTCGCCTCACTCTCCCCTGTATCCTCGTCTCACTCTCCCCTGGATCCTCGCCTCACTCTCCCCTGTATCCTCGCCTCACTCTCCCCTGTATCCTCGCCTCACTCTCCCCTGTATCCTCGCCTCTCTCTCCCCTGTATCCTCGCCTCACTCTCCCCTGTATCCTCGCCTCACTCTCCCCTGTATCCTCGCCTCACTCTCCCCTGTATCCTCGCCTCACTCTCCCCTGTATCCTCGCCTCACTCTCCCCTGTATCCTCGCCTCACTCTCCCCTGTATCCTCGCCTCACTCTCCCCTGTATCCTCGCCTCACTCTCCCCTGTATCCTCGCCTCACTCTCCCCTGTATCCTCACCTCACTCTCCCCTGTATCCTCGCCTCACTCTCCCCTGTATCCTCGCCTCACTCTCCCCTGTATCCTCGCCTCACTCTCCCCTGTATCCTCGCCTCACTCTCCCATGTATCCTCGCCTCACTCTCCCCTGTATCCTCGCCTCACTCTCCCCTGTATCCTCGCCTCACTCTCCCCTGTATCCTCGCCTCACTCTCCCCTGTATCCTCGCCTCACTCTCCCCTGTATCCTCGCCTCACTCTCCCCTGTATCCTCGCCTCACTCTCCCCTGTATCCTCGCCTCACTCTCCCCTGGATCCTCGCCTCACTCTCCCCTGGATCCTCGCCTCACTCTCCCCTGTATCCTCGCCTCACTCTCCCCTGTATCCTCGCCTCACTCTCCCCTGGATCCTCGCCTCACTCTCCCCTGGATCCTCGCCTCACTCTCCCCTGTATCCTCGCCTCACTCTCCCCTGTATCCTCGCCTCACTCTCCCCTGTATCCTCACCTCACTCTCCCCTGTATCCTCGCCTCACTCTCCCCTGTATCCTCGCCTCACTCTCCCCTGTATCCTCGCCTCACTCTCCCCTGTATCCTCGCCTCACTCTCCCCTGTATCCTCGCCTCACTCTCCCCTGTATCCTCGCCTCACTCTCCCCTGTATCCTCGCCTCACTCTCCCCTGTATCCTCGCCTCACTCTCCCCTGTATCCTCACCTCACTCTCCTCTGTATCCTCGCCTCACTCTCCCCTGGATCCTCACCTCACTCTCCCCTGTATCCTCGCCTCACTCTCCCCTGTATCCTCGCCTCACTCTCCCATCTTTCACTTCTCTTCCCTTCCACCTTCCTGTCCCCTAATAGTCTCTTTTCTACTTTCATACAATAATTTCTTTTGGTTCCCGCATATAAAAGAAAATATGAGATACTTACCTTTCTGAGTGTCACTTACTCTGTGACTTATTTCGATCTGTCTTATTTGCTCTTTTGCTCCACTCATTTTTTGGCAAATGGCCTTCATTATTTTTTACGACTAAATAATACTTACGTAATTGTGTGTGTGTGTGTGTGTGTGTGTGTGTGTGTGTGTGTGTGTTACTCTTCCTTTTGCCGTAGTGAAATAACTTGATATAAATAGCTGACGAGAGGATGGGTTTATTTTGGCCCACAGTGTGTCATCATGGGGAAATCAAGGTGGCAGGGACTTAAAGCAAGCGGTCACACGGTATCCACAATCAGGAAGCAGAGAGAGAGATGAGTGCCCAACTTAGTTAACTTAATCAAGATAATCTCTTATGGACGAGATAAGCTTTTATTGCCTAAGCAAAATATCCCTCACAGGTATGCAGGAAGGCTTGTCTTCAAGGTGTTTGCAGATTCTATCAAGGTGGCAACACCATATGTGTGTGTGTGTGTGTGTGTGTGTGTGTGTGTGTGTACGTATGTGTGTATATATATATACTGGTATGTGTGTACACATGTATGTATATATGTATACACACACACACATATATATACATATGTATGTATGTGTGTGTATACTGATATGTGTGTACATATGTATGTATATGTGTATATATACACATATATGTATGTATGTATGTGTGTGTATATACTGGTATGTGTGTACACGTGTATGTCTATATGTATACACACACATATATATGTATGTATATATGTGTATATATATACTGGCATGTGTGTACATATGTATGTATATGCGTATATATACACATATATATGTATATGTGTGTATAGTGGTATGTATGTACGTACATATGTACGTCTATCCATTTATGTATTCATGAACTTCTAGACTGAGTCCACAGCTTGGCTATGGTAAGGAGTGCGGTGGAAAGCCCGGGGCCCTGCTGCTGTTTGATGGCACGAGCCTTCAGGCATTGCAGTAGTATGAAAGAGAAATGTCTCCCCCAGGCTCATGTATTTGGACTTGGTCCCCATTGGGTGGTGCCGCTTGGTGAGGACATGAAGCCATGAGGGGGTGGAGCCTCACTGGAGGAAATACTTCCCTGGGAGTGAGCTCTGAGGATGTATAGCCCCACCCACCTCTAGTTCACTCTCTCTGCTGCCTGCCTGAGGTTGAGGACTTGACCTCTCAGATTCCTGCTCTGGCCACCTGCTGTCACAACCCTCCTCCCCACCTCTCCCACTGCTATGGACTGTCCCCCAGGAGCCACAAGCCAAAATGAACTCCTCTGCGCTTCACTTTTGGTCATAGGATTTTTATCACAGCAACAGAAATCAGCCGGCATGGGAATACACAAAGGAGAGGTATGGATTATAGTTCTAAGTTTTATTTTATTTATTTATTTTTTTTTTTTGAGCAACGTCCGTACTGATTTCCATAGCAGCTGCACTAATTTACATCCCCACTAACAATATAGAAGTGTTTACTTTTCTCCAGTCCTTGAAAAAAATTTTTGGGATTTCTTTACTCTCGTGGATATGCCAAAGAGACTATGTCTGGAGGTTTTTCAACTTTCTCCAAAGCAGATGACGATATAAAAAGCAAATCATTTGGGGATAATCTTTCCCTCTTCGGAGCCATGCCTATTTTATAAGTGCTTTATTGATTTGTAACCCACACACTTTACATTTTCACCCTTTTAGGTGTGTAATTAAGTGGAAGTTGGTCCCACTGAGTTCTGTAGTCTTCTTCCTCTCAATATAGAACAACTTTGTGGGCCGAGCCATGACTTATCTACCTGTTGGCTTTCTCACTCCTCTCTCCCCCAGGGCAACCTCCCAAACCAGAATCCTCTTCCTGGCCTTATGGCTGTCAATGATGGGCGTTTCATACAAATTAAATTATACAAATCTAATCTTCTCCTGATTGCCTTCCTTTTAACTAGCATAATGCCCATCGGAGTCACATCTTTGGATTTGGTATCCTTATTTTATTTCTCGAATTTTTGTTTTGTAATTTCATTCTGTAGCTATGCAGTATTTTATCTATCTCTATTAATTTATGCTGGGTCATTTCTACATCTGAGCTATAATAAAGACCTGTTGTACACAAGTTTCTGTGTGTGACCTCTGTTTCGGGGTGTGTGTGTGTGTGTGTGTGTGTGTGTGTGTGTGTGTGTGTGTGTGTTGTATACAGGTACCCATAGGGGGCAGCAGAAGGCATCAGATACTCTGGAGCTGTAGTTTCAGATGTTTGTGAGCCTGTTTTGGGTGCTAAGAATGGAATCTGGGTCTTTATAAGAGCAGCAAATGCTCTTACCCACGGAGCCAGCCCTGTTTTTTCACTCCATTGCTGTGTCTTTTGAGTCTCTAATTTGGATAGTGTCTAGTATGCTTTCATTTTTCCTCTGTTGCTTGTTAATCACTGAGTGGATAATTGTTCTAGCACGTCTCCTTGTCCACTGTAACCCTGACATGCAGGGCTGTCTTCTTCATGGAAGTCCACCTTGTGTACGGTGTCCGCAGGGACGAAAGTCTTTCTCCGCCTCTGCATAAGCAGTCAGCACAATTTGCTGAAACCACCACTCTCTCTTTCTTGAATCCCCTTGGAAGTTTTGTTGACAATAAGTGAGTTACGAACAGTAAGTATGAGTTTGTCTCTTAGCTTTTGATCTCACCACATGCGCACGTGTTTTCGCACCCACGCTCTGCCTCGCCCACGCCGTATTGACAACTAGGGAGTTTAGACCTTGTAGCAGTGTGAAATACCAACACTCCAGCTTGGATCTTCTCTTTCAAGGGTCAGCTCTCGCTGCCCATTGCTTGCGTTTGCATATGAATTATATCCGGGTCGGTTTGCAGTGCCAGCGAAAGGCAGTTTGGGTTTGAACAGATGCTATCCTAGCCTGTAGTTGTATCTAGTGGCATGGCTACCCAGGATCATGGCGTCACCTTCCTTCCGTATGTTTAAATTTGCCTCGGTTGCTTTTCAGTCATGTTTAACAGTTTTCGTTAAGCCTCTCGGTTGTTTACTAAACTATCCTACGAGCTCAAAACAGCTTTTATTTCTATTGTACACAAAAGCTATTGATTCTACTTTTTCTTAGTCCGGTGTTTTAGCGTACAGAAGAGCAACCGATTACGTATGTGAGCCTTGAATCCTGAACCCATGCCGAATTCATTCATTCTAACACGTTTTCAATACATGAAAAATTTTTTGGAAATTCTAACACAAAGGACTTTTTTTCTTTTTAACTGGATATCTTCTATTTATTTTTCTCTTATTTTAATTGTATTTTACGTGTGTGTGTGTGTGTGTGTGTGTGTGTGTGTGTGCACACGCATGCCTGCGTGTGACATATACACTACACCACATCCCAGTAGGTGCCCCCAGAGGTCAGAAGAAGGCATTGGTTTACCCTGAAACTAGAGGTACAAGTAGCAGTGAGCCACCCAGTAGGTTCTGGGAAACACCCCAGATCCTCTGGAAGAGAAGAAAGTGTTCTTGACTGCTGTGTCATCTTCCAGTTCCCCCCTCACCTTTTTTTCATATTTAATTTCCCTTTCCTAGGACTTTCTACAAAAGGTTGGGGAAAGGATTCTGAACAACTGTAGCAGGTTATCCAGGACCCCATTGAGGAATGCTGGGTTTATTTTCCTTATTTTATTTTATTATTATGTTTTTTGGTTTGGTTTGGTTGTTGTTGTTTGAGACAAGGTCTCACTACACAGCCCCAGATGGCCTGGGATTGCTATATAGATCAGACTTCTTTAGCGTCTGCCTCTGGAGTGCTGGGATTTTAAGTGTGCATGCACCGCCTCATCCGGTCTACACCCACACCACCCTGGACACCCCCTAGACTATGACCCAAGAACACCAGCTGCCAACCGCCTCCTGTGGGAGTCTCTTTCCCAAACACTTCTTTTTACTTTTTCACTTTTCGTTTCATGGTTTGAGGCACAGTCTCATAGAGTCTTGGCTAACCTTGAACTCAGGATGAAACCAAGAAGGACCTTGAACTCCTGGTCCACCCGCCTTCGTCCTTGAGGTGCACATGTGGTTATTTTTAAGTTTCTAGCCAGCTCTTCTGTTTTCCACTAGTATTGCTACATCAAGTCCACTACCAAGCATTGCCTTCAACAATGACCAGAAATAAGCTTTTTTCCCCTGAAGCAACTTCTGCTCAAAAACACAAGTCTTATGAGCAGGGCTTTAAAAAAAAATCACCCAAAAATCAAAATACTGACACTTCTCAGGAGTGGGAGCTTTAGTGCACCTTGCTCCTGCAGATCACCGTGAGTCCCACACGTGCTCCCCTATGGGTTGATGCTTGAAGACACAGAAAAAAAAATGGGAAGGGGATCAGGACAAGCAAGTTCAAGTCTCTTTGACACTCCTCTCCCCTCCCCGGGACTCAGCTCTCTTCCATCCCGCAACGGGATGGACACCCTTGATTGGCACCGAGTCCGGCTCAGATTAATGACGTAAAGCATTTCACCTGTGTTCTCCCGGCTTTTCTGGAGAGAGGTTCTGAGCAGCCCTGAGCACACAGCTGTCTGCCCCTCCTCTCACCACACCTCTTCCTCCCTCAGGATATTCTCTATGAGCGAGTAAGACGTGCCCCACACAGCCTCGGGAGGAAGATAGCTGGAAATCCTCCTGCAACGGTTTCCGGTGAGGTCAGATCGAAGCCCTTGATTCCAACAGAAAATCAAAGTAAAGATATGAGGTTGGTTAATTGCCATTTGACTAAAATACAACTTTGATGAAATTACATAGGTGAGAAACATTTGTTTTCCTTTTTTGGAAGAAATGGTGTGATGTAATCAGGTGAGGTTAAAAAAAAAAAAACCCACAGGATATTTTGATCTCTGACTCCAAGGCAGAAATCTGTAAGAAGCAAATGTTCAGATGCAATGCAGAAATTACCAGGAGCAATTAGCCACCATCCCGTTGCTAAGTCCCCAAAGCAATTAGGAGTGACTCAGACCCTGTGTGGGACACTTGGGCTTCCCCCCACTTTCTCTCTCTCCCTCTCAACATGACCCAGAGCT
This sequence comes from Acomys minous, assembly GCF_964271855.1. Classification (NCBI taxonomy): domain Eukaryota; kingdom Metazoa; phylum Chordata; class Mammalia; order Rodentia; family Muridae; genus Acomys; species Acomys minous. Next base: position 2,534,488 of record NC_140502.1, on the reverse strand, counting down.
GTCACCAGTGATCGTCCCGGTTTGTTTTTATTTTCTTTCCCAACAGTCACTGGCCTCGGCTCAGATGGCACGATCCGTTCCTTCACAGACATTTTTCCTGAACATAAGCAGGCTGCATTTAAAACTCCCCCATGTCATCCGTCTTCATTTGAGGACTGGGTTAAAAAACAAAATTAATGATTGCCATCAGCGGAACGACGAGCAGCATCTTTGGTGAAAAGTAGATCTGCCACGATTGTCCAAGGCTGACATCTTTCACCAGCTGGAAATGGCTGGATGTACTTGTAAACATTATTAAAAATAATAACTTAATGTTTCCTTCCTGTGACTCGCTAGCATTAGCAAGGTAGTTCCAATTAGTATTTTCCTCTGAGTGAGGGAGGCCTTTTTACTTCGTTTCATTTAGAGGGGGATTTGTTTTCTAATTTTTTTTTTCTCTTCTGCCATTGTCAATAATAGAACAGAGGAGCAGCTACCTTCCTCCCATCGAGTATGCCTTGCAAAGCCAGAGCAAAGGAATATGCATCTTTGATTTTATTTGTTTTAGCTGTGCTTGTTCTGAGGCACAGAAGACACATTTACATCCCCGTGGCCGCAACGGGATAGCGGGGAGTTTTAAAATACAAGTAAATCACACACAGGGACTAAATCATTTTGTAGGATTTCGAGAGTGAAAGCAAATCATTCAATGATAAATTAATAAGAATGGCTTAGAGTAGCGTGCTTTTCCGTAGGAAACCAAGCCCTGAGTCCTTTCACAGGGAAGAAAGGAAGAGACAAGAGGGTGGGAAGAAAGGGGGAGGGGGAGTAGGTGCTTCTGCCAGGTGCTCCCCAGGTCAGCCAGGTGCTCCTCAGGTCAGTCAGGTGCTCCCCAGGTCAGCCAGGTGCTCCCCAGGTCAGCCAGGTGCTCCTCAGGTCAGTCAGGTGCTCCCCAGGTCAAGCAGATGTTCCTCAGGTCAGGTAGGTGCTCCCCAGGTCAACCAGGTGCTCCTTGGGTTTGCCAGGTGCTCTTCTGGTCTGCCAGGGGCTCCTCAGGTCAGGCAGGTGCTCTTCCGGTCTGCCAGGTGCTCCTTGGGTTTGCCCTTCCTCCAGTTCTAATGAGGACCCCTTTAACAGACTCATCACACTTTCTTACAGTCAAAAAAAAAAAAAAATATATATATATATATATGCTTCTAAATGCTAAACGACCGAGGCGAGCATTAGTCCAAATGCGAAGCTGCAAAAATGTGCTTGGCAGCCTCAAGGTACGAGCTGCTTCCGATTCCAACTCAAACTTGGTGAATATTCCGAGTGATTATGCGGGGCAAACCAGGTGTCACTTACCCACGTGAACACGGAACTTGCATATGCAACGCGATCCCACCCCCTCGGGTATCTTCCACTCCAGAAAGCCTTCCCCAAGGCAGGTGCTGGCACATGCTGGGCCGCTCGCAAACGTGTAGGAGACGCCTCAGCTGTGCAAACGACCGTCCGGGATGAACTGACATCACGGGGCGCCTTAGAATCGAGAGAGAGAGCAAATCCAAACCGTTATGCAGACAAGGGGAGACATTGTTTACATGAATTAGGCCCAGAGTTGGGGCGGAACCGACTATATGAATTGGATTGTTTTCTTTGAATGTGCTTTTACTGGGAAAATCCGCAGGTTGAGAGGAGGCGGGACCTGCCGTGTCTTGTGAGGCGCTATGGGTCTGCTTGTGTGGCACTGAGTGCCACCAAATAAGAAAGGAGTTTTCCGTGTTGTTGGGGTTGGGCGTGGGCGTGGGGCGTGGGGGGTGGGGAAGGAGTTCCATACTTGTCCTCCGGAAACTGAGGAAGCAGGCGTGGGACCACCAGCCTGGAGGGGGGCGGTCTCTCCAAAGCATGACCTTCCGGGGTGCACTGCAAATATCCAGGCTTCGGGCACATTGTCTGCTCAGCTCAACAAATGACCTGGCCAGTGGCCGCCTAGCATGGTGGCCAGTGCTGAGGGCTCTGTCAGTGTCACGGAAACAGGCTGGTCTGGGACAAGAGAGGCGAGAAGAGTCTCTGCTTATTCAACTGAGACATCACTCAGGCATCTTACCAGAGAGTTCCACACCAAATTGGAAGATCACGTTTTGAGGCATCGCTGATTTGAAACCCACAGGGCACGGGCATCCTTGTATATGCAACCAGGTGAGTGCCAGAGAAAGGCACCAGGGCAGAAAGGAGCCAGAGAGGGGCTGCAGACCTCTTCTAGAAGGCATGAAAGGAATTCAGAGAAATGACAGCAGAAGAAAAGACAGGAGCGGAGGGGGCTGAGGCAGCCATATTGATGGAGGAGGAAAAACATCCCTGGGCTTGTCTGGCTTTTGATGACATAGTGAATCCTTGGGGAGAGGTGTCTAGAAACCTTGCCGAATTGTCTCAGAGCGAGACAGTCTCCCAGTGAAGACCACAGCGGAGTCTGACCTTGAATTTCACTCTTGACTCTGAGGGCTCCTTACTGGATCCCCCCGAAACTGCACTATCCTCAGTGCTGAACCCTTGGAAAGTGAGTGATGGGGATTCAGAAATGTGCGAGAAAGCAACCTGGCTTCTCACGCCTTCTTAGATGGTTCTCAAGGCCCAGGAGACAGGAGCATGCTGGGAGGCAGCCATCCATCCACACTAGCTTTTTCTCATCTCTGAAAGCCAAACGCCTGGCGTTTGGTTCCCGGTTTCGGAGTATTCAGGCCATCCTGGTATGGAGGGAGTGATAGGTATCCTAGTGTGGCATCCAGGAAGCGGAGAACAGCAAGTCTGAGTTCTTGATTATAGCTGTTTTCCAGGTCTTTCCTTTAGGAGATGGCACCGCCCACAGTCCCTTAGACTCCTCCCCTTAGTTCTCTCTGGAAACACACTGAAAGAGGATACCGACTTCTTTATGACGTAAACAAAATACCTGATGATACCAGCTTTTTGGGGGAAGAATTTATCTTGGCTCATGAAACCAGAGAGGTCGTGCTCTGTCATGGTGGAAAAGGTCTCCCAAAGACCACATGGACTCCTCGAAGCAGCGTTCCAACCGAGGAGCAAGTACTCAAAACTCAAAGCCCGCCAGCAACGGTGCAGATTCCAAACCCAGCTCCGACATACCTGGACACTTGCTTTAATCCCCTATATAACTGTCAAGTGATATCAACACTCTAGATTTGCCATTCCTCCGCCATCTTTTTCGAGTGCCTCCTAGCCACGCGAGACGTGCCTGTGACATACCATCAATGACCCAGTCAATGTGGTAGCAAGTCGAGCATTAATTAAAGCCCAGCATCCTGAGGCCAGGGATCGCCAATAGTTTCCTAGACTAAACTGGGCCTTCCACTGTCCCAGAATTAATGTGAGCCATTGTCTTCAGAAGGGAGGAAAAAAAACAAAAAAACAAAAAAAAATGTTTTCCAAATCAGATTTGGTCCCCATCTGATTTAGAATTTCTGACTGCAGAATTAGTGGGGGCAGGGGGTGGTGGGGGTGGGGAGGAGCCTGTCTGGATCAGCGTAGGTGATGAGTCAACCCAGAGGTAAAGTGCAAGGCCTGTTCTACGGACAAAAGGAAGCAGCAAGGTCTGAAAGCTCAAAAGTTCCAGGCAGAGGAAGGTGGTGTAGGGAGGAGGGAGACCGCCCTGCTGGGCCTGTTGATTTGTTTGGCCTCTCAGTGTTTGTTGTGTGACAAGTTGGACTTTGGTACAAGGTCAGCTCTTGAATCTTGATTATGTTTTTTTTTCCCCCTTGAGCCAAGAGACATTGATCTGTACATCTGGTTTACCTTGTTTTCTTAGCCATTTGTGACACAGTACAACGGTTCCCATCGAAAAAAGTGTCATGTAAATAAATTACAACTTAGGACGTATACATTAAATAATTTTATAAATGAACTTTAAAAATGAAGGAATATAAAAAAAAAAAAAAGCCAGCCGGGCCTGGCTTGTGGAACTACAGTGATTATTCTGATCATGTTGTCATGTGTAATGAAGCACAAGCCCATCATTAATCAAAAGGACCAATCAGATAACTAATTTAGGCAATATTCTTTACAACAGGACATGTCGGTCAGTAAAAATGCATTAAAATAGCGAAAGATCAATACCCGCCACTAGGGGCTGTGTTTACAAACCAGCCTTAAACTTCAGGGCATTAAATTCTCAGTCGTTTTGGGTATCTGTTTGGTCAAGATAAAGGAAAACTTTAGACAAATGAAAAGGGTTTTTTAAAAACATAGTTAATAGTGGGGTCATAATGTGTGCTGTAATAAATGGGCAAGATGTTGCATTATTTTGTGATGAACGGCAAAAGTGTCCCCAGCTCCCTTCAGAAGAATTATCAAGGCTCACAATATATATTAAAAAAAAAAAAAGAAAAGAAAGAAATATCATAGAATAAATGGGATGTACAAATGTGTCCAAAGATGGCGCCAGGAGCCAGGCAGGGTCCTGATTATTTAAAGACGATTCCTGCATTAGCAGGTGGAGCCTGAGAACCATAGTCAGAGCTGGCGCGTGACAAGCAAGGCTGCGTCCACTGCACCTGCACCCGAAGAGACCATTATCTCTCCAGAAGCTGCTCTAACCTCCCTGCAGAGTGTCCCTGTGCCACAGTGCCAGCAAGGTCACTTTTCATGAGAACTTGTGAGGCACCCTTCCTTTCCCCAGAAGGGAATCCAATCCAAAGGAAACACCATGCACTGTCGGTGCGGCAGAGCTCAGAGTCCGCTGGAGAAACACTTTTCTAGCTGGGCCTCAGGGCACAGGCCTGTTACAATTCCATCTAACCTAGAGGCCCAGGCGGTGCATGCATCACAGGTTGCTCACCACCTGTTTGAAGTACACAAGGGGTTCAAAGCCAGCCTGGGCAACTTAGTGAAAGCCTGTCTCAAAGTAAAAGTTGAAATAGGGGCCAAGGGGGTGTCATGGTGGTAGATCACTTCCTCAGCATGCATAATTGAATATGGTGAGGGAAAAAGGAAGGAGAGAGAGACAGACTGAGACAGACAGACAGACAGAGACAGAGAGAGACAGAAAGACAGAGACAGAAGGACAGAGAGAAAGAGACACAGAGACACAGAAAGACAAAGAGACAGGGATAGAGACACACAGAGAGATATAGACAGAGAGACAGAGACAGACAGACAGACACAGAGAGACAGACACAGAGAGAGAGAGACAGACAGACACACACACAGAGAGAGAGAGAGAGAGAGAGAGAGAGAGAGAGAGAGAGAGAGAGAGAGAGAAAGGGAGAGAGAGAGGCAGGCAGACAGAGAGACAGAGAGAGAGACAGAGAGACAGAGAGACACAGACACAGAGAGACAGAGAGAGACACACAGAGACAGAGAGGGACAGAGAAAGACACACACACACACACACACACACAGAGAGAGAGAGAGAGAGAGAGAGAGAGAGAGAGAGAGAGAGAGAGAGAGAGAGAGAGAGAGCCCATAGGTCCAGTTGCCTCTAGTTAGTCAAAGTAAAGCAGAGCTGTTGCTCTCCAATGAGAGGCTTTGGTGACAGCTGACACGTGCTGACACTTGTCTCAAGTTCTTCTTAGACACATGATTTGTTTGTCCTATTAAAAAAATAACCCCACGAGAAAGGTATGCATCCCTGCTTAACACAGGCGAACATTCAGACAGCACCTACTATGTGCCACCGGATCTCCCCAGCCCAATTTGAAACCCAGAAAGTGGGACAGGGAAGGCGGCATGGCTTGCTTAGTGAGTGGCACACAGAACGTGTTGTCTCCTGCCTGGAAGGATGTGGGGAAGGAGAAAGTGGGGGTGGGGAGAAAGGGAGGAGGAGGGGGGATCCCCTGTACTACACCCCATCCTGCAGCTGCTTCGATCAGAAAGCACGATGTGTCTACGCTCATATTATATTTCTTTTCTTCTTCTTTGTGATCTGTGTATCTGGTGCAGTGAAACAGATGACCCTGGGGACCAGCCTGCTAAGCAATGCCAGACTCCGAAGGACGGACATCACATGATTCCTCTCAAATGCCAAGTGTGCACTGTATGTGTGTATGCATGTGGTGTGCATGTGGGTGGCATGATACGTGTGTCAAACGTGTATGTTATGAAAACAAACAGGGGGCTGGGCGCGACGGTGCACGCCTGTTACCCCAGTGCTCTGGGAGGCAGAGGCAGGAGGATCGCTGTGAGTTTGAGGCCAGCCTGGTCTACAAAGTGAATCCAGGACAGGCAAGGCTACACAGAGAAACCCCATCTTGAAATAAAAATAAACAAATAAATAAATAAATAAAACAAGCAGGGAGCTATATGAGGGAAGGAAGGGACCTGCCTCGCTTACATTTCTATTGCTGTGGTAAGACACCATGACCAAGGCAACGTACAGAAAACACCTCCTCCAGCGAGGCCGTGTCTCTCAGCCTTCCCAAACGGTTCGGCCGACCGGGGACCAGGTGTTCAAATATATGAATATGGAGGGGGGGCGTGTTCATTCATACACCATGAGGACTGAAACAGGAGGGGAGAAAAAAGGAGGAGGCGGAAAAGCAATGCGTTCTTTTACGTGTATGTCTTCCTTTATAAGTGAGACTTAAATTTAGCCTCTCTCTGTCTCTGTCCCTGTCTCTGTCTCTGTCTGTCCGCTTTCTCATTCTCCCTCTCTCCTTTCCTCCTCCTCCTCCTCTTCTTCTTCCTCTTCTTCTTTCTTCTTCTTCTTTCTCTCTCTCTCTCTCTCTCTCTCTCTCTCTCTCTCTCTCTCTCTCTCTCTCTCTCTCCCTCCCCCTGTCCTGGGCAGTGTGAATATAAGCAAGACACAACAATCACAACAATATACGTACATGTAAAGATATTTATTAAGCATTTTGTCTTGCATACTAAATTATTTTCAGATTCCTTTTACCCAAAGGTGTGGCTGTAGATAACCAAGAGGGCCCTCAGCGTGGCTCCCAGAATGGTTGCCAGCCTCAGCTCAGCTCAGATCTCTGTGATTGCCACGCAGTTCTCCGTGTTACCCATCCTCCCTGGAACGCTGTTAGCCTAGGTGAACACCCCTTGCTTCAACCCAGACCAGGTGTTATAGTGCGGGACTCATCTGCCACGTGAAACCCTTGGCAAAGACAACACCAGGATCACAACCTCTAGGATTTAAACTCTAGTCCTTGGAGCCCCTTATTCTGAAAGGAGATTTAAAGCTAGCTAGGATGGACTCAAGCTTGAGTTGGATTTTTTTTTTTTTATTCCTTCCAGAATGCACAATCTGGATAATTGACTTGGTTCTAAGAAGCATGGCCGTGTTTTCTTGGAGGCATGTGATAAGACGATTCCTTTCAAAAGATGAGAGCGGAGCTCGAGAAAACAACTCAACAGTCACACCGAGTTGAGTAGGAATAAGGCACAAGCACGCGCCGCCATGAAATTCTCACAAACGCCTTTGTGAGGAGGGTTGTTAATAATCGGCAAGGCCACTGGAGATGCGTGAAAGCGCGGGCGGGAAGCCCACCAGAGGCACACGGTGCACGGTCTCCCAGACAGGCAGAAGCCATTTATTAATAAAGCTATTGACATGTTTTAATATTTATAGGTATTTACCTTTGCAAAGGAACTGAACCTGGAAGTAGGAAGAATGAGTCGCTGGAGACGGGGAGTGTTTACCTAGGCTAACAGCATCCTGGGGAGGGTGGGCAGAGAACAGCAAAGCTGGCAAGGACTTCAGAGGATTCTGGGGAAGGAGCTGTGCACACAGAGCTTCCAGCCAGAGCAGCATTAAGGTCCTGAGCCACCACCCTGCCATTGAGTCATTGATGAAGGATGCCAGGGAAGACCCCAGCCAACGGGTTGCCCCAGAAGTGCCCTCCATGGTTGGGTATAGCCATTGTGACAAGAAGAAACTTTGATTTCTGCTCTCATCTGATCCCTGCCTTCTTTAAGGACCACTGTCTTCATGGGAGAAAGGCAAACACCGTGTCTGGACTCACCAACAGCTCAGGCTCGAGACGAGCCATGTAAAAGAGGGCACCTCTAGGGAGGCGTGGGCAGCAGAGGGTACTAAGAGCTTTCAGAAACAGAAAGAGAAAACGGTTGACACGGGATGGCCCTGTCACACCCACTAAGAGTTTCTGTCACCTTAGGCTTAGCTATACAGCGGCACTGTATCACTTACTTTCCTCTTGCTGTGATAAAACACCATGAGTAAAGCAACTTAGAGAAGAAACATTATTCAGACTTGTGGGGGCAGAGAGTTAGAGCCTATGATGTTGGGGTGGAGGTAAGACATAGTATGGAACTGGATGCTGGGAGCAGACACTGAGGGCTCACATCATGAATCAAGCAAAAAAGAAAGTGAACTCAAAACAGCTAACGTCTTGAAAGGCTTCCTTCATGGACATCTTCCAACAAAACCATGCTTCCTGACCGTCTCCGAAACTGCTCGGACCACCTGCTGAAATATCAGAGCCTATAGGAGACGGTCTCATTCAAACCACAAGAAGCAAAATGAATGACCAACCAACATAGCAGAAATACGTCTCTCGCTCTTTCTCCGCAGTCATTAGCAGTGTTGTTAGTGTCTCCCTGCGCATGCTGGCTGACAGAGACTTGGTCTCTCTATTTCCAAGAGTATAATGGCACCAGGCAAGCCGATCTAGGAGGATTCATGGTGTTTTAATGAGTAGAGCCACTCGGCCACACATAAATTCACATAGGAAGAACACTTCATTTTCCCCATCAGCCCAGCTGGCAAGAATGAGGGATAATCACCCCTTTTGAAGAAACATCAGAGATGATTCAGATCAATAAAGAAGCTGCGGCTTCTTTTTCATCCTAGTTCATAATCTGGAATATTTTTTTTCTTTGGTCAAAAGAAGAACAACAGCAACCTTTTCCAGGACTTTGTGGACCTTTGCTAGGGAGTAGGGAAAAGGCTTTGCAAGGACTGGGCCATCAATCCATGGCCATCATCCTGTGGCCAGCACCCCATGGCCAGCACCCCGTGGCTGGCATCCTGTGGTCAGCACCCTGTGGCCGGCGTCCCATGACTGGCATCTCGTGGTTGGCATCCTGTGGTCAGCACCCCGTGGCTGACATCCCATGGCTGCCATCCCATGACTGGCAGCCCATGGCCAGCACCCCGGGGCTGGCATCCCATGGCCAACACTTTGTGGCTGGCATCCCATAGCCAGCACCCCATGGCCAGCATCCCATGGCTGGCATCCTGTGGTAGGCACCCTGTGGCCAGCACCATGTGGCCTGCAGCATCCCATGGACACCATCCCATGGCTGGCATCCCGTGGCCAGCCCATACCCCATGGCCACTGACTCAACAAACAACTACTCTCTCGACAAGAGTAGCTTTTGTGGTATGGTAATTCTTAAATTTGACTATTCTAGCAAATTGGGGTAGTGCGTAGAGTGGGAGGTCCAGCACTCATGACACAGCCTTCATTAGTCTATGTATGTTGTCTCATTCAAAACAAAGGTCTCTGTAGCAGAACTCAGCTGTGCTTGGAAGACCAAGAAACACCCTGCATTGTGTTCTTGTGGAACCAACCGTTTTAAGAATAGATGGAATAAAGGACCAAAACAGTTGAAATCAATTCAACGCTGAACCTGAGAAGTGAGGCGAGGCAAAGGGTGAGAGAAACGGGACAAGGGTAAGAGACACATCGGAAGCCCATCGCAGTGAAGGCAGGGTGGACCAAGTTGGTTAGGCAGAGAAGATAGTGCAGCGGGAGCTGTGGGTTCAAGAAGAGTATTTGGGAGCATTGGCGAACCACAGAAAAGGTTAAAACAGTAGGAATGCCTGTGCATCGGGCTGAGAATCCACAGAGGATGTCAGATTCTACTATGATTCATGGAAAGACCAGGATGCCTGACTGAGAGCCACAGGAAAAGCAGGGCCTCGGGGCAAGGAAAATTATACCCGGGAAACAGCCACTGCACTGCCCGTGGCATGGCCATCGCTGAGACAGGGTTTACTTGAATTTTACAAAGAAAAGGAATAGCATCTCCTAGGAGTCACCTGCAAGGTCCCAACACCTATCCTCTTTACATGACATTTGCAGAGACGGCATTGAAAGGCTCACAGGCCAATCGTGTGTTCTAGAAAGATCCTGGCTTTGTTAATTGGAGACAAACGGTATAAAGGATAAACCGGTCTGTGCTACTGGGAACTAGAAGGCCGCTCGCTTGCTGATCGCTCTTTATGTCTGTTGGTCACCAGGTCAATTGCAGCAAGGAAGAGCATAGAGGAGCCAAGCACACAGAGCGCCAGGGAAACGCAGAAGGTGACACATACGTATCTGTAGCATTTATCTGCAGGCGGCTTTCCGGGCTCTGGGCCTGACTTTGGACCATCTGCAGGGCAGAAGCAACCTACAGGAAGCTGGTCTTTTTGTCACCTGTGGAAACGGGAGGCCTTCGTGAAGACGCAGGCGTGCAAGACTCACACTGACAGCAGCAGCAAGAAAAACAGGATTTGATGAAACAAGCTCAGACAAGACTGATTGACAGCCTGGAACGCTCTGAAGCCTAGGGAGAGACCCCCAGCCCACCTCTTGGTGAGTAAGAAGCAGAGGAGCCATCATACAGTATGTCTTGGTGCATACCCAGCCCTCCATCACATCACCTCAAAATTAGGGAGGACCAGGAGGCCAGACTTTCTCAAATCCTGCTCGTCAGGGCTAGCACAGAGAGCCAGGGCTGTTGTTTAGTCTGTGGTCTTCAGAGCTCAAAGCAAAGAGACTACTGACATGGCTTTGGCTGAAGTATCCCAAATAAGTAGCCAGAAAAATCCAGCCTGAGTCCTCCTTATTAATCAGAATCATCAAGGCAGGAGACCTCATCTCCATATGTCCAAACCTAAATAAATCAAAGGAAAGTTGATGGCATCATAGGACCCTACATACTTGCAATAGCTGTTACTATTATTATTATTATTATTATTATTATTATTATTATTATTATTATTACTGAAAGGTTAGAAAACATGCTCCAGGTGGGGAATCTTCTGTGAGTCCCTTCCTATAGACAGTGCCTGGCCTTGGGAATGTTCCGTGCCTCCTCCTTCCTACTTCGCCACATTCCAGCTGTCCTTCAGATCCTGCTTCTGAGGCCTCTCCCAGCCATGCCTGTTCCACCTTCCTCTGCTGACGTTCCTCTCCTATTCCCCTGGGCAGTTCTGTCTAGGAGGTTTAGAAATCCCTTTGCTCTCTGTCATGTTAAGTGGCTTTGCCAAAGGCTTGTATGTATGATCCATGAAGCAACATTTCCTCGCACTCTGTTTTCCCAATCCCTGGGTCCTGACCTAAGTGAGGCATCCAATAAATATTCATTTTTATTGGCCCGTTGACAGCACCATCAACCCAAAGTTAGAGAAAAATGGTGAATTAGTTTAGTCTTGCTGGCAGTGACACCAAACCTAGGTCAGTCCTTGTACCAGCAGAAATCAGTGGACGTATGACATCCTCTGAGTGCTGTACTCCTGGTTAACTGAAATAAAGGGAATTAAACATGTTGGCAGGAAGGGCTGAAGGGATGGCTCAGTGGTTAAGAGCACTGGCTGGTCTCCCAGAGGACTAGGGGTTCAAATCCCAGAGTCCATACAGCAGTTCACAACTGTCTAAACTCCAATTACAGGGAATCTGATTCCTTTTTCAGCCCTCTCTGGCCACTGAACACACAGGGTACATTGATATACACGCAGGCAAAACATCTATACACATAAAGACTTTATAAAATGTCAACAGCAGAGGTTAAAGGACAAGTTTACTGTCCTAAGAAATATGCTTCATCTGCCTTGCATAGTCTCAAAAGAGAGGAGAGGGTGGGAATCTGAGGTCACGCATTTTGCTGAGGTCATGGAAACCATAGCAATGGGTATCTTCTTATATTTCTAACCAGACACAGTTCATTTGCATTTTTTTCTCAAAGAAATCTAGGAGCTTTTTTTTTTTTTTGATGTAATTCAATTAATTCATTTTATGCCCCATTTAAAGAAATCCTTCACTCAAAGCCAACCAGGACTTTCTTGGCCAGTTGAGGTCTTTTATACCCAGCTAAGCAGTCTCCGCAGCCTTTGGCAATGTTCCTGCTCCAAAGGCAGGCGTGAGAACAACAGATGCTGGCTTCCCCGCGTCAGGATGCTGCTGGGTGCTCTGTTGATTAGTAGGCTGCGTAATCAAATGCGACAGGCTGGAGGTTCCTGGCCTCAAACCATCTCTAATAGGGGGAAGCTGCTCTGCTTCTCTTGGAAGATGCTCCCTCCTCTGCAGATAGGGGGAAGCTGCTCTGCTTCTCTTGGAAGACGCTCCCTCCTCTGCAGAAGTTGCACACACTGGAAGTGCCTCCATTAACCCCATCGTTCCTTTAGCTTGCTTCACCTCAGGTGTAGAGAGTTAACGAAGTCCCTAGATTGGCAGCCAGGATTCGAGGCATCCTTGGCCTCGTCAGTCATGGGTGTACCTGGGCAATTAAGAACTCATATCTGTCCTCACAGGGTGAGACCGTGCTCAGACCATGCAGACCACAGGCGACAGGACCAGAGCATAGCAGGTCCTTTTTCCATCCAGAGGACGTGCTCCGTGTCAAGGACACTCATGTACTTTATCAAACCCATGGTGCTCTCTATGAGTTCCCTGGCTCCAAAGGCCTGGAGTAAAAAAAAAAAGAAGAAGAGTTGTCCTCATCTCAAGGAAAAGCCTGTGCCCATAGCTTTGGGGTACTGCAATCAGAGGCACCCCCCAAATGCCACAACTGTGCCCCTATAACACCGGCTTCCGTTCCAGCATCCCGGCTGGAGAGTCAGGTCAGGGACTTGGAACAAAGCCGGGGTTTTGCATCTCTGTGGCCACCCGGAGGAGACCACCTCATCCAAACAAAGCCCAGAGGATGACCAGCTTCCTAGAGGCAGCCGTTCCACACCACAGGCCTCTCTGCTTAAAGCACGTCAGATGAGCTTTTGAAACATGTGGCAGGTGCCACTCAGTTAGCCACGGATTTATTTGTCTGGAAATGCTAAGCAAGTAATAAAAACAAAGCCTGTATTTAGCTGGCCTGACTGGGACTTGTGCTCACTGGAGGAGTGAGACACACTCAAAATGGCCGGCTGTATTGGCTGCTTGATCCTGGCTTCCAGAGAGGACGTTTTCCCAGCTCTTGGCTGATGTCTTTGCATTTTTCTTGCTGGGAGTGTTCCTTCCCCCCACCCCCACCCCCTACCCCCGTCTTCCACTCCATCCTTTCCTACCATAGAGCACCCCAGCCTCCCTCAGGCAGGACCAGGTATGTCCTGCAGCACCTGGGTTTTTCCTGGGGAGCCTTGTGGAAGCCTTTACACGCCCCCCCCCTTCCTCAACGCCTTGCTAGAAGCCAGCTCACTTCTTTAAATCCAAGAGTAATAAAATACCTAATTAGTAACGTGAAGCTGCATTATTTTTATCCATCTATACATTTCTAATTAAAATTATGCCATTCTTAAAAATTACAGCAGAGTACACCCAAGCTTTTCATGCTGTAATGCAAAGCATTTGAAAGGCTGCAGCCCCCGTGAGCTGGTGGTTTTAAAAAGAATGGGTAAGCCAACAAAAGAGTGCTGGGGGAAGTGAAGCTATAAGTAATTTCTTTTAAGAAAATGTATAGGATGCACTAATTTGAAAGAAAAGCAATTTTGAAATATAAAAGGAAATCTAGAAAACTGAAGCGTTCGGCCTTTTTTATTCCACGGCGTTGCCAATAATATTGTATATGTGATTAAAGATTCTTTCTGTAGCCACATAAACCGATAGAAATTGAACTCGAACTCGACTGTGCACGGTCTTCCGGTACCCCATCCTGGTCTCCGGGAGGGGGTGGGTAAAGCCTCATTGTTAGTGGGATTCCAATCCCATCGTTGTTAAAGAGAGGCGACTGCGAACTGGAAATTATGTTAAGTGCGACAGCCTCTCTGAAATGGTCCACATCCCAAAGAACTTGACGGCATCTCAGCCACGTGTCGCGTCTCAGCTGCAAAGGGAATCGGAAGTCCAGGCTGAGCAGACACTTCCTGCAGGCCGACACCTCCAACGGTTTCTGCAATATTCAAATTCTCTTTGGCGTTTATCCTCAAAGCCCCATTTCCCCACCCCCGAACCGCCCACCCACCCACTTTCTCTTTAACAGTTATAATGTTGTCACTCTGTTACTGACGTAAGGGTGACAGACCCAGACCTTGGCCCTGGTTTCCCCACAAACGCTTGCAACCTTTGCTTTGACCGGCAGCACCAAGAGGCCTTCTTCCTGGACATAACCCTGAGGAACTTCTTTAAGCCGAGCCTCTCATGGAAGTCTCCGGATGACGTCAGCTATCATATGGTTTGGATCACGGCACGGCAGTATGCTAATTGTCAAGCCAGTAATTGCTGCATGCCAGACACCAAGTTGGGAGGAGCAGATGACCTTGGCATAGTTTTCACAGCATCTGTCCAGCCTTTGATACGGCACCCATCCTGCCCCTGGACTCAGGCCAAGGGACCTAGGACACCAGACACAGTTCCGTGTGCACCAGAGACCAAGACCACAATGGAAAAGAAGGGCCTGGGCATCTCAGTATATATGAAGTACTAAAAGATGCCTTTCCAGGACGGAGGACTGAGGAAGGGTGGGGACTCTTGACTCAGCCCAGAAGAAACACAACCCCTTGGGATTTTATACAGAGTGCATGTGTGTGTGCTAATCCTCATGTATGACCGCACATGTCCCCCACATGTGTGACCACATATATGCCACTGCACAGTGCGTGAACACACAATTTAATAACCCCTGCTCCAGCTACAAATTAATTCAAATCTTGTACTCATATTAAAAAATGAACTCTATTTTATGTTGATCATTAACTAAGAATATTTCACACTGGAGATTTGTCATATTAAGGAGAATTGAAACCACTTATATCAATTAAATGTACAGCATTACACTTAATCTCAGCAGAGATTACCAAAATACCCTAAGCATGATTTTACAGGAATGTAAAATATAAATTAGACAGGGGAATATTGGCTTGCACACACACGCGCACGCCCCCCTGTCCCCTTGACTCCTTCCTAAATATGACTGGCTGAGAGTTGATGGAGCCTCAGGGTGGGGAACTATAACTCCACAAGAATTCCTACATCGATAGCACCTTAAAAGCAGAGGCCCAGTGACTGTTGGTGCAGTTGGCTTCTAGAAGACCTGTCTGGTTTAGCTTCGGGATTACAGAGCTGGTTGGAACAGGACAAAGCAATTGGGAGGGCTGTGTAGGCTCAATTTTCTTAGCAAATATATTTTATTGCGAACTTATTAACCCAGAGTACCTCATTTACAACCCGACTAGCATGAACAATAGAAAAAGGAGATTAAAGACTACAATAACAAAACCGTAAGGATATGGGTTCCGAGGAGCGATTCTCCTGTCGTAATTAGCAGGATTTCCTCTGCTGGAACCTGGAGCAACAGGAACACGGAACTGCCGCCAGAGCCCGGAGCCCCAAAGCCGGAGCATCTCAAAGCAGAGCGATGAGCAGCCAAAACTATCCCAAGTCTCCAAAGGCCCCGCCTCTTGGTTTTGGCTCATTTTTATACCTCCTCTCAGAATTTGTTCCAGGATGTTTTTCAGCTGGTTAATAACCCATCTCCCCCACACGGTGGTTCGACTTCTGAGGGGATAAACATCGCCTGCTCCCTCACAAATTTTTTTCTCATCCCCCACTTGTGATCTAAACAAGAAAAAAAATGCTTATCTCTCCTTCAGGGTTGGAGTCTTCTAAAGGTTTTTCAGATGCTCCGCAGAGGTAAGCTGGTTGAGGATGTTGCTCTAGGATGCAGTCGTTGTCAAAGCCAAATGGGGGACATTGAGAGCTACCACCCCGCAAGTCAAGCCCTTTACCCTAGCAGCTTCCTCATATTTTATCAGTCACCAGATACTTCATTTGCAAGGAGGACCTGTTTGGTTACCGTCAACTCAACCAGGGAGACACCAGACCTTTTTTTGACTTCATTTTACTTTTACATCTACCCTACTCTGATTGCTGTTGCTGTGGTTAAAAACAAACAAGCAAAACAAAATGAAAAGCACAGGCATTCAAATAAGCTGGGGAAGAAAGTGTTTCTTAGGCATCCTGATCATAAATCCATCGCTGAGGGACCTTAGGACAGGAGCTCAAAACAGGAAACTGGGGGCAGGAACGACCGCAGGGAGTTGCTTACTGGCTTGCTTTCTTGGGTACCACAGGCCCACCTGCCCAGGATTGGTACCATTCCCACTCACACCAAGCAATCATTAATCAAGACTTGCCAATAGGCCAATATGATGGAAACCTTTTCTCAAATGAGGTTCTTTCTTCCTAGTTATGTCTGAGTTTACGTCAGGCTGACAAAAACCAACCAATACAGGTGCTAAGGCCAGCTCAGGTGTTAGCTCCTCCAGAAAGTCTCCCATGATGCTCTAGGCTGAGGCACAACTGCCCCCTCCTTGACGTAACCCATCCTCTGCATGTGTTCTGTCTCATGACCCTGTTCCCATCTCTGGCTGAACTGTGTGTGTAACAAGAAGCAGGCGTCATCCTTACTCCCATTGGTAACCACACAGGGTATGGAAAGGCCCCTCGCCTTGGGGTGCGGAAGAGAGATGTAACAGATGGAACTCTGAGGAGTTCCACTGTTTTAGAGGATTAAGCTCCGCAAGCAGAGAGGCTGCAAGAGAGGTGCCTGGAGTCCCCAGAAGCAAGGAGACAAATTCTGCCGCCCCAGTCTCTCACAAGGGCAAGATGCCGGGGGGGGGGGGGGGGGGGCGGGGGGAGGAGGTCCATGTGTCCGCAGAGCTGCTGGAAACCTGGCTTGAGAAGGGTTCTGCCGCCCCAGTCTCTCACAAGGGCAAGATGCCGGGGGGGGGGGGGGGGGGCGGGGGGAGGAGGTCCATGTGTCCGCAGAGCTGCTGGAAACCTGGCTTGAGAAGGGTTCTGCCGCCCCAGTCTCTCACAAGGGCAAGATGCCGGGGGGGGGGGGGGGGGGCTTGTTTATCTGAGCAAGAGACGTCTGCGTCTGTTTGAAGTGCTCATCCTCAGGCCGGGTCTCCTAACCTCAGCAGGCCAGTGAGGTTCTGAAGGGTTTCTGGGACCGACTAGCCCTCCATAAGTCATTTCATTACTAAGCAATGTTCACTACGCGCATGCACGCACTCATGTGCACACACACACTATTCACATGGCTTTGTGCATATATACATGCATATATACACACATATATATGTGTGTGTGTGTGTGTGTGTGTGTGTGTGTGTGTGTATGACTCCCAACAGGAAGAGAGGGCGGAGAGAAAAAGAGAGATGGGGAGGAAAGGAGGGAGAGAGATCTCCTTGGCAAGGGAGGCAGACAGCTCACTGCCTTAGCGTCACTAGATAAGAGCCGTTCCCTGGTGACAGCTATGCTCTGATTTGAGGGTGAAGAGTAGACACTGGCCAGGGGTGCCCAAAGACCACAGTCCCTGACTCCACCCCTTCCTCCCCCCCCCCACCCCATACACCCACCTTAAATTCCAAGGAGCGTGTCAAGTGTATCAAGGTGGCCCCAGGCTCTGTGGAGACTCAGTGCGGACAGATGACTGGCTGCCGCTCTCAGACTAGGGTGGCTGCTCACAGACACGCATGCTGCAGAAGGGACACCGAAGCATGGACGTGAGAAAGCCGCACTCATCTCGCTGCTCAGATCCAGAGCAGCCACGAGTTACTGAGGTTGCTAAAAGATGCAGCGTAGGCACTTTCCAGCCCAGAGTTTTGTTTGATTTGCGTTTGAAACAGGCTAGCCCTGTGTGCCCCAGGCTAACCTCAAACTTGTGTTTCTCCTGCCTCATCCCCCACCCCACCCCCGGCATGCAGAAGAGTGTAGGCGTGTACCTCTACACCCAATATCTTAAGAATATAATTTTAATGGAAACATCTTTTGTCAAGGGTTTAACTATAGTCAATGTGACCGGAAGACACATGTGCTTTTTTAAACGTGTAAAGTGCCTAGATGATATTGTACAACATAGAAAAGTCCCATTTTCGAATCTTAATATTGGCTTATTTTGGGCTTCTGTGATGCTGAGCCCATGGGTTCCACCCCGAGTGACATTTTAGGAACAAAAACAGATGATTGCGGCAAGAGGCTTCGACAGGCTCTGCGTGCAGCGGTGGGTTCTGGGGAAACTCTTCTTTTGTCCTCTCTATCTGCAGGATATTGACAGCCCTGACAAGACTTTGATTATCTAGTCAGCATGAGCCTGAGACGTGTCACTTGTCAGGTCTGAGCTGACAGTCCCAGCGCTGACGAAACAAGTGGAGAGAGAGACCGGTGGAGCGTGAGGAGAGTTGGGGTCAGACACCCAAGTTTCCTCTCTATGACCAAGGGAGAAGCCCCAACCTCTCCTACATGACTCCAGGCAGCACTGAGGCTATCTCCTCGAGGTGTGGCAACCCCCCCCCCCCCCGCAAACAAGCCTAAAGACCTTTGTTCAACACCAGCAGCAAAGCCAAGAGGGCAGGAGCCAGTCTCCCCCTAAACAGCCTCTCCTTCCTCTCCTCACATCAGAAGACCAGTGCCACGTCCAGCCAAGAGCTGGCCTTAGATTTTTCTGTCACTAGGAGGAGTATCTGAGGCTAACAGCTGGCTTCAGCTCATGGAAAACAGAGGGACAAGGCCACTGCGCGGGGCTACTTACCATGTCCGGGGATCACAGGCGAAGCATCTCGTGTGAGCACTAGGCCCTTTGCGTACATCATCTGCGCAGCACCCCTGCGCGCATGCGCACATGGTCTAGTTACTATTGTCTTTTTGCCGACTCGGAAACTGAGGGTGTTTGAGAAAGAGGCTGAGGGAATGGTTTATATCCGTGTCGCTTTAAGACGACACCAGCTACCTAACTCAAACTTCCCAGAGCCTGGGCTCTACACTCCTTTGTCCTCGTCAGGGCTACTATGATTATGATGAGACACCGTGGCCACAGGCAAGCTGGGGAGGAAAAGGGTCTAGTTACTTTACCCTGTGGTCCTCGCTAGAAGAAGTCAGGTCAGGGACTCAAGGAAGGCTGAAACTTGGAGAAGGGAGCTGCTGTAGAAGTCACAGAGGGGGGCTGCTTACCGGCTTGTTTGTTTGTTTGTTGTGTTTTAGTTTGGTTTGGTTGGTTGGTTTTGTTTCTTTCAAGACAGGGTCTCTCTGTGTAGCCCTGGCTGTCCTGGACTCACTTTGTAGACCAGGCTGGCCTCGAATTCATAGAGATCCACCTGCCTCTGCCTCCCTGAGTGCTGAATGCTCCACAGCGCCAGGCGTTACTGGCTGGCTTGTTATGGCTTACCAGCCTGCTTTCTTATGGACCCAGGACCACCACACCTAGGTGGTACCACCCACAATGGGCTGGGCCCTCCCCCATCAATCATTAATTACAAAAATGCCTGACAAGCTTGCCTGTAGCCCTATCTCATGGGGACGTTTTCTCAACTGAGGCCCCTCCTTCCAGATGACTCCAACTTGTGTCCAGTTGACATAAAACTAGCAATCACGCCCTTCAACCAAGAACCACACCCTGCAAAATGGAGCCTTGGTACTGGCGCTTGTGGACTACAGTGGTGGACAATTTGGGGACATTAGGGTGCTAAGATGAGTGACACATGCTCTTGTCTGACGGTGTCTGCCACTCTGCAAGTTGCTGCACTCTCTGGCAGTCAGATGTCCTCTGTGACATCTGCGAGTCATCAGGAACCACCATCAGCTGGCTCTAGCTAAAGACCGAAGGCCTATGTCCCATGAAAGAGGCTTTCCTCTTGTTCACAAATGCCTATCACCCACCGCCATGCATGGCCCTCTGCGTGTGTTGAAGGCAGAGCCACTGGCCACTGGACACGATGTCTATCCTAGCCACTGGGGAAATGACACGATATCCCCAACTGTTATAGGGGTCTGTCAATCACTCCAGCCTGCCGGGAAAAGAAAAGAAGACACACCTGCCTGGGAGCTCACACTATCGAGTACCGCCGTGCACCTCGGGAACCTCCCCCAGGGCACCTCCTGCCCTTATTGAGAACTCACTGGCCTATTCTCTGGAGCTCAGAAGCATGAAGCAGGCAGAAGTGGTAAGGTGGCCCCACAGGCTTCTATGTTTGAATACTTAGTCGGTGCCTTGTTGGTGGACCTGGTTGGGAGTGGCGTCTTGGTGGCGTGTCGCTGTGGTTGGCGCTGAGGTTTCTGGAGACTTGAGGCATTCCTACTTTGTCTGTGTGCTTCCTGCTTGTGGATCAGGGTGCGAGCTCAGCTGTCCTGCCATCAGGGCCTTTCTTCCACCATCACGGACTCTAGCCCTCTGAAACGCTACGCCCAGTTAAATTCTATTTTAAATAAGTTGTTTTGGCCAGGGTGTTTTGTCACAGCAATTGAAAAGTAAATAAAAACACTTGGGCCTTGGGCTAGGAAGAGCACTAAAGGTGACCTCAGATGTCCCCAGACAGAGATCTCTATGACAAGTGTGGCCCTTAGGACTTGGTCTGCAGGACACATCCTTCCCCTCCACACAGCTCTTATGCCCCTGGGGTTTCTCTATTCCCTGCACCTTGGGCTGATGCACTGAACTATTTACCTCAAAGGGCAAAGGATAGAGTGGCTTTTTCACCTCCCCCACAGCAAATCCATTAATTCAGAGCTGAGGCAGTAGAAATGCTGCCTCCTAGCCAGAGTCCTCTGAGGGACAGGACACTACATCATATGGGAAGAGAATCGGGAGATGGGCTGGAGAATCTGGAGATGGGCTGGAGTATCTGGAGATGGACTGGAGTATCTGGAGATGGGCTGGAGAATCTGGAGATGGACTGGAGAATCGGGAGATGGACTGGAGAATCTGGAGATGGGCTGGAGTATCTGGAGATGGACTGGAGTATCTGGAGATGGGCTGGAGTATCTGGAGATGGGCTGGAGAATCTGGAAATGGGCTGGAGAATCTGGAGATGGGCTGAAGAATCTGGAGATAGGCTGGAGTATCTGGAGATGGGCTGGGGAATCTGGAGATGGACTGGAGTATCTGGAGATGGGCTGGAGAATCTGGAGATGGGCTGGAGAATCTGGAGATGGGCTGGAGAATCTGGAGATGGGCCAGAATCTTCTTGTCCTTTCGGAATGTTGAAGTCTCATGAAGATGCTCCGCTTGTTAGCAGAAACTACCAGAGCCTCTGTGTCTTCTCTACCTTAGTGCATCGACTGGGATGCTTGCTGTGTATCCTCCAGGTCATCCAATAACCATCCCGAAGCCATGAACAAGTACACATTTATAGAAGCTAGAATCATTCCTTTGTCTTTAATTTATTCCAACATAAGGCACTGGGCAAATGTAGCTCTCCACAGGACACAGCCCAGCTAGGTGCACAGCTGATGTCTCATCCTTGTATGGCACCAGCAGTTACTCTTCCCATGTATGGCACCAGCAGTTTTTTGTTTTTTTGTTTTTGTTTTTGTTTTAACACAGCTGCACTCAGGGTTGTCTGGCTGTTGCTGTGTTGGCTCCCGCGCTCACGGGAGTAGAACTCTCCTCAGTTTGTCACTATTTCAAGTGTTAGAATGAAATTCTTAGATCCCCTTTGGTATGCCTAAGAAAGCATAGAGGTGGCAGAGTGAGCTCTGCCATGGAGAAAAATAGGGAGGGGTAAAAAGAAAGGGAGTGAGAGAGAGAGAGAAGGATGCGGGAGCAGATGGGAGGAAAGGAGGGAGGAAGAGGAGGGGAGAGGAGGACAGAGGGGAGGGAAAGGAGGGGGGTTAGTGAAAGGGAGGAGAAAAAAGTCAAGAGACAGAATTTAGGAGAGTGGGAAAGAGGATTCTATGACTCTATGTAGCCTCAGGCTGGCCTCAGATTTATAATCACCCTCGACCTCTTCCCGCTGCTGGGACTGTAAGTCTTTGCCACCACCACACTAGTGTGCAAGTTCTCTCCGTGTTTTCTCCTCTTGCTCTCCTATCCTTTCCCCCTTTCCCTCTCTCCCTCCCCCTTTCATGTGCATGTGTGTCCGTGTGTGTGTGTGTGTGTGTGTGTGTGTGTGTGTGTGTGTGTGCTGGTGCACCTGTGCATGGGGTTTACATGATAGTCAGACGTCAGTCTTTAGTGCCTTCCCCAAGTGACACTGCCTCGATCTTTGAGACAGGCTTTTCCTGGCCTGGAGATCACTGATTGAGCACGGCTTGTGGGCCAGCGAGCCCCAGGTACCCTGGTGTTGACACAGCCCCAGAGCTGGGATGGCAGACATGCACCACCATTGCCAGATTTTCTGGGAATGATCTACCTTCAGGGTTCTGGTAACTACCTAACTCGGCTTCTTATCTTGAATGGCTGCTTGAGGCGTTGCCCCAGTGCTTATTTTCAGTCTCTACTTCCACCTCTTCCTCCAACAGACCTAGACTGGTTTCCTGTTTGACCAGCAAGGTATGAAAGCATCTTTTTACCAATCCCTATGGTCTGACTTTAGAGTCGAAGTTAAGAACCGGCACAGCCCATCGAACAAGGGCAACCTAGCTGACGCTGCAGATGCTGCTGCTGCTGCTGCTGCTGATGATGATGATGATGGTGATGATGTTGCATGTGAGCAAAGGTGGAGTGGTTTTGGATGGGAGGGGGCATCTTCAGGAGAACAAGGGCTGAAATGGAGTGTCGTGCAACTTCATTAAGGCATGGCGTACGTTCTGTAATCTCAGCATTCAAGAGGCAGAGGCAGGTGGATCTTTGTGAGTTCGAGGCCAGCCTGGTCTACAATTCAAGTCTAAGACAGCCAGAACTACACAGGAAAACCCTGTGGTGAAGAAGAAGAAGAAGAAGAAGAAGAAGAAGAAGAAGAAGAAGAAGAAGAAGAAGAAGAAGAAGAAGAAAGAAGAAGAGAAAGAAAAGGAGGAGGAGGAGGAGACATCAGATGGTGGAGGAGCTGAGCTCACCCAAGCTACCCCACACTGGGCACACATTGAGAGGAAAAAAGAATGCAGCTTTCACAAGCTCTTCCCAGACCACCCATGGGCTGGCACACTGAGGCCCCAGGGGTACAGGGAAGGCTTGAGGACAGGCACACAGTCTATCTTCTGGAGCTATCCTGACAAGGCAGAAGATACTCATCAACACTTTTAAACCACCCGTCTTGAAGCTCGTGGTCCAGGGAGGGAGAATGAAAATCGAGGTTCTGGCAAGTGGTGACTGTTTCGACTCTGTCTTCTTCCAGGACAGCTCAGACGGCCATGTGCAGAAGGGGCTTCAGACACTTCCCACCCTCCTATAAAACCACAAACACAAGGTAGGACCTCCCTTAAGACTGGGTTCAGATCCCACGCTAGCGTAAAGACAAGGATACGGGGACCTATCTCCTCAAAGACTATTCCACAGTCACTGTCAGTCCTGCCATGCATCAAAGTCCCCTTGGGGCACACCCAACCTTGCCACAGGCAGTGTCCATGGGCAGCTCTGCTGATGTCAAGCACACCCCCTCTGAACTCTGAATTCCTGAGCCCATTTGGCACTTTGGGAAGATGGACAATCAGGATTCCCTTAATCCCGGCTTATCCCAGGCACCTGACCAGCAAGTGTCCCAAAGATTAACTACGTCTGACTATGCATATCAATGAGGGGAGAATTAATGCCTTGTTAAGATCCAAAGCAAGGAGAAGCCATAACACCTAGATAGTGAAATATTGGGCCAAGGAACACAAGCATCCTGTCCTCAGCACGGCTGTCCACGTGACTAGGAGAAATGTCGGTGCACTTTATAGCAAAGACACAAGATACCATTTGCTCTTTAGGAGAGGCTATCAACAAAATATGAGCAGCAAAATATTGTGTGTACCCCTCTCTCTCTCTCTCTCTCTCTCTCTCTCTCTCTCTCTCTCTCTCTCTCTCCCCATGCCCTTCACAGTCATGAACCATATAATGATGTCTCTGAACTGCATATATTATAAACATGGCCCCACGCATTTGTGTCCCCTTATGATGTCACTGTCCTGTCAGCTTACAGAGCTACATTTTGTGATGTTCTCTCAATGACCAAATCCAAATGGCCCAACAGCCCATTCCTCCAAAAACATCTCCACCTTTGAGTGACACTTGGCTATACATACCACAAGGTATCAACACCCACATATGACATATGTTTAACAGTTGTGTCAGGAGCAGAGAGAGGGAGGGCATATTTTAAGATGCTATCCAAAGTTGGATTCAGGTAACTCTAAGCTAAAGATGTGAGAGGCCCAGGGGCAAATGTGACTGCAGAAAAACTCTTGAGTGTACCAACCACATCCATGGGGGGGGGTTGTATTTTAAGTCCCAGACCGTGATAAGAATATGAATTGGTGAGGAAATTGTTGGCTTTGTGCTAAGATTTGGCCTTTAAGGAGAGCGAGCCATCAGCCATAGGAAGGGAGCTGACGCTGTAAGGTGTAGGAGGTAGGCGTGGGGGGGGGGTGGGGTGGGGGGAAGGTGAGGCATCCTAAGAAGACTTCACGAAGCATCCAGGAAGATGCCAGGAAGGTGAATGGAGTCAGTCTGGCATATGAAAGAGGAGCAGAGAGACAGATGTTTAGGCAGCTTTACAATCCTCTGTCAACCCAGCACCACACACCAAGGAAGCCTATGGGTGAACCTGGACCGTCACCTGCAGGAGGCCCTCAGCCAACCACCAAAGCTGCCTCCTATAAAGAGGCTGTGGGGCAGGGGCCTCTGCCCTGCATACATGCAGGACTCTGCCTCTTCCTCTCTAACCCAAACCTAGAAGGATTGCCCCAAAACTCAGCTTGCACCACCCCCTGGCCCCCACCACTGCTTGCTAAAGACTTCAACAGCTCTGGGAAGAACCAGCAGAGATGCCAGATGGCCAGAGAGAGGTCAGGTGGCTCCCTCGCCCCACGCTGACCAGTGGGAGACCCAAAAAGGACAGCAGAGATGGGTATCCACCCCATGCCCTCTAGAATTAAGGACACCCTCCGCCTACCCCCATTACGTCCCATATTGAACAACTGTGGGGGGAAAAAAACTGGGAAATTAAAGATGGTTGGTATTGATTCCAAAAATACTTTGGCTTTGGGCAAAATACATCTTTAATTACTTTGCTAGTAGCTGTCGTTTTTTTCATAAAGCAGTCTAGCTGACTTCTGCCAAATCACACAGCAAAAGATTGTTTTCAATGAAACGCCATCTCATAACATCGAAGTTCAGAGAAGTTTGTAGAAGCTCCCTCATGCCCGACTTTCAGCAAATGCCGAACAGAGTTGTGGGATGGACAACCTCACACTCTCTGATGGTGAGCAGTGAGCCGTGGACGCAGAACAGACGCAGAACACGCAATTCTCCTTTGTCTCTCCAGCCACTGGGAGTTAGTTCTTCAGTGTAACGATTAGGATGAAACATATACATATTTGCACAAATAACACCCAGCGTAATGTCCCATTTTTGGTTAAATTTATTGTTCATACATCCAAACCCCATTTCCTCCAAGCAGATAAATATAAAAATCAAGATAACACTGGAAACTTACGGTTGTCTGAGAATATATTGACTGTTTTACTTTGTTTTGTTTTGTTTTTCCAGACAGGGTTTCTCTGTGTAGCCTTGGCTGTCCTGGACTCGATTTGTAGACCAGGCTGGCCTTGAATTCACAGAGATCTGCCTGCCTCTGCCTCTGAGTGCTGGGATTAAAGGCATGAGCCACCATGCCTGGTTTTTTTTCTTTTCTTTCTTCTTCTTCTTCTTCTTCTTCTTCTTCTTCTTCTTCTTCTTCTTCTTCTTCTTCTTCTTCTTTTCTTCTTTTCTTCTTCTTCTTCTTTCTTCTTCTTCTTCTTCTTCTTCTTCTTCTTTTCTTCTTTTCTTCTTCTTCTTCTTCTTTTTTCTTTTTTTGTCCTTATTCATCTAAAGCTGGATGAAACAGAGCAAAGGAGCAGAAATATTTTGAGCCTGTCCCCATGTACAAGTCTGATGAGAAGGTAGCGTTCACCTTTAATCCCAGCTCTCAGGAGGCAGAGGCAAGCAGATCTCTGTGAGTTCGAGGCCAGCCTGGTCTACAGAGTGAGTTCTAGGACAGCCAGGGCTACACAGAAAAACACTGTCTGGAAAAACCAACCATCCTAATAGGCAGACAAACAAAATAATGTTTGATTAGAAATAACTTGGACAAGTTAAAAATTGGGATGGGGGGAACTCATGTGTATGCGCAGTCTTACACACACACATAGAGGAGAGAGAGAGAGAGAGAGAGAGAGAGAGAGAGAGAGAGAGAGAGAGAGAGAAGGAGAGGGAGAGAAAGGAGAGAGAGAGATATCAGCATTGAAATCAATGTCTGAATCTAAAATTGATATAATTGACTGTTAATTAATTCCCTTGGTACTTTCCTTAACAGTTGGGAGCAACAGCATCATTAGGTAGCATCTCTGAATTATTCAGGAGGCTTCAGATTTGTTAACAATGGTGAGAAATGGTTGACGCCACACTGGAGGGTGGAGTTAAACTCCTTGTCCACTTGTATGGTGGCACCTTAGCGAGTGGAGAGTTTTCAGAAGATGGAGCCATACAGCACACAGGGCAAAGGGATCACAGCATTCTGGGTGGTGGGTGTAGACTCCCGCCACCAAATCTTCACACATCAGAGCCTCTTCTGCTCACACAGATGGGCAGGAAATCCTCACTGGATTACAGGTGTAAGATGCATATAACCCTGCCTTAAAGATGAGGAAAGCTCAGACACTCCTCTGGCGTTGGAGCCAGGTGAGACACAGCAAGGAGCTGCAAATGATGGGAAAACACAGCCCTCCACAACCAGGATAGATGTCCTGGTTGGTAAAACACTTGCCGTACAAGCTTGGCCACGTGAGTTCAGGTAGACCCTTGGGACTCGTCTAGAAAATCAGACACACTGCCGCATCCGTAATGCCAGCATTCCTACAGGGAGATGAGGACGCCGCAACCGATTGGAAGGTCGTGGGTCACGAAGGTCATGGGTCACCTAGCCTAGAATATACAACACAGGGGCAGGCATGGGAAACCCTGCATCCGAACAACTACCAACTCTGGAAAAGCTACCCTCTGACTGTTATAGGAATAATGTGTCATGCACAAACCTACACACACACACACACACACACACACACACACACACACACACACACACATCTACCCCAAATATTTTCTGGAATAAAAAAGAGACAGAGAGAGAGAACCTCCCCTCTGAAGGTGAAGGGAGGGGGCCAAGGTCATATATAATTATCACTGCTCCACCCATAGCTACTAACTGGTGGCATCTCCTGCCCAGGTGAGCGTCTCGTACCCTCTAGCGGGGAGCTGTAAGAAGATAGGTGCACAGTGAGGGGCCCTGAGCAAGGCTGCCTGGGACAGATGAAGCGTGGGAGGGAGCACATTAGGGTTTGGCCTCTTCCCAGATTTTAGTACACAGTGTGTGGGAAGGACTGAAAGCTTTGTCACAGGTGAAAGCAATCTTGGCGGGCTTTACCCTTGGGCACCCCATGGATACCCTGAGCTAGACTGGGTGGAGCCATCCTGGGCCTGGAATTCAGGAAGCAGACCTGGGGACTCCCCCTGGACTATTGTTTTTCTAATCGACCCTCAATGGGAGAAGGAGACCGCCCTTCGCACTCGACACAGGCAGGCGGAGAGGAGAGAGCAGCAGCAGGTTGAGACCGGGCTTGAGCGCACGTGGATCAGCGAACAGGCTGGACCAGCACGCAGGCCAGAGACACCTAAGGACCTGTCCCATGGAACGGATACCGGAAGGTTCACTCTTTTTTCCCTTTAACCTTTTTTCCCTCTTGTGTAAGCTAGCTGGGTTGTATAATAAAGTTTAATTGTTAAGAAACAGAGCCTACAACAACGTCTACTTACCCTGGAGCAAATAACCCTGGGGCCCTGCTCATGTTCCCAGGAAGCCAGTCTAAGATTATACACACACACACACACACACACACACACACACACACACACATGTATGTATATATAGGTATGAAGTATGTGTGCATATATATACTCTAGGGTGGGTCCCTAGAGTAAATTTCACAGTGTTTGGTGACCTAAACTCATAAGCAAGATAGGACTTTCCCCATTCATTCTGGCAGATGGCGTGACCCCCAGTGTCGACCCCTGCCCGGAGCCATCTCCCAGTTTCCAGAAGGGTGGGAAAGCCCAGCTGGAGGCCTTACCTCTCATTCCCCCTGTGACTTTTGCCAAGCGCCGGATGCCAGAAAAGGAAATCAAAAAGACAGGAGTGGTTTTTTTTTCTTTTTTAGTTTTGTTGTTTTGTTTTGTTTTGTTTTGCCAGAAGGAGAAAGCACATTCTCCGATTCCAATTGTTTATTTGGGACTTAAAAAAAAAAATAAATCGAACAAAGTAAAACAAAATTCAGTGAGGACGCGCTTGAGAGTTAATGTCATAAACCTCCCCGTGACAAGTGGTTTTCCATCATTGAACGGCTCCATTGATGGCCTCGGGATGGTGGCCCGGCCGTCAGCTGGCAGATGAGGGACGGATCCACTTGTCAGGATGCCAGCAGATTGCCCTGGAGTTGTTTGTAATGACAAGCGACAAAGAAAGGGCGTCCAGAGTGATCTCTCACTTCGCACGCTTGGCGGTGGGCTGGGGGACATCCCACTTCCTGTGAGCCCCTGGGCGAAAAATGTTCCCACCTGTGCAGCTCCTGAAGGCCACACTCCCCGTCCCACGATTTACACCCTGGGCCAGTTCGTTGACTGTCATCCAATGAATATTGTAGAAAAGATTACGAATTCCCGGTCCCCATAATAATTCCACCACGCTGAGATTTCTGCCTTTTTATCGCCACACTGAAACCTCTCCAATCACTTCCTTTTTACATTTGATCCTGATTGTCTTAAAAAATTAATCAGACACATGTTCGCTATGTTTTTTATCCAACTGTCTCCAGAATGTTTTTTGACAATTTAGAAAAATGTTTTGAAAAATAGGAGAAGGAAATATTTAAGTAATTAGGAGCCTCACGTCGCCGGGCCAAGTGAAGTAAATGAACGCAACGGAAATATGTTTTACATCTTTGTTTAATTATTTTTTTTTTTTAAGTACAATGAAATGACATCGCTTTGGGGGGAAAGATTTATAATACGGTCTCTGTCTGACGCGTCCCTCTTTGGGGAGAGGGGGCTCTGTGTATAAATGAAGGAATAGCAGCTGGGCCAGGGACCGGCTTGCCTTGAATATGAGCCCTCCCCACCCTATAATGCGCACCAGACCTCCCTCAGCCTCTTCAATAAACAGACAAAGTCAGAACACATGCCTGGCTGCAGAAGCATCTTGAAGGCGTCTCAGAACCAGACTGCGGTCCCGGGGACCTCCCAAACAGAACCCTCGCTCCTGCCACTGTGGAAATGAACGTCTTACGCTGTTCATGTGTTCTTTCCAGAAGCCAGATGACCCCAGAGCAAGCGGCCCTGCCGCCCTGGCTTCGAGAGCAGGACACGGCAAGCGTTCAAGGCAACTTGACTGTTGCAAGGTCTACATCTCACTAGATCCTGGGCCAGAAAGGGTTGGGTTTTATTTTATTTTCCTTCTGGGGATTGCGGTATGAATGCTTATCAAGGGTGTCTGAGGCAAAATAGGGACTCATATAATGAAAAAGATCACTTCTTAGGGCTGGAGAAATGAGTCAGAGGTTAACAGCAGTTTTGGTGTTTTTGCAGAGGACCCCTGTTGGCTTCTTAGCACCCACATCCAGCAGGCTACAACCACCTGTAACTACAGCTCCATGGAATCTGGCGCCCTCTTCTGGTCCCCATAGACACCTGCACTTGTGTGCATATGCCCTTACCCAGCAATATAAGTGTAATTTAAAGTAAAATAAATATGAGAGAGAGAGAGAGAGAGAGAGAGAGAGAGAGAGAGAGAACTTGCTACCATTGGGCTGATGTGTTATAATTCAGTTCTGCAGGTATCCACCTGCAGTGAGTGTAAACTCCCCAATTCCAGTTAGACTGTCCTCATCTGGGACACTGGTCATCACCAGCTCAGGGGTCTCTAGGTCACTGAGAAAACTCCCATGATCTCCCATGATCCCAATAATTCTCTAGAATGACCGTGAGTGCCAGGAGATTACTTTCAACCACAATTTTATTAGAAAACACATTAACGGGGACCAGACAAAGAAGAAAAACACACACAGCGTGAGGTGTGAATCAGGCCCTCACGTTTAAGGTTTTTTTTTTTCACCAACATTGAGGTCCTCTGCTAAGTGGATTTGGTTTTGTGAGACAGGATCTTGCTACGGGGGTGGGGCTACCGTCACTGGCTTCAGATCTTTGGAGGCCATTTCATCCGACTGGTTACGTATGTCATTGGCCAAGTAGTTAGGTTTGGTTCCCAGCGTCCTGCCTCTCTCCCCAGAAAGGCACAGTGATTCAAAGGCCACTGTTGGTCTTTCTGCTGGCTTGGACCCTCTCGTTAGACTCAAGTGCTACCCAAGAAACCCATAAGAACAAACATAGCCAAACCCTAAGGATTTTCACCTGTCTCTCCGGAACCAGGGATGGGGCCAAATTCTATCAAATCCTGAGAGCCCTAGGATAGGATAGCACTGGCCTTTTGTGATGTGTCCACCCTTTACCAAAATCTACACTTTTTATCAGCACTTCCACAGCTTACGTGAAGGTAAAGTTATGACTCCTTGCGTGGCTACCCAGGGCCTTTTGTTGGACCCTGGGGGTCCAATTCGGGAAGGGGGTCGCCGCAAGAGACCACTCAAGTCACACCAGCTGAGAGGTATAGGTATAGGTAAAATTTATTACTGACACGCCAAAGGTCCCAATTGTCGATATGTCAGGGTTCCTCAGCACTCAGGAGGCGAAGGACCCCAAGTAGCTGTTACAGGCTAGTTTTAAAGGCAAAAACCTCAAAGCAGGTGGGGTTGCTTATCACTGGAATCCATATAGACATTAGGACATCTGGCCTGAGGGAACCTCTTGTGAGGACATCTGATATCTGCAAATTTGCATGTAACTGTTCTGGGAACTAGGGAAGAACTCTTGAGGTTAGCAGTTCCGGGAACTGGGAGAGGTTCTCAGACCACTGGGCAAGTAAAGTTGGACAAGCAAACAAGCGTCTTATATTTTATAATTTTACAGTTTCTCACTTTCACTCATAAAAGAGCGGCCTCCTCTGGCTTGTGGCCTGGGCCAGCCACCTCTGTTCTTCCACTGCGTCTAGTCTTAAGTTGAGACATCACTTTATCTGTGCTTTCCAACTGTACTCCTTCTCTGACCAGGTCTTGTGAGTTTAGTCCCTGCTCGCTGAGCACTGGACGCTCCAGTGAAGGATCACTGCAGATGGAACCTGCCTGCTATCGTCCATGCATGTGTGCTGTCTGCTTTTGGGAGCAAGGCACACCGTCTTCCTGCCTTGCCCCGGAGCAGCTGGACAGCCATCTTTCTGTCTCAGCATCCCTTGGGGGCGGGGGTCTTATCTCCAAGGTCACAAGGCCAGTGAACATTTTCTTCTAAATCATCTCTCTCCTCTGGGATGGGTTCTTGGGGTCCCCTCACCCCATTTCTGATGCACTTCCTATGAGTACTCACATTGTGCTGGGAATAAGGATGATCCTAGGGGAGTGTTGCCAGGTGTGGAGACCGTTAGCAGTGACAAAGACAGGTGTGCAGCTGGCTCCCACTCTCTGCCACTGTGTCCTTGTGGGTGCGGGTATGAGAGGTGGCACAGACTTCAGACAGCTGCCCCTGGTGAACTCTGGACCAAAGACACTCCTCAGGATGGCTGGATTCTAGCCCGCACAGGCACAGTCTTGTCAGGTAGAAACACTCTGGGCATTGCGGGGGGGAAACACCCAGGAGAGAGTGTTCCAGTTCATGTAGGTCTGAAGAGATTCCCCCACAGGCTTGCTCAGTGCCTTCAAGGCCACAGCTCTCTGCAGGGCCTAAGAAACTCTGACCCCAACAAATTTTCTTTCCCATGCTGTTTCTCTCCCCAAGGGGCCCCTCAGCCAGGCACATGGCTCCCTAGGCTCTGTAGGGGCCAGGCCAAGGCAAGGCCTTTCCTCTCACAGGCCCAGGCTACTGTCCCTTGGGACTGCCCGCTTTCTCTCATGCTCCCTGAGGCAGCCCAGAGCTGTGTGACCCCTAGAGGCTACAAGAACTTGCCCAGGGAAAAGAAAAAAAAACATAACCTGATGACACTTTAACAAATGTGTTCCAAACCCTTTGGACTTTTCCAGTGTTTTATTGTTGGTTCGTCCCTTCAACAAATTTCTAACGGTCAGTATAGAAAAAGGCGGTGAGGAACTTATTCAACAAGATAACAAGAAACAGCAACAAGAAAACAACAATAACAATAAAGGTATGGAGCGTCGGCATCACCTGACTACGATGACAAACTCCTGGCTGTTCTGGGTTTCTCCCGTTGCTGCGTTAGAATTCTCAAGCCCGTATAAATTTAGGGAAACAAGAGATTTATTTCAGCTAATAAGTGGCAGCCATCTTTTGAGGGAAGTCAAGGCAGGAATGTGAAGCTGAAACCATGGGGGAGCGCTGCTCACCGAACCTCTTGCCAACTCACTCTCAGCTGTTCCTACACAGCCTAGAATCGCCTGCACACGGAATAGTGCCACCCACAATGAGCAAGGCCTCCTCCATCGATTAATTATCTAGATAGCACCCCACAGCACGGACCACAGACCTATCTTACCTGGGCAATCCCTCAATGCTAATCTGTGCTAAATTGACAGTCCGAGCTAGCTGCTGACGTGGCTGAGCAATTAAAAACAGAGAAAAAAAAATTCACTGTGGCTTACAGTTTCAGGGATCCCAGTCCCCTGTTGCAGGGAAGCCATGGTGGCTGTGGGAGTTCACAGCATTGCTGGTTGGTTCCCATCCAAGAAGATTAGGAAGGAAGGATCTTGGGCAGACCTGGAAGCAGAGCCAGCGTTCAAGGCCCACCCCTATTGGCTTATGTCTGTGAGCTATGGCCTGTACCTTGAAGACTCTGATACATGCCAAAACAGCATCACCACACAGGCACTAAGTATTTAAAGACATGAGAGCAGCAGTTCTCAGTCTTCCTGAATACTACGACCCTCATGGTGTGGAGACCTGCAATCATAAAATTAATTTTTATTGCTACTTCATGCCTGTAATTTTGCTACTTTTATGTATCATAGTGTAAATATTTTATATCTGACCCCTATAAAAGGTTCATTCAGCCACCCCAAAGGGGTCAGAACTCACAGGGTGAGAATGACTGCATTAGAACCATAACCTTTCCTGTCGTTATGCCCCCTTAGCACTTGCTGAGCATGGAGCACTGTCATAGCACTTTGCCTGTCTTATCTCACAACAGGCCTTGAAGGCCAGGAAAAGAGAGAAATGAATCATCCCATCTGTGAGGCAAAATCTGGAGCTCGGAGAATAGCAGCATTTTTCCCAGAAAACTACAGGTAGCCCATGGGAAATCTGGACTTTCCATTTAATCACTGAAGACTCCATGGGCTGAGAGACCCTGTGAGGGCTCTGGGAAGACCTGCCTTCAGCAAAGCAGGAAGAAGGTTCTAGGCTTGACTCTATCAAGGGACACTTTCTCTCCCTGGGTAGTAGCTGCCACTGCCACTTATAAGTAATGGATCCATTCGCTTTGCACATCCCAACTCTCCAAAGAACAAGTTCATTGCTTCCCAGGACAGCCTTGCACCTCAGGCCAAGCATTGCTCATCAGCAACATGCAAAAGCCTCTGGTGGGGGGGCCCTGGGCTAGCCACCAAGTGCTGCTGGACGTACTAAATTGGGTTCCCGCTGGCTCTGTGGCTGAGGGTTATCCTCACATTTGCTTCTCTTTGAAGTCCCTACAGGGAAGAACCAGGTTCCTGCAGACCTTCCAATAGGACCTCCTAGGGCATCAACGATGGACACAAAACATCGATGCTCAACTCTCAAGTAAAGAGGTCGTACAGACAGACTATCATCACAGGAGAGAGGGATGTAGCAGTCAGCAGTAGGTAGTAGCCAGCAAGGACTGAAGACTACCAGGTCCCTTCCCAGATCTTCTCTGCCTGGCATGGCTACACTGCTTGTAGGTGTTTTAGGGAGTTTGGGGGGACAGCCACAAAGGAAGCCAAGGGACCAGAGAAGAAGGTTTGCCTGTTGTTTAGCTCGATGCCAGAGGCAATGCAAGGGATTTCCCTGCATGGGTAGAAGGTTCACTCGGTAGAAATGACCTCAGCTGCTGTTGAGTGTGCAGTGTGGTAGAAAAGACGCCCACGCGTTCACACCCTCCCCCACACAACTTAAAATTCACATTGTTGTGTGTACTATAAAGGAAGTAGCTGGTGAAATGACTTTGTAGAAACATGCAGAAGCCAGGCTATCGAGAGTGTGGTAGAACATGGAGAGGGAAAGAGGAGATGCTGTGTTCTGAGCGCCAGGCACTGCTCGTGGAATTTAAACAAGGGAGAGCCTACATATGTTTATAGAACAGTGTTCTGGCTACTGTGTGGAAAAAATGGATTGACCAGCACATATGTAGAGGTGAATGACTGACGGTGGGAGCCATGAGACGTAAAGCAAGATGGCAACAAAAAAAGTAAAAAGACAGGATGGGGCAGATCTGGGCCCAGGGATCCTGCTCAAACTATGGAACCAGCCAAGGATAATATGGGCAGTAAACTTCGAACCCCTACCCAGATCTAGCCAATGGACAGGACATTCTCCACAGTTGAGTGGAGAGTGGGGACTGACTTTCACTCAAACTCTGGTGCCCCATATTTGACCACGTCCCCTGGATGGGGAGACCTGGTGGCACTCAGAGGAAGGATAGCAGGCTACCAAGAAGAGACTTGGTACCCTATGAGCATATACAGGGGGAGGAGGTCCCCCTCAGGAACAGTCATAGGGGAGGGGAGTAAGGGGAAAGTGGGAGGGGGGAGGAATGGGAGGATACAAGAGAGGGGATAACAATTGAGATGTAATATGAATAAATTAATAAAATATTTTTTCAAAGACAGAATGAAGTCATGCAGTAAAGAAGAGGGAAGGGGTACAGAGATGGCTCAGAAGTTAAGGATGCAGACTGCTCTTACAAAGAGTTTTAATCCTTGCATTTACACTGGGCAGCTCAAAACCACCTGGAACTGTAGTTCCAAGGCATCTGATGCCCTCTTCTGGCCACCATGAGTACCTGCACTTGTGTGTGTGGACACACCCCAGGAGCCTATGCAAACGTGCAGTTAAAGACAAAATGAAGTTTAAAAAGAAGAAAGAGATTTGTTAAAGGTTTGGATGCAGAAAAGAACTAGCCAAAACCATTGTTTGACGGTGATGTCTGCTGACATCACCAGCTTATCTGGCAGACATGGATGCATTCTAAAGAGACACTTATGCTGCCTTCTTTGGGAGAATGGACCCTGAGCACTTAACATTTTCCCAGATGTCCCCAGCTAGGAGAAGGAATGAGTGAAGCCCTGGAGGCAGCCAGTGAAGGAGAAAGACTTGTCTCCTGGACAAAGATTTACAACCAATCAGATGAGCTCAGGGAAGATCTGTGGTGGGGACCTGAGTAAGCAGGGACCACAACTTCCAGAGTGCTTAGTTGCACATACTTCTTTATTTCTATTTAAGCCCTACCCCTAAGTCCCCTGTGATGGCCAATCCTGGTTGTCCACTTGACTCCATTTAGAATGAACCCAAGAAAGTGAGCATACTTGTGAGGGATTTTTCTCAGTTGGATCAGTTGAGATGCCTGAACTTCTGGGCCACAGTTTCTAATTGGAGGCCTAAATAAAAAGACTTGAGGGAAGGGACGCTCTTGCTTGTAGCCTGTTTGCTCCCGCTCTCACTGGCAAGTTCATTTCCTCGCTGATGTTAGTTAGAGCCTACTTCTCTGGGGATTCTGACCTACACTGATGATCAGTTGACACATCCAGTCTCATGGAGTAAACAAGTACTAGATTCTTGGACTTTCTATCTGGAAATCACCTTTGTTGGACTAGTTGGACCACAGTCTGCAAGCCACTCTAAATAATGTGTGCGTGTGTGTGTGTGTGTGTGTGTGTGTGTGTGTGTGTGTGTGTGTGTTATAAGCTCTGTAGAGGACCCTGACCAATATATCTCCTAATGACACATGTCTTTGTCCTGTTAACCTCACCAGGCAAGAACAAGACCACTATTGCAATTTTTGAGCCAAATTTGAAGCAAGATTTATTAAGGACTGGCCAGGATGATGGACACTCACCAGGCTCCTACCTGGGTGTCCCAGAGTATGCTGTCAAATTACATTAGCCAGGGGCATACAAAGGCAAAACACACGAGGCTACATACTTCCCACCTTTGTCCAATCAGGGGCAAGCATAAAATCCTGCAATATTTCCTACCTGTGTACCTCCCGCCTACATGTGATCAAGCACTTCCTGTGCAGTTGGGGCAGCCAAGCTTGCTCATAGAAGTAAACGTGTGTGGCTTGTTATCTCACGTGAGCAACAGCCCCAGCATTCCAGGAAGTTACCTGTCCTTGGGAAAGGGGGAAGGGTTAAGGGTTAGAGGTATTTTTGTTTTATAGATCTCTTAGGCACAGTATTAAAACTTAAAACATAACCTTAGCCATCACAAGCCCTCTTCCCAGTGTGACCGCCTTCCTCCTCCTCCTCCTCCTCCTCCTCTTCTTCTTCTTCTCTTCTTCTTTTTCTTTCTTTCTTCTTCTTCTTCTTCTTCTTCTTCTTCTTCTTCTTCTTCTTCTTCTTCTTCTTCTCCTTAATATTCTTATTCTTATTATTCCTCCTCCTCCTCCTCCTCCTCCTTCTTGCTCAGCTGCTAGGGGCCACACTCTCAGGTGAGCATCTCCAAGTGTCATCCACAGCAAGAAAGAACCTCCTTCGGTCCGAATCC
This sequence comes from Acomys minous, assembly GCF_964271855.1. Taxonomy (NCBI): domain Eukaryota; kingdom Metazoa; phylum Chordata; class Mammalia; order Rodentia; family Muridae; genus Acomys; species Acomys minous. The sequence goes on along the minus strand of NC_140502.1, from coordinate 2,497,633 downwards.
CTCTGGGTTCCTCTTCTCCCACTGATCACAGACACCACCCTGCTCTTAAAGGTCTTGCAGAATTCAGCAATTCCTACACAACAAATCACCCCTTCACAAGGCCACGTGATAGAAGCTACAGGAGGAAATCAATATCCATCACAGACATGGTCCTAGGGGCAGGGCCAGGTGTGTCGGCCAGAGGAGTGGTGTGTCTCCGAGGATGACTTGGAATTCCTCCCATCACATGAGGCTGGTTGGAGCTGAGCTCAGGACCTGAGCTAACCTTGGGATGTGCTGATTTTCATGACTGTGGCATGGCCAGTATGACTTGTGAAGAGTCAAACTTGGGTGTTTGGAGAGGCGGAAACTGGAGATACACAGATGGAAGCAATTGTTAGGTGACATCTCCGAGGACTGGTGCAGTTGCTCGAGACACTGTAGAGGCAGAAGTGAAATGCCATGCAGGCACAAGTCCTGCCAATGAGGATTCCTGGGACGACGTGGTCTGCTTGGGCTGATAAACTCGTGAATGGCTGTGGAGAATTTGGGGAGCTATAGCCTAATTACAGTCTCTTTGGGGTTATCTTTAGTCCCCAAACAGACATTCTCCATTCAGTTCTACACCAGAATCAATATCCTGATAAAAAAAATAAATAAATAAAATAAAATCCTTTGAAATGTAAAAACTTAACAAAACCATTTTCTCCACTAATGGCAGGGCTACGAAGGCTATCAGATTACACAGAGGCCTATAGTTGTTGTTACTACACCTCTTTTGTTTATTTGTTTGTTTGTTTGTTTGTTTGGCCAGTTGGTTTGGTTTGGTTTTTTGAGACAGGGTTTCTCTGTGTAGCCTTGGCTGCCCTGCACTTGCTTTGTAGACCAGGCTGGCCTTGAACTCACAGAGATCCACCTGCCTTAAGACCAGGTTTCTCTGTGTAGCCTTGGCTGTCCTGGAGTTGCTTTGTAGACCAGGCTGGACTCGAACTCACAGAGATCCTTAGACCAGGCTGGCCTCGACTCACAGAGATCCACCTGCCTCTGCCTCCCCAGATGCTGGGATTACAGGCGTGCGCCCCTGTTTCTGGCTCCACCAATAACTTTTAAAACGCCTTAATTTCAGCTTTCTTCATTCCGTTACTATGAAAACTCCACAAAGCTGCTTCCACACAACATCCTATGTGGGGAGACCTAAATAGTCCCGGGCCACAGCCACTCATATTTAATCCCACAATTAACTATCTTATTCCCTTTGAGGTGAGTGCTGTGGGGTTGCTTGCTGTTTTTGTTTAGGCAGTTCTCACCATGTAGTGCCTGGTAAAGGATATATATGGAGCCAAATGTGGTGAAAAAGTCTACGTGGAAGCTGCGAGAAAGAAAAGAGTGCGAAGCTTCAAAACTCAAGAGCTGTGGGGGACAGAGAGGAGGTATGCATGTCTTGGGATCAACTCTGACGTGCAGCCACGCCCACCAAAAGTAACAAGTGAAAAATATCCTTTGGACTTGACTATAACCAAGACGCCACTAGTGACCTTGATATGGATGGTGTACAAGACTCAAGCCTGGATCTGGGAGAGTGAGAAGGGGAGACGTCCATAGGTATACTGGAACATTCCAGGGGGGAAGAAAAACCAAGCATCGCCATCAAAGGATGGGCTAACTGAAGAAACCATGACCTCAAGGCAGTGCAAGAGGTAGGATCCAGGCACCTGACATGGGTTGGACCCTGAAAGACGCTTTGTCCTTTGTGATATCAGTCACACAGAGGGGAGGCTGGGATGGGGCACCGCGTGGGGCTAGCAGAGAAAGGAAGAAATGATTTAGCACCTTCGCTTTTCTCGGTCTAGTGGGAGGCTGACACCACCTGGCTGGGCAGGGCTCGTTATGCAGGCTAGAGTTTAGCAACAACTCCGTGAAATTGAACTACCTGGGGCAAAACCAGGCGAGAGGTGCTGAGACACAGGACTTCAAGTTAGGTGGTGATCCATTTGAGCCGCCGTTCTGAACAGCTTTCTGCTCACACACAGGACTGGCGGCCTCCCTCAGTTTGCTTCTCCATTGCTGTGGTAAAACACTGACCACAAGCAGCTGGGGAGGAAACGGGTTATTTGCTTACACATCCCCGGCACAGCCCATCACTGAGGGATGTCACAGCAGGAACCTGAAGGCAGGAACCGAAACAGAAGCCACCGTGGAGGAACTCTGGTTGCTGGCTTGCTCCTTGTGGCTTGCTCAGCCTGTTTTCTTATCGCACATGGTACCATTTGCCTAAGGGTGATGCCACCCACAGTGGACTCGGTCTGTCCACACCAAACATTAATCAAGAAAACACCCCCTGCAGCAGACACACCTACAGGGAGTGTGATGGAGGCATTTTTTAATTTGTGGTCTCCTTTCCTAGATGGCTCTTGATTGTGTCAAGCTGCCCAGACCCTGGCTAGCACACGGCTAGCATAGACATCAGTATTAGCCCCTCCTGTAACAAGAAGTGTCTATCTTCCGTCTGCTGGGGAACACAGTACCACGCATGTCACAGGCATTGCGTCCTGAATGGAAGAGGATGGGGGCAGGGGAGGGAGTAGGAGAGGGACAGACAAAGAGGGCAGTGAAGGATCACGGGGGACAAATAGAAGATGGCCATACATGGTGCCCATACCTTCAAAGGGAGTTTGGCCCAGGGCTATAATACTAATTTTCAAATCTGTATATTTTGTGGGTAGACCCTTGGGCTTTTTTGTATGTATGATTTGTTTTGGTTTTTTGTTTGTTTGTTTGTTTGTTTGAAACTTGGTTTTTAAAAACCTAGAGAGAGGTTTTGAGCTATCTTCTTATTAAGAAATAATAAATGAATCAGTGGCTAAGGAGATGGATCTGTGGCTAAGAGCGGTGGCCAGCACTGGATACTCTTCAAGAGGCTGCAAGTTCCATTCCCAGTGCGCACACAGTGGTTCACCACCGCGTGTGACTCCAGTTCCGGTGGATCTGACGCCCTCTTCTGGCTTCTGTGGGTACTCCACACATGTGATGCACATAACCGCATGCAGGCAAAGCGCTCATACACATGAAATAAAAATAAACACATCTTTAGAAGAAGAAGAAGAAGAAGAAGAAGAAGAAGAAGAAGAAGAAGAAGAAGAAGAAGAAGAAGAAGAAGAAGAAGAAGAAGAAGAAGAAGAAGAAGAAGAAATAAACTCACAGAAACTCTCCACCAACTAGCTGTAACTCCAGGCCAGTGGGACGGGATCAGTGGGAGGGGATGAGGGACCACAGATGAAGCTGGGCCACAGAATTAGCCTGCCAAGGCTGCAGCGCTGTGGGTCCACCCACCTCTGACCACTCTTCAGTACCCCCAGTGCATCCCTGGCCGCCCTCCGGGCACAGCCCCAACAGACAGCCACGTGTTTCTCCAGCACAGTCCCCCGTGCTCAGCCCACGTGCCTAGTAAAGCTGCTGCATGCAGAAGGATCCATGCACGGTGGGGGGGGGGGGGCGGAGAAGAAAGCTAGGGGTGGGGCTTCAGGGAGGCAGGGGGGAGGGAGGGGCAGAGGGGAAGGAGAGGGGGAGGGGGGAACCAAACTAAGAGGCTGTGAATGGATCGACTAGAAGGCTGGGTAGCGTTGCAATGGTCCTGAGGTCTCTGTGCCTCTACTACGTCACTAAGACCCCTCCTCCTTCAGGACAGAGTTCCAACAACCGAATGGGGGCGAGGTGAAGCTCTTTGTAGCTATGAGGGCCTGTTGCTCATCAGAGGGAAGGAGGTGTGTTTGGTTTGAACCTGAAATATCTCTCCGGCAGGCTCACGTTTCCAACACGCTTCCCTGGTCACTGGCTCTGCGTAGGGAGGCTGTGGTGCCTTCAAGAGGTGAGGCCTGCCTGGTAGAAAAGGCTCACGAGAGGCAAGGGCCATGAAACTAGACCTTTACAGGGTAAACTTGGGCCCTAGTTCTGGAACACGTGATCTTGAGCCACGTGAGCAACAGGCACAGAAACCCCTCTGAGACCGTGAGCTAAAATAACCCTTTACCGCCCTTAACGTGCTTCTGTCAGATACAATGCAACGCGGTTAGATGCAGACCTCCTCAGTGGGTGGAAGAGAAACACACTATTGCTCCATTTGGGTCGCAGAGACACACAATGATCCTTACTGAAATCGCCTGTGGTCTGTCACACGGATAAAGGCACTTAGAGCCAATTCTGGCCCGTGTAGATAACAAAAGCCTCAATGTCACACAAAACAGGGAAGCCAGACTTCTGGGGGGGGGGGCGCACACACAGCCCTTAACTTCATGTTTCTGCCTTTGCTTCCTGGTGCAACAAGGCTCCTGTTAAACTCACTGTGTAGCCCTGGCTGGCCTTGAACTTGGTGTTCTCCCAAACAGCAGAAGTTTCAGGCTTGGACCTCCAGACCTGGCTGAGTTTTCCTCTGCTGCAGGCTGCCTGAGAGACTCTGAAGGACTGCCCTCCTTCCCGGCCTCAGTTTCCCTTCTGGACAGAAAGAGTGTGGGCAAAAGTATCTTTGGGGTCAGTACCATTGGGAATACAGTGAGGATGCGACAGCAACACACGTTTTTTCAGGCTGGGTCAGAGGTAAGTGTACTTCACCACGTTTCCTTTTTTTAATTAATTAATTAAATTTTTTTTAACTAGAGAGTCTTCCTCCTAGGAACCAGGATGGAAACATAGATGTGACTCCATCTGCACCCTTGGCGGCAAGAAACAGCAGAGGCAAATGAAAAACCAACAGAAGACTAAGCAAGAGAGGGGATGGCTCTCTTGCTTGGGCTCCCCCAAAGGAAATCCAGGATTCTGTGATATGCAGGAATATGGGTGGACCCCAGGAAAAAGGGATAGGAACGTCCTTTCACATGGGTCCCTGTCTGCTTCAGGGGGTTAGCCTTCCCCTGAAGACAGTGTGCTTAGAGAAATTTCTTGATGTCGTCCTCTATCGCAAGGGACAAGGTGGTGGAGGCCTCCTGGGTAGCTTCATAAGCTAGGTCAAGGACCGCAGCCAATAGCATCCGTGTTTCCTGAAACTGTCCAATGAGAACCTCCCTCATGATGTGGGGCTGAAGAACACTTGCTAAAGGAAGTCCAGAGTGCTGTTCCGTCTGCATCCCTTCAAACTGCATGCCCAGGGCCAGCACCGGGGGGCGGGGGGCGTGCTCTGCACCCCAAAACCCATGGACCCTCAGGCACATGCAGGACCGGCTTCCTTTCCCTTGCTCCCAACTAGTTTTTGCTGTTTGCAGCTGGCCTCTTGGGCCAGGATGCAGTCTGGCAAAGTGGCGGCGCGTGGTGGGACTGAGCGTGGGGGGCTCTTTGTAAGCACATCTGGGCCGCTCTGCAACCGGGAAGCTGCTGACAGACTGTTTGCCAATAAAGAAAGTCAGAGAGCCTAATAACATCCAGATGGACCTCTGGTTTGGCAGGGCTTCGCAGGATGTACCTAGGCGGGGCCGGGCAGCTTTCTCCCCAGGGACCCCAAGACAGTGCAGACTCACGGCTCCCTCCACTTCCTAAGAGCCAAGAAGGCTCTTTTCCTTCTGTGAGGGCCCCAGGATTCAGCCTAAGGCACTCAGAAGCATTGCTTCCAAAGCTCTGGCCCGTACAGCTGGCTTCTATTGGACCACCCCCCCCTTGATTAGCATATTGGTGGATGGAGCCAAAACCCTCTGGTGCCCGGAATTCATTGCCAGCTCATTAGCTCACACGGTCCTTCTCACAAGGTGACTCCTGATTTCGGCTAACTGCCTGGTACCAGGTTTGAGCAGAGAACTTAGCAAAATCGTCAAAATGGGAGGGCGTGTTCATCTCCAGCTCCAGGGCCCTGGTAGCGGCTAGGAGAAAACAGGAGACCCACAGCAGCGCATAGAATCCCCTGGACATCTGCAAAACTGGGTTGGCTGGGAAAGGATGCGGAGGAGCTGCCCCAAATCCTTCAGGTCTCCAATTTTTGAACTTTAACCATAAGCCGTTCATTCATTTAGCAGTCAAAATCCTACATTTGTAGTCAGTAATAAACAAAGGGGTTTGGGTTGCTCTGGGTGGGAACAGAGGCCTGGGGCATCAATCAGTTCATCTTCCCCCTGTTTCTCCATTTTTTTCACCCAAGGAACTATCTGGAAGTTTCTAGAACTTCGCTGAGGCCCCTCATGCCATCTTCGCACTAGGTCCTGCCTCAGTGTCCCGCTGATTCCACAGTTCCAGGTGGGCATAGGTGCCTCTCAAGCCTAGTCTGAAACGAGATGGGGGACACTTTTGTGTGGAGGGAATATCTCTGGTCTTTCATCCAAAGACCTCAGCATCTCCTTCTAGCCTTGGCCCTTACTGACCAAGCAACCTTGCATTTCATATCCTAAGCTTGGAGCCTCACACTTTGCAAAGAAACAACACCTGACGAGATGCTCATTGTGGGGCCTGGTGGCATTTGGTTGTCAGGTGGTGTTCCCGTGGTCATTTGATCTTTGCAGAAACAGACATATAGATAAAAGTATGGGGTCAAAACTCCAACAGGATATCTGGGCCCTCCCCCTCAGCTTATAAGGCATGAAGCTGAGATAAGAGGTAGAGTAGAAATGTTGGGGTGCCCCCTCCCCCTACACACACACACACACACACACACACACACACACACACACACACACTCTGCAAAGCCAGTGCAAGGACACCTTACCCATTCTATTATTAGGGTGAGGAACCCAGCCTGGGATGCAATCAGCACAGACCTCAAGCTGCTGTTCACAAATGTGGGGCATTCACTGAGACCTAAAATGTTATTCCTCAAATACCTTTTCCTCCACCCCCTTTGGTTTTTAAACCCATGTGGATTCTGAGGGGGGAATTGAATCCATATGTTTCTGGTTCATTTGCACTGAACTCATCAAAATGTAATTTTGCAACATCGAGCTTGAGTCCAGGATGCCTTTAGAAGCTTCATTTTTATGCCTTTTTTTTTTTTTAACAAGGTCCCTCTCCCTCAGAGACAGGAAGTTCACTTTGCCAAGAGTGGACTGGAATTTCAGCCAAGCAGGAGTTCTGCCTGGGAGTCCCAGGAGGTCCAGAGAGCCGCTTATCTCAGACCCACCTCTGTCTTCAGTCTCAGATAGGAGGCTGCAAGAGGTATCCAGCAGGGAGGAGTCGCACCTGAGTGGAACCTAGGCTGCGCACTTGAGTGGAGCCCAGGCTGCTGGCACGGTGGCTCGGGTGTTCTTTCTGATGCCCCACAATTGAACAGAGGAGGCCAGCTACCTCCATTTTGGTGATGGGGACTCTGAGGCACAAAGCAGGACAGGGAGAGTGAGAAGGGGAGGGAAAGGGGGAGGGGAAGGGAGAGGAAGGGGGAGAGAGGGAGGGACAGAGGGAGGGACAGGTGAGAGAGAAGGGGAGGGAGGGGAGGGAGAGGGAGAGGGAAGAGCACTTCTAGACTGAGTGGTCCTAGGGATGGGGATGCACTTTGGACGTCTGCGGGATAACGGAGAGAAATAGACGTGGTCCTGACAAGGCTCCTTTATCAGCACACTGTGGGCTCCTGGTAAGCTAATGGTCATTTAAAAGTAAAATTTCCACCAGCTAATAAGGCCCCGGTCACAGGCTGCAGCTTACACACAAATACAAATGCAAGGACAGAGAGGGGTGCCATGGGGTCATGGTTGGTGGAGGCAGATAAGTGGGAAATTTGGATTCTGGTCCTGAGTCTGGTACACTGTGACAGCCTCAAATATATGCTCTAATTAATTAGAATACCTTCTCGGGCTCTGTCCTCAACAATTACTTGGGCAAAGAAAAATAGCATGTCTTCCAAGAGTTTGCAAAGGTCTTGGTGCACTTTGCCTTGGTCAGCCCAGGGCAGTGACTGCCAGCGAGCTTGCAAAGCTGAGTCTGCGCACAAGGCTGGACCAGCAGCCTTGATGCACACAACACTGCCTCCTGGCCCCTCTAGAAGACTTTGGAGGATGACAAGGAGGGTTCCTAGACTAGGAAGACTTAAAATGATAAAGCCAGCTCAGTTGGGGTCCACCCTATCCACACACACACCCCAATTAAGGCAACTGAATTTAGCTATGCAGAGTGGTCCACACATTAGCTGGGTTACGTTGGGGTTAGCCTTACGAACCCTATGGGGCTGAAGCCTGAAAGTTAACCTGTCTTTAATGGACATCCATCCCTTCCCTCCCCAAAGCTAATACAGGGTCTGACGCTCCGAGGCTCCCTGCATTGAATGACCCCATCATGCTAAACCAACTCTAGGAAAACTCAGCCTCCATGTAGGTGGGACCCACAGAAAACTCAGTGGAGATGTCAAGGGAAGCTTTGTTTTCCCTGTGAATGGACAGGTTACAAAAGTGGGCTCCCGTTTCTTTTCTCCTGCTGGATATATAGATGTGATGTCTGCAACCCAGCAGCCACCTTGCATCAAGCCTCACATCCCAGGAATATAGAACAGGAAACCCCTTCAGGGTCCACGATGTATTCTTGTCAAACGGGGGTATCTGTGATTAGTGTGACTGCTACATGTGCAAAACAAAGCCCCGTGTCTCAAAAGCCTTTGTCAGTTCTCTAGCCCTTGTGACTAAAGGCATTCTTAACTTACCCTGCTCAGTCTGAATGCGATGAGGGACAGAGGTAGAGGGTTTTGGGTTGTTTCCTTTGCCTTTATTTTGCCTGTGTGCTTGGTTGGTTGGGGTTTAGTGTTGTTTGTGACAGGCTCTTACTTGGTAGACCAGGCCAGTCTTCAGCTTTAGACAAAAGCTCCTGAGGTCAGGGGCTCACATCGAAGTTTGGGATGCAAACTTAAAATCCTCCATTGTAATGAGAGAGAGAGAGAGAGAGAGACAGACAGACAGACAGACAGACAGACTGGTACCATCCCCAAAAGCTGTTTTTTTCAGAGAGAACTAAAGGCCCAGGGCATTTCTGTAAGAAGAAATAGCCTGTAATTTCAGAGGCTCAAATTCCACACTGGACAGGATGGTTGCATTCCTGAATGTCCTTTAGCACGCTAGGTATAACAAGGCATCCCAGAGCACAGGGGCCGAAGAATAAGCTGCACCCCGTTAAGGGACATACCTAGTTTCGGCCATGTCCGTGTCACTCGGGATACCTGTCAGAATCAGGTGGCCCTCGGCAAGGGCAAGGGTGGAAGGTGCCCGGGGCCAAACACAGTGGACTCTGAGATACAGACCAAGTAGATCACTGGGGTGTTATGGGGGTGGGGGGGGGGGAGTCCCAGAAGCACAAGGCAGGCAGGTCATCTGCTCGCTAGTGAAGTCTAGAGAGGAAGTGAGCACAGCGGGGATTAGAATTCTCAGGAAGGAACTGCTATGTCAAACACGGTGATGCTTGGGGACATCTGGGTTACCTCAGCTTCATGGGATGGGAGATACCCCAGGTGTGGTGACTTGAGTGAGCAACACCCCTCATAGGCCCAGATATTTGAACACTGGTTGGGGAGGGGGCGCTGTCTGGGAAGGTTTGGGGGGGAGCATTTAGGAAGTGGATCCTTGATGGAGGAAGTAGATCATTAGGGGTGGGGATCCGAGAGTTCATAGTCTCACTCTACTTCCTGTTCTCTGTCTGTCTGTCTGTCTGTCTGTCTGTCTGTCTGTCTGTCTGTCTGTCTGTCTCTCTCTCTCTCTCTCTCTCTCTCTCTCTGTCTCTCTCTCTCTCTCTCTCTCTCTCTCTCTCTCTCTCTCTCTCTCTCTCTCTCTCTCTCTCTCTCTCTCTCTCTCTGTCTCTCTCTCCCTCTCCTTCCAACCATGGATGAAAACGTTGTGAAGCAGCTTCCGGCTGCTGCCCCGCCCCTTACCTGTCGCCATGCCTTCCCCGTCATGAGAGACTAGCCTTCTAGAACCGTAAGTCAAAATAAACCCTTTCCTCTTTCAGTTGCCTTGGCTGTGGTTGTGTCATTTTATCACAGCAACAGCAAAGTAACTGGTATACCACATTGTCTCTTCGCCTTCCTCTAGAGATCGCAGTGCCTTGTGGGAGGCAGGGGCGGGGGCGGGCGCAGGGGGGCGGGTATCCTGGGGCCTGAACACAGACAGAGCCTTGTTTTTTTTCCCTCCAAAGACCTAGTTGCCTCTGGGCTCTTTTATTCTCAAGTTCCAGGCACATTATTTCTAACCTCAGGAGGGGACCATCCACTGCCATCCCTTCCTGTATCCGCAGCCTCTCATTGCTGAGGCAAAAATCTCTGACCACAAGCACCTCAAGGGAAAAGAGGTTCGCTTGGCCTCAGAATTTCAGTCTTTCATGGTGGGGAAGGTATTGGCAACTGGAGCAGCTCGGACAGTGGTGGCTGGTTCACACATGAGGCCAGGCTATGGGTGTCAGCACATAAGCAACGTCACAAGCATGCATCCAGGTTGTTTAGCAACCTCTGACGTCATCACCTGCTGCCACCATCAGGGGCCCTGGGTAAAAAGGACAAACCTGCCATCTGTTGCTCTCTTACTTTGTCTCTTATTCTCTTACACTGTCTGTCTGTCTGTCTGTCTGTCTGTCTGTCTCTGCTCCCTTGGGGTGGCCCCTCCCTCTCCCACTTCTTTCTCTCCCCACGCTTCTATAATAAATATCCCCATAATCCTAACAACAGGCCTCCTTGGCCTGTCCCCGGGGGACTCACCTCCTCTAGCCAGGCGCCCTACCTCCTAAAGGTCTATAACCACATCACTTAGCACCACCAACTGGAGAGCAAAACTTCAAACACTGAGCCTGCTTAGCTGGCTCCGTGGTGAAGGGCATTTGTTGCTCTGCAGAGGACGTAGGTTCAGTTCCCAGCACCTACATGGCGACTAACAAATACTTATAACCAGTTTCAGAAGATCTGATGCTCTTTTCTGCCCTCAGACGGCACTGGACACATTTGATACACCTTCTGGGTCCTTCCTCTTCCTGGAAAAGGCATAAAAGTGCCCAGAGGATGCATACTGAGGAACAGGGCATGGCTCCTCCTCTGGGTAAGGCACCTGCTGGCTCTCTGGTCTGCAGGAGACACCTGGGCTCTGCAGTACTCTGCCATTTGGCTGTGGGACTCTGCTGGATAAGGTCAAAGTCTGACGTCTCCCAACAGATGTCTCACGCTCGGTCTGTGAAGAACAGACGCCCTTTCTTGGCAGGGTCTTCACTCTACTTCATCTGGTAACCCCAGATTTTGCAAGGAGCATCACATAGTCCTAGAAGTCATCCCATCACACATACGATAATCAAGGGCCGTTTTCTCCTTCTCGTAATGCTGTAAAGAAGGGTTAGCATCCTGGCACCCTTAGTCCCAGCAAATCAGACAAATTCACCCTCATGACTTTGTGGGGTTCCCGAGTCTCCACCGCCTAATGAGACCTACAGTCTTATTCTAAAAAAAGCTAACTATAACGCCCCATATGAGAACTCATTTCCCCCTCTGCCAGAGAGTCCGGGAACCTGGCTTTGTGCCCAAGCCACAAGCCTCACCCCCAAAGTGCTCTAGCTGCCCCCCCCCCCAAGTGAGAAATATTCTCATCTAGAGACAAGCAGTCCCAGGACCAACCCGCAGGACGTGGGGCCTAGACCTGCCGCCAGACATGGAACTACATTTTGCTATTGTGGTAGTCTGAGTGGGACTGCTCCTCATAGGCTCATATGTTTAAATGGTTGTTCCAATGTTGTTGGAACTGTTTGGGATGGATTAGGAGGTGTGGCCTTGTTGGAGGAGGTATGTCACTGAGGGTGGGGTGGGATTTAAGGTTTCTAAAGCCCAGGCCATTCCCAGTTAGTCTCTTTTTACATGCCTTAATCTCTGTGCTATTGTTCCAACAGCCTGCCTGCCTGCTGCCATGCTTCCCACCATGATGGTCCCGGACTCATTCTCTGAAACTGTAAGCCAGCCCTCAATTAAATGATTTCTTTTATAAGTTGCCTGGTCCGTGGCATTTCTTCCAAGTGATAGAGCAGTGACTGGGCCGGTCATTCAGCTAACTTGACCTTGGTTCCTAGAAGAAGAGAGCCAAGTGGTCCCCCAGGGCCCTTACCCTTACATTAACTCTACACTTATTTCTGCTGTGGAGATATCTGGTCCTCACAGGGATGAGCTAGCTCCATCATCGATTCCCATGGAACAGTGGGCCCCTCAACATGACTGCCTCTCCTGTCCATGAAGGAGGTGGCAGCCGGGAAGAGCAGAGGCCAACGTGATTTTGAATTAAATAGTAATGGACAGGATTTTGATAGCTCCTTCTTAATACCTGCACAATTGGATGAGGCTCAGACACTAGAGGAACTCCATTTTGTTTTTCATTAATATTCACTTTGTTAACACGAACAGATGATTTCTGGAAGGCTCTCCTTGCCCTTTTAATTTGTCCTCATATAATGTGGCAGAGATAGCCTCCATTATTAAACTGATTAGCAAGTACCGTGAATCTTCTCTCATAGATTTCTTCATTATTACTGAGGCCAGAAGATGGAGTGAGAGCACTGAGGACCAGTGGAAGAACTTTCTTAGAAAAAAAAAAAAAGACAGAGAACACATATATTCATGAAAGGTGTACCAGGAAATAATACATGGGATTCTTGGGTACCACATGGGTCACAAATGGAAATATATAATCTTGGGGTCACAAATGCAAATATATCATCTCGAGGATTCAGGGACTGGGGAGTATGTGACGCTAACACCCTAAATAGGGCAGGACCCAAGACATCTGCAGAGCAGATAGATTTCTCCATTGATGCCTTTGGGGTCTGTTTAGACTCTTGAACCCTCCTTATGACAGGGAGCTCACCACCTCCCAGGGCAGCCGTGAGGAATTTAAGATGACCTGTTGTCTAATCCTTGATTTGACAGAAGTGCTGCCATTTCCTCTTCAAGGTGCGCTGGAGCAGAGGCATAAGCTGTTCAAAATGAGGAAGTCTTTGTTTTCTCATTGTGTGCTTGGAAACCGAAGGCCACCGTGTCGCAAAGCCAGAGAAAAAGGGGGCGGGGGAAAAATAAGACACAGATGACCCACATTACCACTAAGAGGTAAACAGTAGACTCTAGAGAAAGCCCAAGTTCAATGGCTTGCTCCAAGATTGGCCGAACTGGAAAGGATAAAGCTAAAGATGGTTCTGAGTCCTTGGGATCACCAAGATCTGTCTGAAAGAAGTCAGGTGTGGTGTCACAGGCCTTCAATCCCAGCGCTCAAGAGGCAGATGCAGGCGGATCTTTGTAGTGTGAGGCCAGCCTGCTCTACATAGCCAGTGGAACTGCAGACCAGCTAGGGCGACATAGTGAACCTCTGTCTCAACTATATTCAAAGTGTCTGAGAAGCCATTGGCCACTGTCACAAAATTGCTACAACCATGGACGGCTCCCCACCCCTCTCAGTTTTGAGGGGGTTCCTGTCCCATTCTCTATAAAACATTTTCTGTCAGGGTCAGGCATGTTCTTTTTAAAAAATATTTATTAATTTATTCATATTACATCTCAATGGTTATCCCATCCCTTGTATCCTCCCACTCCTCCCTCCCTCCCATTTTCCCCTTACTCCCCTCCCCTATGACTGTGACTGAGGGGGACCTCCTCCCCCTGTATATGCTCATAGGGTATCAAGTCTCTTCTTGGTAGCCTGCTATCCTTCCTCTGAGTGCCACCAGGTCTCCCCATCCAGGGGACGTGGTCAAATATGGGGCACCTGAGTTCATGTGAAAGTCATACCCGACTCTCCACTCAACTGTGGAGAATGTCCTGTCCATTGGCTACATCTGGGTAGAGGTTTGAAGTTTACGGCCTGTATTGTCCTTGGTTGGTGCCTTAGTTTGAGCAGAAACCCTGAGCCCAGATCTGCCTATCATAATGTTCTTCTTATAGGTTTCTAGGACCCTCTGGATCCTTCTACTTTGCTATTCTCCCATGCTTCTCTCATCTAGAGTCCCAATATATCTGCACACTAGCCCAAGGGGCATGTCCCATGAAAGTCTTCACTTACCAGGAAACTGGGACAGAGGGGAGGCCATGTTCTTTCAACATCTGGAGCTAACATAGGTCAGCGCACTAGCTTCTCATTCTCCTTCTTCGAGAAAAGAATTCAAAGGCCTTGGCCTAGTGGAGCAAAGAGCCTAAGACCATCAAGCAAAACTCTATTTTTTTTTTTTTGAGCGACATTTCTCTCTCCCTCCTCGGTGATGCAGTCAGGCCTCCTCTGCAATTTCTGATGGTACCAAGCTCTTTCTTGACTCCTTCTCCAGGCTCGCCATGTACCCTCTGAGTGTACTCTGGTTCCAGTCCAAGGTGATGAGAGAAATTCAATTCAGGATGATCTAGCTCCAAAGAGAATTTGTTAATGCATGTAAATGAAGTCTTTAAAAAGAGAGTAGCTGGCTCCTGGCGTGGCCAAACCCAGAGGCCCAAACATCTTGAGGATTTCGAGTGTCCCAATCTCCCTGGCTCCAGACCCTTCCGTGTTGGCTGTGTTCTCCAGAATCTTCTCTCAGGATGGCGAAGATGGCCATCAAGACCATTAAGCTGTCATTTGTTGGCTTAATGAACTCGGTAGGATGATAAAGCTCCCTTTCCTGGTTGTTTCAAAATAAAAGTCTTGGTTTATATAGGACTGGGTAGTATAAGCCATGACTTTTGAGGGCTTCTCACCTCTACTCCCAAACCAGCCCTTGGTACAACTTGAAAGCACCAGGATGGAGCTCGTGAGAGGAGTGTGAAGATGTAGACACAAGATGTCTGAAGACACAAGATGCTGGCTGTCTTAAAATGAGAGCTATCCCCAGAGACCGGTGTTGCAATGGGGGAGAAGAAATGGTTAAGAAATTAAAAGGGGGCTAAGATTAAAAACTCAAGTGACAACACATGCTATCCAGGATGCGGGGAAAGGGGAACACTCCTCCATTGCTGGTGGGAGTGAAAACTTGTACAACCACCTTGGAAATCAATCTGGCACTTTCTCAGAAAACTGAGACTAGCTCTACTTCAAGATCTAGCTATACCACTCCTGGGCATATACCCAAAAGATGCTCCACCATACGAGAAGGACATTTGCTCAACTATGTCCACAGCAGCTTTATTTGTAATAGCCAGAATCTGGAAACAACCCAGATGTGCCTCAATGAAAGAATGGATAAAGAAACTGTGGTGCATTTACACAACGGAACTCTACTCAGCTGTTGAAAATAAGGAAATCTTTAAATTTGCAGGCAAATGGATGGAATTAGGGGGGAAAATCATCCTGAGTGAGTTAACCCAGATCCAGAAAGATACACATTACATGTGCTCACTTGTAAGTGGACTTTAGACAAATAGTAGTTATAAACATACTACAATGCACAGAAACAAAGAAGATAAATAAGAAGGAGGGTCCAAGGGAGGATGCTTAACTCTCACTCAGAAGGGGAAATAGACACAGCGTAGTGGTTGAAGAGAATGAACAAAGCAGGGGAAGCAATGCCAAAGAAATGAAGGAGAAGGTCAGCCCTGGGGAGAGCAGGGGACCTGGGGAGAGCAGGGGACCTGGGGAGAGCAGGGGACCTGGGGACAGCAGGGGACCTGGGGACAGCAAGGGACCTGGGGAGAGCAGGGGACCTGGGGAGAGCAGGGGACCTGGGGAGAGCAAGGGATCTGGGGACAGCAGGGGACCTGGGGACAGCAGGGGACCTGGGGAGAGCAGGGGACCTGGGGACAGCAGGGGACCTGGGGACAGCAGGAGACCTGGGGAGAGCAAGGGATCTGGGGACAGCAGGGGACCTGGGGACAGCAGGGAACCTGGGGAGAGCAGGGGACCTGGGGACAGCAAGGGACCTGGGGAGAGCAGGGGACCTGGGGAGAGCAGGGGACCTGGGGAGAGCAGGGGACCTGGGGACAGCAGGGGACCTGGGGAGAGCAGGGGACCTGGGGAGAGCAGGGGACCTGGGGAGAGCAAGGGATCTGGGGACAGCAGGGGACCTGGGGACAGCAGGGGACCTGGGGACAGCAGGGAACCTGGGGAGAGCAGGGGACCTGGGGACAGCAAGGGACCTGGGGAGAGCAGGGGACCTGGGGAGAGCAGGGGACCTGGGGAGAGCAGGGGATCTGGGGACAGCAGGGGACCTGGGGAGAGCAGGGGACCTGGGGAGAGCAGGGGACCTGGGGAGAGCAAGGGATCTGGGGACAGCAGGGGACCTGGGGACAGCAGGGGACCTGGGGAGAGCAGGGGACCTGGGGAGAGCAGGGGACCTGGGGAGAGCAGGGGACCTGGGGACAGCAAGGGACCTGGGGACAGCAGGGAACCTGGGGAGAGCAGGGGACCTGGGGACAGCAAGGGACCTGGGGAGAGCAGGGGACCTGGGGAGAGCAGGGGACCTGGGGAGAGCAGGGGATCTGGGGACAGCAGGGGACCTGGGGAGAGCAGGGGACCTGGGGAGAGCAGGGGACCTGGGGAGAGCAGGGGACCTGGGGAGAGCAAGGGATCTGGGGACAGCAGGGGACCTGGGGACAGCAGGGGACCTGGGGAGAGCAGGAGACCTGGGGAGAGCAGGGGACCTGGGGAGAGCAGGGGACCTGGGGAGAGCAGGGGACCTGGGGAGAGCAGGAGACCTGAGGAGAACAGGAGACCTGGGGAGAGCAGAGGACCTGGGGAGAGCAGGGGACCTGGGGACAGCAGGGGACCTGGGGACAGCAGGGGACCTGGGGAGAGCAGGGGACCTGGGGAGAGCAAGGGATCTGGGGAGAGCAGTAGACCTGGGGACAGCAGGGGACCTGGGGACAGCAAGGCAGGAGGACAGAGACCAGCAGAAAAAAGAGAAAGTGTGGGCGGGGCATCTCAGTGACAAGCTGGAGACATAAGTCAGAACAGGCCTCTGGGAGGGATATAAGGGGGCCTTTAGCTGAGACTCCTAGTATCAGGGGCCATAGAGACTGAAGAGGACACCCTCCAACTAGGCAGGACTCCTAGTAGGGGGAGGGGAACACCAACCCACCCACAGACACGTTCACCCAAAATTTACCCTGCCTACAAGATGTGTAAGGATAAAGACAGGGCAGAGACTGAGGGAATGTGCGGCCAAAGCCTGGGCTAACCCGAGACCCACCTCATGGGAGAGAGCCGACCCCTGACACTATTAAGGATACTCTGTTATGTTACGTTTGCAGACAGGAGCCTAGCAGAGTTGTCCTC
Organism: Acomys minous; assembly: GCF_964271855.1. Classification (NCBI taxonomy): domain Eukaryota; kingdom Metazoa; phylum Chordata; class Mammalia; order Rodentia; family Muridae; genus Acomys; species Acomys minous. The sequence continues at coordinate 2,480,534 of NC_140502.1, read as the reverse complement.
TGAGAGGCTCCACCCAGCAGCAGTTCCAAACAGGTGAATAAGTCCAAAGCACATTACGTGCATCACAGCAAATAGTTTGTAATAGTTAATATATGCTAAAAAGTTATCTGCCACAGCCCTACTCCTGTCTGTTTACAAATGTGGTGTGCCCATTGAGCAGGGCAGAACAGATTCCCACCCAATGTCCACTTGACAACACCTTTGGCCTTTACTGTTTGAAGGAAGGCATCTTCTGCCAATTATAGAATCCTAGCAGTCACATGAGACCTCCTGAACTCAAACGCTCACAAGTAATCAAATCAAAGTCCTGAGGAGGAGCCAGGATGGATGGAGGACTTAGTCCAAGCAAGTAAGGCTATCCAGGCTCGCCGACCACCAATCCAGATGCCTGGTCATCTTATGGGGCAGGAGGTTGAGGCAGCTCACAGGGTCTGTGTTCAGTCTTTTTCCTGTCGCTGAGCTGGAGGTAGACGGTTTTTAAGCCAGCAGTCAGTAAAAGACGAGGAGCAAGCACCGCAAGATGAAATCAGCTTCGTACCCTAATCTGTCCTTCAGCACTTCTGGATTTTAGGAAGAGAGCAGAGCAAAAGAAAGCAGTTCCGGTTTTGTCTGCTTTCACTGAGATTAAAAAAAAAAGCCACACCATGGCAACAATGATCAAGGTGTTTAACTGGCTCACAAATCCAGGGCTACAGTCCACACTTGCGGGGGAAGTTAAAGCAGACCGCCACACCTACAGTCACAAGCAGAGGAGGGAGGGTGGGGTGGGTGCCCACCTGCTGGTGCCCAGCTCAACAGTCCTCCGCGTCCCCTGCCTTGGGAATGGCCCCTCCCACAGTGGGTGGGTCTCCCATAGACACGCCCACAGGCCAACGGGATCTAATCCTTCTTCCTAGGTGATTCCGCATAGTCGACAATCAAAACACAGACGTGAAATCAAATTACCTAGTGAGTGGCTTGAGTCCCAGTTCACAGGAAGGAAACACCCTCTACCCCGACACGTCCCACTAAGTAGTGTCAAAACTGTGGGCGGAATAGATGGAGCAGGGATCTGAGCACATCTCTAAAGGCAATGTGGGTGGCAAATTAGGGAAGAGAGATAGATGGTTGAAATGGTAACAAAATGGCGGTGAGTCTTCCTTTTAGTTTCTCCTCTGTGGTCCAGCTTTCCTGCCTGGGCTTAGAAGCAAAATCTAGGACTATAGACCAAGTAGAGTCAGAAGTCTGTCTAGTGTGAGACTTGGTTCTCTCTGGTCAGGAAGGTACAGAAAGGCTCTGCCAGTCAGAGGTAGTGGGGAAAGCCTTTGTTTTCCTCATTCTCTTCTATTCTAGCCAGTTAGGAATCCTATCATAGAAGGAGGGCTGTGTGTGTGTGTGTGTGTGTGTGTGTGTGTGTGTGTGTGTGTCTGTCTGTCTGTCTGTCTGTCTGTCTGTCTCTATCTCTCTCCATCTCCCTTTTTCCCTCCCCCTCCCTTTCTCCCTCCCATCCCCCTCCCTCTCCTCCTCCCCCTTCCCCTTCTCTCCCCCTTCTCTCTCCCTCCCCCTCCCCCCTCTATCTGACCAGAGCTGCTGTGGTCCCAAGTTTTGTAGACAAGCTTGTTTTATTTCTCTGCTGTCTTGCCACTTGCCCTGGGTGGTGACAGGATTGCAGGAAGTGAACTGTAGGGGCCAAAGAAACTAGTCAAGGAAAGCTCGGGAGACCGCCTTCAAGAGTAGGAGGTGGTAGAAGGGAGGGAGAGCTGGAAAAGGAGCCCCATGCTACATGGGAACCCCTGGGTTGGTGCCCCCCACCCCACCCCCGCAGTGTGTGATGGGGCTGATGTTAAGCAGCAGCCACGGTGTTGAGATCTACGCTACAGGATGAATTACCTTCCAGGTCCCAGACAAGGCAGGAGGTGACGTGGACAGAGAGCAGATCTGAATAACCCTGCGGGTGCCTTGAAAATTGAATTTAAATTAGAACCAGAACTTACAGGCATGTACAGGCCTCCAGCCTGAGTACAGTGGGCCTGGGTCTAAGATGGAGCTCAGGAAGGAGACAGACAAGATAGTCAACAGTCTCCAGAAGAATCTTTCACTATGATTTTCAAAATGCCCGATACGCTCCGGGTTTACATAGGAAAGATCAGGAAACTCTCTGCACCACTTGAGGATGAAAGGAGACGCAATAACTCAAAACCTTGGACAGCACAGTGTTGAAACCATCAAATGAAGACAAAAGCAACATCCGTAACTGTATCCCAGGAAATACTGGAAAACATTCTAGAAACGAAAGCTGTGAACTCTTAGCACAGTAATGGGTGATATATAAAAGAATAAAACAAAAACTCCACAACTACAAAAATGCCATTTTTAAAACTCACTGGGCTCAATTCAACATCGGAATGGACGTGGCAGATGAAAGAATTGCTTTACTGTACTTGAAAGCAGGTCAATAAAAAATTGCCCAGTCTTGGGGCTGGCAAGATGGCTAAGTAGTTAAGAACACCTACCTCTCCTTCAGAGGAGATGAGATTAGTCCCCAGAACCAGCATCATGTGACACACAGTGGCCTGTATAACCCTAGCTGCAAGAGATCCAACTCCCTCTCCTGACCTCCTCAGGCACTTACACTCACACGCACATTCGCACATGCATGTGCACACGGACAGTCAGTATCTGTGAGTTCGAAGCCAGCCTGTTCTACAAATCAAGTCCAGTACAGCCAAGGCTACACAGAGAAAACCTGCTTCAAAAAACAGAGAGAGAGAGAGAGAGAGAGAGAGAGAGAGAGAGAGAGAGAGGGAGAGAGAGAGAAGGGAAGAGGAGAAGGAGGAGGAGGAAGAGGAGGAGGAGAAGAAGAAGAGAAGAAAAAATAGCAAAGCAAAATCACAAGTTGGGTGTGAAGATATAGACCTGTAATCTCACAACAGGAGACAGGAGGATAAAGAGTTCAGGCTCACGTTCAGCTATGTGCGCCACCCTGGGGTACATGAGACCTTGTTTCAAAACAAACCAACAAGAACAGAAAAATGCCAGTGGAAAAACCATACACTGGAGCTCCAGTGAAGGATACTGAGCAGTGCTTACATGAAAACTGATGCATTAGCTACAGGGTAAACAGTTATATGAGTAACTAAAGATTCATCATCAGGGATCAGCGTGAGCACACGGGAGTAAGACAATACAGCTGCGTTGAAAGTTTGAGAAATATGAATTTAATTCTACATTAAGTGAAAACAATTTTTATAAAAATAATAATAGTCTCAGGTTAAGGAAATGCAAAGAATTACAATGTTCACCTACATTATTACCTAATTTTTTAAAATGCTAAAAGGATTATTATTGAAAAGAAGAACGTGGTACATAATGCCGCCGTAGGTGCAGGAACGTGAATGTGGGTCCTCTGCAAGAGTGGCCAGCGCTCAGATCACGGAGCTGTCCCCGCCCCCCCCCACACACACACACAACCCCCAAAATGGCTAAAGTTTTGAATCATGGTTATGGGGGTTAGCCTGACTTGATCATTTTATAATGTATACATAGTGAAATATCACACTGTGTACAGCAATTATATTCAACATAATTTCAACTAAAAAGTCTTCAAAATATAATTTTTAAAACCCTTTAAGATACAGTCATGTCTATTTTTCATGTGGGAGCATTTGTACGTATGTGCACCGTGTGCGTGCAGTACCACAGCGGCCAGCAGAGGGCAACGGCTCCCACAGACCCGGGAGTGGCAGGTGGTCTGGAACCATCGTGTGGGCACTGGAAACCAAACCTGGCTCCTCTGCAAGATCAGCCAGTGCTCTAACCGCTGAGCGTCTCTCCAGCCCTTAGCATAGAGCTTATCAAAGAAAACAAGATACTTTTTTAAAAAAACAAAAAAAATGTGGCAACTGGCTGTGCAGTTCTTCAGATTAAGGACAGACAGACAAACCGCTGGTCCCTGAGATATGAAACAGGGTAAATACCCGAACTGCACTAAAGCTTAGCCTACCACAGCTGCAGGAACTAGCAGCGATGGGGAAACCTGGGAAGAAGCCAAGGAGCGCAGACAGCTGAGCTGAAGGGGAGAGCAGGTTAAGAATGACATCACAAGGCAAGCCAAGGAAGAGCATGGGCAAATGTGTGAAACGTGAAACTAGCCACCTTGCATGCATTCCGTGTCCTGTGGAGTTATCTCTTGTGAGCGAAGTGGATACAAAGACCTTTACAAATAAAAACCGAGAGGACTTGTCCCCACGGGGACTTCCTTACACAGAATACTAAAAGTTTCTCAAGGAGAAAGAAAACGGTCTCGGTTAGAATCCTGTGTTTGCAAAAGGAACCCCCCAAAAAAAATTTAAGACGGAGTTAATGAAGGAGAAGTAAAATAATTTAATTTTCTTCGTCTTCCTTTGATTTAATAAATGAGACTTAGTGGACAAATAACGAGTGTAGCGTCACAGGGGTTATAGCTAATGGCTTGGGGAGGTAAGTGATAGCAAGAGGCCGGGAACTGGGGCTCTCCTGCTCTCAGATACACGACCATGGAACAGTGGTGCTGTTTCAAGTTGAACTTGGGGGGCTGCAGAGATGAGTCGGCCATTGGGAGCACTGGCTGTTCTTGCTGAGGACGTGGGTTTGATTCCCAGCACCCACATGGCAGCTCACAGCTATCTGTCACTCCAGTTCCAGGGGATGTGAAGCCCTTTTCCAGTCTCTGCAGGGACTGCACACACACACACACACACACACACACACACACACACACACTCTCTCTCTCTCTCTCTCTCTCTCTCACACACACACATGCACACAGACACACACACACATTCACACAGACACACACACATAACACATGCACACATGCACACAGACACACACACATAACACATGCACACATGCACACAGACACACACACATGCACACAGACACACACACATAACACATGCACACATGCACACATGCACACAGACACACACACACATGCACACAGACACACACATATAACACATGCACACATGCACACAGACACACACACACCACACACGCACACATGCACACAGACACACAGACACACACATGCACACATGCACACAGACAGACACACATGCACACATGTACACACACACACACAAATACATACATGTGGGCAAGCATTCACATATAAAATATAAAGACACCTAAAAAATAAAGAGTAAAAGGCCATCGCAAGATGCATCCTGCTAATATGAATCCAAAGAAAGTTGGAGTAGCTATAAAGTTCAGGAAAGCTGACTTCAGAGCAAAGAAAATTGCCAGACACAAAGAGAAACATTACCTGGAGACAGGGTAGTCAATTTTCTAAGACTGGATAACCATCCTAAATGTGTATGTGCCCCTAACCAACGCTTTAAAATACATAAGACAAAAAAAAAATCATAAAATTGCAGAGAAATAGACAAATACACTATCAGCTTTGGAGAGGTCAATTCCCTCCTCCAGTGACTGACAGGTTCAGCAAGCAGAAAATCGTGAGGACATGGTTGGATCGACAGTACCATCCGTCAGCGAGATCTAATTGACTTTTCCAGATCCAGTCAGCAATGTCAGAACTCACATTCTTTTTCAGACTTGCAGGGAATGCTGGTCACAATGGAACATGCTCTGGCGACATGCACACCCTCAAATCCCCAAACAGTACACAGCACAGATCCCATGCTCTGGCATTATAAAGAGAGGAAACATTAGTGGGGTAGATATAGCCAAAAAAATCCCAAAGTGCTTGGAGATTCGAAAACTCTCAGAGAAACAGCATCTACTCAATGAAACACGGTGAAAGCGTTGACTAGAGGACAAACGGTGGCCCTTACTCTATACGCACGTGATGTGTATACACGCCTGCACGTGTGTGCCTGTGCATTGTGTGTGTGCAGGGCCTGCAGAGGCTGGAATAGGGTGCCAGCCCCCTGAAACTGGAGTTACAGATGGTTGTGAGCCACAGTGTGGGTGCTGGGAGTTGAACCTCGGGGCATCCCAAAGCAGCCAGTATGTTTACCAGAGAACGAGTCTCTCTGCAGCCCAGAAGGGAATATTCAAAAGCCAATAACCTAAACCTCCACAGAAGGGCAGTAGAGGAGGAGCATGTTGAATGAAGTATAAACAGAAAAGGAGAAATGGAAAAAAAAATCAGAAAAGAGAAACAAAACATAAATCAAGAAAACTGTGGAAAACGCACATGAGCGTGCACACACACACATACAAACACACGGGGAAGCGGGGGAGGGAGAGAGGGAGGGAGGAAGGGAATGTCAACATAGTAAAAAGTAGAAAGAAATAGCCAACTACCAAGGCTAGAAGCGAAAATGACTATTACCACCAACCCCAGGTTATTACAAACAGTTCTTTGTTACACTTTGATAAGACTGATAGAATTGATTAATTTCACTGACTATGGTGGCATACGCCTGTATTCCCAGCACTTGGGATGCTGACATGGAAGCCTCATAAGTTTGAGGCCAGACTGGGCCACACAATAAAACCTTGTCATATATATATATATATATATATATATATATATATATATATATATATATATATATATATATAAAATTAACACCTGGAATATATAAAGAACTAAACAAACAGCAACATCAAAATACCAAACAAATAACTAAAGAAAACAAACAACTCAGTTAAAATTTCATCTCACCCTCTTGTTCAAGAAAACAACCAGCACCAGGCGTGGTGGTGGTGGTGGCGCACGCCTTTAATCCCAGCCCCTGGGAGCCAGAGGCAGATGGATCTCTGTGAGTTCGAGGCCAGCCTGGTCTACAAAAGTGAGTCCAGGACAGCCAAGGCTACACAGAGAAACCCTGCCTGGAAAAGAAAAAAAAGCAAACAACAAACAAACAAAAAGAAAAGAAAAGAATTAGCAGTAAATGGGGGGGGTGTGGGGAACAGGACAGGGAGCCATAGAATACAGTGGCGAGGGTATGGGGCACATGGAGGAAGCCAGAGGGAAGACATCTCCAAAGCCAAAGTACACGTACAACATGCCTCAGCTATGGCACACGTGGCATCTGTGCACAGGACCGGACGTCCTACCCCACAGACGCTTGCTTGCTTAGCCGTGTTCAGTGCTACTCTGGCTGGGAAACGGAAGCCGCCAGAAGGCCCTTCAGCTGAGAAGCGGGAACTGAAACCGTGGCACATAAACACTACGGAACACGGTTCAGCTGTAAAGAAAAATAAAACCATGAACTTCGGGGCGGGGAGGTGGGGGTGGGGTGGGAAATAGATGTTAGTAGGGAATTGTCATAGTGACTGAGGTGATGTAGACCCAGAAACACCGAAGGACCCTGTTGGGGGGAGTGTAGGAAGGGGGCCGTGGGACACAGGTTCTGTGACAAGGAAAATGGGGGTAGCCGGGGAAGAGAGGGATGGAAACACAGGGAAGGAGAAGGAGTAAGCAACACTAAGGCTGTTTAAAGAATCCATAAGGAAGAACACCATTATATGCTTACTTAAAAAGACACATATTATATATGTGTGTGTGCACATGCGTATATAGTTTCTAGTTTGAATGACGTTCTGCCAAAGAATTCTTTTTTACTAATTCCTTAACGGACACATCTATTAAATCTTTCGTGAGAGGAAAAGGAATATATCAAGGGGACCCATATTTATTTACAGAGAGCGAACCAATAAAAGGTCCAAAAAAAAATAGCTACCAGATTAAAGTGGTCTCTCTGAGGAATTTCCACAAAAGACTGAAAGAAGAAAGGACTCCAAGTTTCAGAAGGTGGGATTCAGGCCACATTCTAAAAGGTGGGAGTGCTGTGCCAACCAGTGTCTGACGAAGAAATGACAGTCAAAGCTAAAGTACATGGCCAAGCACAGGCCCGCAGCCCCGCACCCAGGAAGGCAGGGCGGGTGGGTGGCCGAGTCCAAAGCCAGCCACAGGCTAAACAGTGAGACCCTCTTAAAACAAGAAATAAAACACAGAACAACATCTCTCACGGGCCCAGAGACAAAAAATCCCCACAAAAAAATATTAGTGGACCACAGACCTAAACATGGTGTGTCCACAGAGCATCTTTCTCCTTGGGAGGAGACTGTCTGAAAATACTTCCTACAAAACATTTCAGAAAAAAATGGAAAAAGTGTTTTAGGAAAGTCAGGCTTGCCAGGGCTTAGGCCCTGGCATATTGAAAGGGGTGAACAGGCAGTGACTCTACTCTGCGGGACACCGTGATGCAATGGTGTCAGGTCACCATGACGTCACATTCCGTCGACCTTCGCAGCCCAGTGACGCTTGGGAGATTGTGGGCTGGACTGAGAAACAACTGGAGCTGTCAATCAGTTGAGCAGTCACACGGAGTGGATGCACCAGGCTCACAGCAGAGGCGAAAGGGGGCGGGGCAGGGGGCGGGGCAGGCACAGAAACTGCACTCTCTGTAGTCTCTGTTTCTTAACAATTAAACTTTTATTATACAACCCAACTAGTTTATACAAGAGGGGAAAAAAATTAAAGGGAAAAAAGAGTAAACCTTCCGGCATCCATTTCACAGGACGGGTCCTTTGGTGTCTCTGGCCTGTGTGCTGGTCCAGCTTGTTCACTGATCCAACCTGCTGTTGCTCTCTCCTCTCCGCCTGTCTGAGTCACGTGCGAAGGGCGGTCTCTTTTTTCCCTGTTGAGGTTTGCTTAGAAAAACAATAGTCCAGGTGGAGTCCCCAGGTCTGTTTTCTGAATTTTAGGGGGGATTGGCACGGAAACTGTGCTCTGTTCAACTTTGGTATGGTCATCAAATACATTCCAAGGTCTATCAAGATTCGCATGAGTCAGAGCTGGAGAGGTGTGTCAGCAGTTAGGAGCAGCGGCCACTCGTGCAGAAGACCCGAGTGTGATTACTGGTCCTCATGGTGGCTCTCACTTGCCTGTAGTGCCATCTGTTAGAGGGTAGATGGCTGCTTTTGGCCCCCACAGGCTCCTGCACACACATGGTATACATACTCAGGCAAGTCTACACACATAAAAATAAACAAATAAATTTTTTTTTTAGTAAAAGAAAAGAAGAAGAAAAAAAGCTGGACCTGGTGGCACATGTCTCTAATGCCACTACTCAGGAAAGAGGCCAGTGTGGTTTACAGATGGAATGTCAGGACCGTCAGGGCTAACGCTGTCCTCAGAGGCATCAGAGACAGAAGCATCACAGCACAGTGTGACTCTCCATGGGACCATTGGTTGTGCTCTCTTCAGCAACCTGCCTGGCCTCTTTGGACTTTCAAAAAAATGGAGACCACAAAAATAAAATGAAACCCCAGTGGCACACCACTGTTGAGTGCTAAGGTGGTGGCTGCTTCTAGTGAGGAATGGTTAAAGAATAGATTGATTGATTTTTAAATGTAAAACTGGTATTTATCATCTTACAGAAGACTTTATAAGAACGGGATGTGGATGTTTACCTGAGTGCATGCGAGGGTGTGTGTGTACATGTGCATTCATGTACATGTGTATATGTGTGTGTGCATGCATACGTGTGAGTGTGTCTCTGTGTGTGTACATGTGTGCATGCACGTATATGTGTGCTGCGTACATGTGTGTATGCATACATGTGTGTACATGTGCATGCATGTACATGTGTATATGTGTGTGTGCATGCATACGTGTGAGTGTGTCTCTGTGTGTGTACATGTGTGCATGCACGTATATGTGTGCTGCGTACATGTGTGTATGCATACATGTGTGTACATGTGCATGCATGTACATGTGTACATGTGTGTGTGTGTGTCTTTTAAATGAAACTGAAATGAATTCCCAACTTAAAAAAAAGCGTAGAGAAATAAAAGAGCCAGGAACTGGTAGCTTCTCCTTTCAGCCACGTGTGAGTCGGGATGCAAGCATTAAATAATTGCAACTCTCGGAGGTTGTTATTTAAAAACAATGGTCGAAATCAAAAGCAAATGTTCATGCTGAGGGAGAACAAAGAGGCCATTAGAGAGACAGGACCACGACTGGACGCCACGCCCAGGGCCACCTGTGCACGCTGGCTCTGGGTTACAAAGTCCGTACGGATCCCAGATCCGGGCGCCCAGAGTCCAAAGGCCACAGACTGCCCAGGTACCCAACGGGAAGTTTCACAGGGGTCCGCTCTCAACCTCAGGAATGTCTCTTCTCATTTCTCTCTCTCCTCTGTCTCATTTGCAAGACAGATACTTTTAAGATGTAACTAAAATTATTGTACAATCTTTTAATCACTAGAAATTGCGTATAATTATTTTACCTCCACTCCGGTGCCAAAAAAAAAAAAAAAAAACTGCTGTGAATTACTTGGCTTCTCCAAGTGCAGAAAGAAACCGCTTCACTTGGGCGTTAATTAAGTGTCCTCCCCACACCATCCCTGTCCATTAGCCTCCACCACGCTATGGCCGCCAATGGTCATTACAACAGACAGAAATAGGAACATAAATTTTTTGCTAATGAAAATGTCAGTTGGAGATGCCGTCTATCTCAGACGGTTCTGATACTTACTGGCTCTTTTTCTTTTTCTTTTTCTTTCTTTTCTTTTCTTTTTTTTTTTTCTTGTTTTCTTCCATCTTGTACCTTTTTCGCCAGTTTCTCAGAGACCTGCACGGAAGGGAAGTTCTCTCTTCTTCATAGATAGCTACTGCGCACTCTTTACGGAAGATTGAGGACTGTACTCACTTCTCTATTAAATATTCCATTGATTTTTAAAATCGCTCCCTCTCTTATCAGACCTTGCAGGGTCTCGGCCTGGGAAACCTTTTGACCTGCGACGCCCTCCCCTCCCCGCATGTGTGAGGCCAGTGCACTAGAGACGGGGGTAGTGCGCATCTATCTGTTTATGGGGCAACGGCGGTCCATCCGTCACGGATGTCGTGTGTCCAACATGCTCTGCCCCCTCAGTGCAAAGTTCGCTAGCTCTGGGTTTTTAGAGCTTGTTCAGAAACATGTCAGCTATGCCCTGTGCTGGAGAGGGTTTGTGTGCTGGGAATCCTCAGCACTGCTGTGGTCTACCTGTTGTCCGCACGGACGTGGGGACCGAGGCAGATGCCTGGCCCCTGGCTCCTTGTACCCACACAGCGAGGTGAGAAAAAGGTATTTCTTGTTCATGCTTGCGACTCCAGCAGAAACCATGACACAGTTTCCCCATATCTGAGCCAAAGACCACAAGGCTGCCCACGTTGGAAAACACCTACTGACTTGTCTTAGGGAGGAAATGGAATCCTGCCGGCAGCATTTCGCTGTCGTTGCTGTGGCTGCTTTTTGATTTTGCTAGCACTGAGAATTGAACCCAGGACCTTGTGTATGTTAGGCAGTTGCTCTACCACTGAGCTACATTCTCTGACCTCATTTTTGTTTTTATTTTGAGATTAAAATCTCCATAAATTGTCTAGGTTGTCTTTGAAAACTAACTAACTAACTAACTCTCTCTCTCTCTCTCTCTCTCTCTCTCTCTCTCTCTCTCTCTCTCTCTCTCTCTCTCCTCTCTCTCTCTTGCTCTCTGCCTCTCTCTCTCTTTCTCTCTGCCTCTCCCCCCCCCCCGTGTGTGTGTGTGTGTGTGTGTGTGTGTGTGTGTGTGTGTGTGTGTGTACATGCGTCTGTATCCCAGGGAGATCCTTAACTTACAACATTTCTGCCTCACTTTCCCAAAAATCTGGGGCCTCTGGCATTCACCACTACTCTATGCACCTTAGGGAGGTCTTTTAATGACCAAGTACTTTGGAAAGTGCAAGTACCGCCGATCTCTACCTAGGTACAGGCTTGCCATGGCTCTCTTTGTCCTGCGTGGAGTCATCAGGTTGCCCGTGCATGGCGCAGCCTCTGAGTCTAGGGTCAGGGAGGCTGGTCCGCTGCAACTCACAGCCAGCGCTCACTGCGCACTCACTAACGCCTGCTAGCAAGAAGTGGCGCTAACAGACATAGTGACTGCTCATTGGTAATTCTCTGCCACAGTGGAGTTAGCAGGTCCGGCTGTCAAAGGGATTCCAAAAATATCTGTTCTCCAGAAAACATCCAGATGGGTTGTGTTGAAGGACTATTTTACAAATAATATTTTAACACATTAAAATGACTATTACCAAGCTGCCATTTGGATTCAGTTCAGCTAAGTATGAATGGCCAAAATCCAGGTGTAAGATCAGAATTCTTTAATTCCAGTGCCCACTGGTAACCACTGGCTTGACTGCAGTGTGTGTGTGTGTGTGTGTGTGTGTGTGTGTGTGTGTTAGTAGAGGCCTGAGATTGACCTCGGGATGCCTTCCTCATTAGATTCCTCACCTCACTTTTGAGAAAAAGCCTCTTACTGAACCTGGACCTGCCCATGTTGGCTAGGTGGGCGGGACCCTGAGCAGCTCGGATCTGCCTGTCTCCACCCACCTGTCCTGAGGTCACAGGTACACACTGGCATGTCCAGCTTTAAATGCAGACTCACCAAACTCTGGTGCTTATGCTCCGATAGCAGGCGTTTGCCTGCTTTACACACTTTTCCCTGTGTTGCCCAGGACGTAGGGCAGCCTGAAGGTTGACCCACAAAGTATGGCACAGCGTGCCTCGCAGCCAACCCAGGTCATCTGAGGATGTGTGACAGCTATCCAACCTCCCTCACACTTCAGGATAAGGACACTCTTAGGTCCTCTCTCCATTGGTTGTTACCCATAATGCTTGAGGGATACATGAACCCGAAGAAACTAAGAATTAAGAAGGTTCAAGCAAACATGCATAGAGTGAGAAAAATCAGATCCAAAGACAGGGACAGAGCGGGAGGCAGGGCAGTAGCCAGGGCATTCAGGAAGACTGTTCTGTGACCTCTGACCTTAGTGATGCCTCATTTTTCCATATTTAAAGGGAAACTTTGGATATACACGTTGTCAATAGCTTAAACTCACAACGACACCAAAATGCCGTGCAATGCTGTACAAGTAACCAAGAAACAGCTCTTGCCACTGAAATAAGTAACCCAAAACCAAGTGTCACAAAAACAACAAAACAGCAACATCTCAAGAGTCTCTCTCAAAAAAAAAAAAAGAGTCTCTCAAAACACACTTGTTCAGAGTCCTTGGTCCACTAGATGTACCAAGCCAGTCACTGAAAGGTGAGCAAGACACCAAACCCATCCCCCTTGGACGCACCGACCAATCAGAGATCACATCGTCAGATGATGGACCGGGTGGCAATAGGAGGTCTTGGGCCCTTTACAGTGTTACAGGGTAGATGGTTCCCCTACAGTCACTTTGCTAGGCTGTATAAGACTCAGAAATTAGAACATCCTTTAAGGACTTGCCTTCAAAAGTACTGACCGTGGAGCTGGGGACCATGGTTTGGTAGGTAGGAAGAATGCTTGACGTGCAAGCATGAAGCCAGGAGTTCAAATCCCCAGCATCTCATCTAGCCGAACTAGTGAGCTCCAAGTTCAGTGGGAGACACTGCCTCACAGGAATGCCGCAGACAGCCATAGCGGAAGACGCCTGACACGGCCCCCTCTGGTCTCTACACCTGCAAACATCAGCGTGCACCCCCTCGCCTGAAAGTGAGGGGAAAAAAAAAAAAGAAAGCCCTGGCCGGGGTGAGCTGCACTCAGGGATGGGGAGCATCATTGGGAGGCGAACTTTCCCAAAGAGCTCCTGACGGGGGTGGGGGTGGGGTGGAGGTGGGGGGAGGGGCTTCCTCACACTGTCAGCAGAAGATTACACCCTGATGCTCAGACTTCTCTCCCTGCCATCAAAAATCACACAGGGACAGTGACAGTGCATGAAAGCCTGGCAGAGGTGGCTGCCCCAGCTTCTTCCCAGGACGCGAGGACTCAGCACCACAGACCTCAGTGGAGCATCCCCCCCCCCATTACAAATAGCCACCAGCGTTATAGTTACAGGTCACGTGTGCGGTGTTCTAACCATATGCGCCATGCTGTTCTAGCAACACCCAACCTCGGTGCTCACTGTTCATCTTCCAGAAGCCCAGTGGGAAAGGCAGAAGAGCCACTGGGGAGGAGCCCGGAGGAGCAGGGTAGGAGCACGGAGGAGCACAGAGGAGCCGGGAGGAACAGGGTAGGGGCATGGAGGAGTAGGGTGGGAGCACGGAGGAGCACAGAGAAGCACAGAGGAGCACGAAGGAGCCCGGAGGAGCAGGGTGAGAGCCTGCCTCTGACTGGGGAGGACTCTCTGTCTCTAAACGCCACTCCCTCACCCCACCCCACCCCCACCCCAGCTTCAGCTCGAAGGAACAGCATCACCCCCTCAAGAAGACCCCTGCCCTCATGCCAAACTTGGGTCGATACCGTTATTTAAAGGGACACGACCCAATTTATTCCCTTATCAATTCTCTATATCATTTACCTCAGCACCGATTGTATCATTCACAAATTAGCATTCGGCAGCAATTTCGGAGCCTCCCCGTATAAAACTATTTAGCAATCTAGCCAAGAAAAGGAGCGATGCCCGGCAAAAGCCAGGGCGTCGAACCTAATTCTCCTCCTTATCTTCCTGTTACATATTGACATATTTGAGGCCATTCAAAAGCGTCCAACTTGTCTTGCCAGGGTGCAAATCAGAGTATTGACAGGGAGGGCTATTTAACAGGTTTATTTAAATGTTAGAGTCCTATCTCAGAGGGGATCTGCTGCTCCAACGGGCTTCTCCTGCAGAGCGGTCAAACTTTCGTTTGGAGGGACTAAAGATGCCTCTGATTCCTTCCGTGGGCCATGAGTATTATGGGATGCTTGCTCTAGTGCCGGCCGACATCTTCCTTCAGATCACCTCATCGCAACAGTCTAGTCCCGGGCACAGCTCCATGCCAAGTGCTAGGTACGTACCGTTGAGAGCCTGCCGTGACTACATTGCTAAGAAGGAAAGCCAGTGGGGCATGGTGGGACACGCCTTTCATGGAGGCACTCTGGTAGCAGCAGCAGATGCTCTCTGAGCTGAAAGGCCAGCTTGCTCTGCGCAGTGAGTTCCAGGGCAGCCAGTGTTAGAAAACGGGAGCTTGTCTCACATAAGGGTTGAGGGGGAAAGAGCGCTTAGCCTCTGCTTCGCTGGCACGTGTGTTCGTCAACCACTCGCACACCTATGAGAGACGCAGTGCAGTCAGCCTCGGCACGCTGCCATGTATTACTTGTGTACTACGGATCATCTTAGGGATTGAAAAAAGGGAAGCAGTCACGCCAACAACAGCAAACATGGTAGATATGCAGGGCCTATCGCCCAAATTTATCTTGACTGAGGCCCAGCCCCTAGGAGGTCATATGGCCGCCAGCCCTAAGCTACCAACCCCTCTAGGTGTGGCCCATACTGCAGAAAGTCACTTCCGCCAAGGGCAGGGTCTTTCCTGCTCATGCTTTCCGAACCAATGACATGGCATGACTTCGGGGTAGTAAACCCTTTTCTAGTATGTACCCCCAAAAAAGGAATCTTTGGAGAGGGTCTATCCTCACTGGATAGGCCCCCCTACTTTGAGTGCTGGAATGTTATATGACGTTATTTCTGGGGGACACACAATCACGCACCTACTTACTTCATAGCAGACCAAAGTAAGGACACCATCAAAGCCAAACTTGGTGAAACAATGAGTTTACTCGAGCAATTTACACCAGTATGAGTGAGGGGATCGTATAGAAGCATAAATGAGTCAAAGACAGCGGCATCACCAAAGCCCACCCTAGCACACAAATCCCAAGAACCTGAAACACAGCACAGGATTTGGCAGGCAGCGCAGCGGGTCGGAGAGTGTCTTTTTCCAGGCAGCTCGGCTTGTCTGAGAGTATCTCTCGGTAATCCTTATTCGTATATCAACTTGGAAAGGGAGGGAGGCGCCTAGTGCACCTGGTCAGTTCCAGGGACTTCCTGAAGCTTTGGTTGTTTACTTCCTAAGTTGTGTGAAGCCTCCGCTTAACAGCTTCCGGGTCTTTCCTTCAGAGTGGAACAGTTCACTTGCCTTTAGAACAGTGGTTTTCAAGTTTCCCAACGCTGAGACCCATTCATACAGTGCTGTGGTGACAGTGTTGGTAAGAAATATTTATGGTAAAGGCTGTGCCTGAGTGATTGGTATTAGTAGCTTTTCTCTTGTGTGACCAAACTCCTGACTAGAAAGAACAGGGAGGAGGAAGAGTTGTGTGCAGGACGTGAGCGGTAAGGGCATGCCTACATCCACCTAGACAGCACAGAGCACATAGCTAAGCCGCAGACATGGGTCCCTGCTGAAGGAGCATGCCATGCAGGAAGCCTGGGCCCCTTGGGAGTAGGGCAAGCCCGACAGAGAACATCTGTGGGGCCAGGACCATGAGCAATGCTCAGCAGAGCCACGACAGTTGGGTTGGGCAACGTAGTCTTAGACCATCAGAGCCATCGGCTTTGGTCTCAGCCTCGGAGACTGAGTCTAGCTGCGGAATGGCAGAGGTGGGACTGTAACTCCCCAGAAGGTCCAAATGGCAGAGCATCAGGTCAAAGAGACTGTTCCTCCTAAGCTGAGGACTCACGCTGTTGGTCACGCTGGGCTTCAGAGCTTACTTGGTATGGGATTATATTCACTGCTCTTCCATTTCTGTGATGAAATGCCGTGACCAGAAGGAAGGGTTTATTTGGGCTTACATTTTCTTTTTTTAGATTTTTATTATAGATTACATTTTCTTTTTATTCTTTTTTTTTTTAAGAGTCATCTTTTTTTTTTTTAGATATTTATTATAGATTGGGGGAGGGCGGAAGGGACCATGTGGTTGCTGGGAATCGAACTCAGGACCTCTGGAAAAGCAGGCACTGCTCTTAACCACTGAGCCATCTCTCTAGCCCTGGGCTTATATTTTCAGAGGGATAAGAGTCCACCAGCAGCACCACCATCATCAAAGAGAAGAGGCAGGCATGGTGGCTGAAACAGAAAGCTGAGAGGCAACCCCCTAACCTGCAAGCATGAAACAGATACAACAAACTAGAAACACGAACTTAGGGAAGTCTGCCCCAGTGACACACTCCTAGGCCACATGTCCTAAACTTTCCCAAACAATCAATGCTACCCACTGAGGACCAAGCATATAGTGAGAGACTAGAGTGGTCATTTCTCGTTCAAACCATCGCATGGAAACTCCTTTGCTCTTTATTGCTCTTCGTTCCGGGAATGGAGCTGTATATTCTGTATGTGTCCCATCATTGTATTCTGAAAACACATACCGTGTTGGTTTCACAAGTACTGGAGAGATTGGATAAGTGGCCCTATTAGTTCTTTCTCAGGCGGCTGCCGAAGATGGCAGAGGGGCAGGTTTTAGTGCTGGACGGCCGAGGCCATCTTCTGGGCCACCTGGCGGCCATCGTGGCCAAGCAGGTGCTGCTGGGCCGCAAGGTGGTGGTGGTACGCTGCGAGGCCATCAACATTTCTGGAAATTTCTACCGAAACAAGTTAAAGTATTTTGGTCATTCTCTGAAAGCGGATGAACACCAACCCCTCTTGAGGCCCCTACCACTTCCGAGCCCCGAGCCACAGTTTTTGGCGCACTGTGCGAGGCATGCTGCCCCACAAGACCAAGAGAGGCCAGGCTGCCCTGGAGTGCCTCAAGGTGTTGGATGGGATCCCTCCACCCTATGACAAGAAAAAGCGAATGGTGGTTCCTGCTGCCCTCAGGGTTGTGCTGCTGAAGCCTACCAGAAAGTTTGCTTACCTGGGTAGCCTGGCTCATGAGGTTGGACAGAAGTACCAGGCAGTGACAGCCACTCTGGAAGAGAAACAGAAGGAAAAGGCCAAGATCCACTATCGGAAGAAGAAGCAGCTCTTGAGGCTACGGAAACAGACAGAAAAGAATGTGGAGAGCAAAATCAGCAAGTTCCCAGAGGTCCCCAAGGCCAACGGACTCCTGCTGTGAGCCCAGTAAAGACTGTTTGCCTCAAAAACAACAACAACAACAACAAAAGTGGCCCTTTCAGTCTGAGCCCCATCTCCTGTGTGAAAGACTTTGGACTCAGATAATAAAGCCGTTGCTAGAGTAAACTATGATTTTAGGGGCTGTTGGGATGTAATGATTGTATGTTGAAAGCAAGAAGGAGCTAGGCTTTGGAAATCCAGGACTGAAGTGGTGTAGACAGCATGTTTGTGTCCCCCACAATGGGGAAATTTAAGCCTCTGTGTAAGGGTTTAACAAGGTAAGGGGTGGACTTGTTGAAACTTCACTCCCAACACGATGCTCTAATGAGGCAGAGCGTTTGGAAGGTTGTTACCGAACTCAAGAGGAAACGGAGAACCAAAGAGCATCTCCATCCCCTCCAGCCTGTGAGGGCGCAGGAAGAAGACGGTCTACTGTGATCCACGAAGCAGAGTCTTGCCAGACACCAAGTCAGCCACTAAGCGACAAGGTTAAAGACCCAAGGGGCCCCACTCCCCCAATGAGATGAGTAGCACACTGCATTACCTCTGCGAACAGAAGAAAAGGGCATTCTAGAAGGTATTATCTAGGCTACACTATGGAAAGAAATCAAAGATAGATGACCACGATACCTCAGGATGTTACACTGATTTAAAAAAAAAAAAACCAGACCAGAACAGTTTTCAATGAGAATCCTGTGGAAGGAAGATACTACACGAGGCAAGTGTACCTCTTGGTAATTCCCTAAGCTCCTTCCAGAGGGAATTGTTGACTTCTGCAGAAAAGGAAACACTCAGATGTACTGAAGGCTGCTGGGATCAGGGTCTGACTCTACACTGACGATCAGAGAGCCAAGTGATTTCGGGGGTCTTCTACTGTCGTAGCACTTAAGAACATTGTGTTGGTCAGTTTTTTTATCACTAATAATACCTGTCGTAAGTAACTCAATAGAGGATTTGTTTGCCTCACAGCGTCATATGTTTTAGCACATCACAGTAAGAAGCAGGAAGCAGAGACAGAGAATATGTGAGTGTGGTTCCCAGCCTGTGGGATGGTACAATCTCCATTTAGGATGCATCTCCTCATCCAGGCCTCAAAAATAGTTTTTAAATGTGTTATGTTAATCTCCTAGGTGCCTCTCATCCAATTAAGTTGACCATCCAGATTAAACATTAACTGAAATCCATCCAATCGTTGGAATCACAGCCAAAGTCCACCTAGTGACAACTCCACTGGGTTCATACATTGCGGTGGTGACTTTTCAGTCTCTCTGTGGACGTCAGTGTAGATGTGCTGGGAAATTCGGTCCCTTGATTGAATACCCCTCAACATCTATCAATATTAAAAGTAAACCGAAGGACTGTTTTCTAGAGAGATGGCTGAAACTGGTCTTCCTTTTAAAGATCTAAGAAGTTCAAGGTTTGGTGGTTTGTATTGCTTCTCCATTTAAGTCACTAGTCTAGTCATGGGGAAGAGCAGACAGGTCCTGGGATAGAGCAGTGTGTCCCTCACACTCACCCAAGCAGTCACCCCAACTGCAGTTCTCCTATCAAATGATCTCTTCCGCAGAGCAGATAAATACGTCTTCAAGACTATAGTACGCAGCCTCTGATTTAGTGACTGCATTTTTTATCATAACCAGAAAGCTTTTCTGTTTCTGATGAAAAAAAATAAAAACCATTCCAGGATAAAGAGCTGCAGGCACTGACAGGTTTCCCCAAGAGCTGTGTCAACATTCTTTCCCTCTGTGGTAACACAGCCAAAAGCAATCTGAATCATCCGAGCTTCTCGCAGAACACCCCACTGATCCCCTGTATCAACCGCACCTGCTTAGCAAGACTCAGGGAACCAGAAAGGGTGTGCAAACAGAGCCTAGCAAGTCAGAGACCACGGTGGAGTACCTGGCTCTGTCTCTCACACGGTGGAACCCTAGCCCCTAGGAGACAATGCTAGGAGCTTATTTCAGAGGGCACTAGGTGTGTAGATGAAGTGATGAGCGTAGGTGCTCCATGGCAACACTGGTACCTTTACCAAGAAAGAGGCTACAGCACCTCCGCTTGCTTGCCCTCTCGCTCTCTTTACCACATGAAGACAGACGAAGAACACATCCATCAGCAAACCTTGCCAAGAACCAAACCAGCCATGACCTTGATCTTGGATCTTCAGTCTCTATAATTATGAAAGATTCATTTCTGCTGTCTGAGCATGCAGCCCATGGTACGTTCGGCGTAACAGCCCAAAACTGACTGAGACAGAGGATTTGGTAAAACACACACACAGGTTCCTGAGGTTAAAGTCTTTCAGAGGGTTCGTTGAATCTGTAGCATATTTCAAAATTCCCTACTAAGTAGGCAAGGCATCCTTCAGTAGTGACAGATGAAAGATCGCCTCCCATCACGGAGAGGATGCACCACAGCCAGGTTCTGGAATGCTTAGGCTCTGCATCTGGAAACGCTCCTCTTTACTCATATGCCAGGACATACAAAAAACCTGTTAGCTTCAAACGGGGGCTCCAAAGGGACAAGGCTCTGGTGTCACCCCAGCCTGTGGTGCAAGTGGCCCAGAACTCTAAGTTGTAAGGCATCAAATTATCTGAGAAGAGAAAGAGCTGTGTGGAGGAAGAAACATAGTGTAGTTTTTCGCGTTTGTGGATCAGGGCCCATCTGCGGCAGGGAAGAGGTGCCTTCTGGGAAACATCTCCCTTCGGCCCTTCCGGAGCGATACGCGTCATCCTCCCTCTTTCAGGAAAACTTCTCTTTGCAACAAACAGAGACCAATCACAGAAACCCACAACCCAGGCCAAAGTGCAGAGTGGTGGAGCCCTCTCCCAATAGCTGCACCCACAAAACTACCGCTGCCTCCTCCGAGGCTCAGGGAACACTGGGAAACAACCATTGGAACGAAGAGTAAGAGCCGAAGGACCAGGGACTTCGTTGTGAGGGTGAACATGCTAGAAATGTCCGACACGGCACCCATGAAATGTTGCCGGCATAGCTGCCTAAATATGAGCTGAACCAAGGCAACACGAGTAGATGCGCCAGAGTGGTGGGGAACGGCTCAAGGCCTCAACTCTACACAGAGGAACATTAGGGGATGCTGTGAGAGAAATAGCCTTCCCCAGGGGATAGCGCACTGGCTGATTAGCCAATATCAAGTAGTCGCCCCTGAAAACATGCATACAAATAACATAGACAGACCAGTCAGGCTATATTTAGGAATACTTATGTGTATATATAATATGTGTGTATATGTAAATGCCTATAATAACAATTAATGCAAAGAAGGAGGCCATGAATTTGAAAGAGAGTGAAGAGGGTTAGAGGACAGAAAGGAGAATGATGTAATTATAACCTCAAAAAATAATTTTAAACAGTAGAAAAGGAAAAAGAAAAGAAAAGAAAAGAAAGAAAAACAGCTCGGTTTGAGCACAAAGCTCTGGTAAAGATGGGCCAGTCCCAGTTGTGTTGTGAGCTACTTCAAGTCACAAGAGCCAGCGGGTGGGCGGCGGGGGTGGGAGGGCGACAGACTGTGGGGGAGGGCAGTGGCTAACCTCAGACCAGATGCAGGTGGGGCAGTAGGGACAGGCGGGCGGGCAGCAGATCCAGCTCACCTTCATGCCGCCCTCCCCTCACGGGCCAGCACCTGTCTGCCTGCCCACTCCACAGCTGTGGGGAATCCCTGGTAGACAGTGGCGTTGACTCTGAGATGGGTAACTAAAGATGTCCATGGACGGTAGCCGCTCTCCTGCCCCACACTCAGAACTGGCTATGAAGGAAGGGACAGAGGGGACCCTGGCTAGGTTAGTCTGAGCAGGTGCAGTTTGCATGGGCAATGAAGTAGTTCAAGGCTATGACACATGTGCTGCCTAGAGTCTGTTTAGAAGATGGAACTCTAGTTGAGAAAATGCCCCCACCGGACTGGCCTGTGGGCAAGCCTAGGGTGCATTTTCTTGATTGATGATTGATGTCGGAGGAGCGCGCTGTGGTCAGCGTTTCTCCTGCGCTGGCGCTCAAGGGGTTGGAAGAAAGTGGGGGTGTGCAAGCCACGGGGAGCAAGCCCTCTTCTGCGCAAGCAGCATCCTCCACGGCCTCTGCATCAGGTCCTGTCTCCAGGTTCCTGCCCTGTTTGAGCTCCTGCCTGGACTCCTCCAGTCATGGACTGTAATAAGGAAATATGAGCTGAAACAACCGTTTTCCTCGCCAAGGCGCTTTTGCTCGTGGTGTTTTGTCACGGCAAGAGACACCATAACTAACAGGGTTGGGGTGGCGCACACCTTCAGTCCCAGTACTGGGGAGGCAGTGACAGGAGGATCTCTGTGAGTTCGAGGACAGCCTGGTCTATTTCAGGACAGCCAGGGCTACCCAGAGAGACCCTGCCTGGAAAACCAAAAATAAGAAGAAAAGAAGAAGAAGAAGAAGAAGAAGAAGAAGAAGAAGAAGAAGAAGAAGAAGAAGAAGAAGAAGAAGAAGAAGAAAGAAAGAAAGAAAAGAAACTTTAACTATGCAATGCATATTGAGACATCCTAGGTAGCAGGGAATAAGAACCATTAAAAAAAATATGCCTTCATCCTGTGGGGAGTGCTTTTTATTGAAGAGCTAGTTAATCGTATGTGCATGTGTGTTTTGCCTGTATATATGTAAACACATCCTCCGTGTATCCTCCAGAAGTGATAATAAGGTGTTAGGTGCCCTGAGCTGGCGTTACAGGGGGTTAATAGCCACCATGTGGGGGGCTGGGGACCAACCCTGGCTCCTCTGGGAGAGCTGTCTGCCATCTCTCCAGCCCCATCCACGCAACATCTTTTCTCTTTCTTTCTGCATTTTGTGATGGTTTGAGATCTTGAGATGTCGCTGACCCAGGATAGACCTCTCCCACGGTAAGCTAGGTTTCAGAGTCCGCATCGTCTCTCCTGGCCACATCCCTCGCAGAATAAAACCAATCCATCCAAACCCCAAACTCCTCTCTCTTACCACCTCCCTTATTGGACTTGAATCATTCTCTTGCCCTTTGGGGACAATAGTCCCTTTGCCCTAATCAACTTAAGAGTAGGGAACCAGACAGCCAGGGTCAGTGCTGTTACCTTGGAGTCGGCCAACACGACTCAAACCAGCCAACGTTGCGCCTAATTAGCTTGCATATGCTGACTCACCCATTTCCCCACCCCCCACCCCAGGCTGCAGCGAAACCGCAGAGACTCTTGTCCGTGCCTCCCCTCACCTCTTCTACGATCCTGAAGACCCTTCTGCCTCACAGTGTGCCCTGAATGATGTGGCATGGCCACTCTCCAGGGCGGGGCTGTGACAGACTACTTACTCACTGGTGGGCGGCTTCTAACCTGTTGGCCTCGTCATAAGCGAGTTACTCATAAGACCTTTATTTAGCTACTGTGATGGCGGAGATACAGAGGCCCGGAGTGGAGGCACGTGGATTCACATATGCTAGTAAATGGAATGGTTTCCTGAGAACACTTCCGGTGGAAAAGGCCAAGTGGACACTCCCGCACTGCGCCGTGGACTCGCAGGCAGCATCACCAACGTAGGAGGGATGATGGGGAGTTAAGCCACTTACCAGGTGGCCAACGCTCCACCCGACTACCAGCGACAGACACCGACACCGCGACAAGACACAGCGCTACCCCTGGAGGAAACCAACCAGCCCTGCGGTGACAAACCGATGACACGAACCTCCTGTGTGAGGAACGAACTAAAATAAGTCTGAATTCACTTTCGTTGCTTTTTAAAAAAAAAAAGTATTTACTAGCAGCACCTTGCCTGCAAAGGATGAGCTCCAACTATTAGCTGATCAGACTAGGGAGTCCTCCATCTCATAGCAGAGGAAATTAAGGAGTGGGCTAACAGTCACCAACTGCTCCAGCTGTGTCATATGCTGTCGCCTATAGGCTTCCAACTGAGTGGAAGGAAGACAGCCCGACCGAGTCACTAAGGCGCCATCTTAGAGACAATGTTCTGTCCTACAAAACGAAGAGCCATCCTGTGCGATCAAAGACTGTGGCACAAGCTTGCACACCCCGCATGGTTCTAGAGACCTAAGAGGCAGAGCCGGAGGGTCTACTCTCAGGGAGACAGGTGCGCCCTGCCCAGCCCAACTCCTTAGTTGTAAATCTCTTCACTTCCAAAGAAGACACGAGACTTGCTTGGCTTCAACCCACCAGTAGGACTGTTGCTCAGTGGTCAAGACCTTGGCCAGGATTTACAACAGCCTGGTTTAGTCCCCAGTACTGAACAAGAAGAGAAAGGGAGTCCGGCTGCTAGGTGGATTGTTTTCTTTCTAGAAGGCTCTATGGCCATTTCTCACTGTGAAAGATGCCTCGCCTTGCTCCCGAGCCCACCCAAGACCAGCCCCTGAGCATAGTGCCTGTGTGGACCACCACCACGCTGTGAAGTCAGGACTAGCAACTGCTGTTGATGCCCACAACCCCTCTAGGAAACCCAACTCCTACATGCCCTGGGGCAAGGTGACTCCCCCAGAACCATCTGGGTAAACCCTAAGCCATGCACAGCTGGCCCCTCCCAAACCACTTAGGATTGAAACTTCTGTTTCTTATCAGCTCTTGGCAGGGTCCCCCGCAAAGAGCTTACCACATCATAGCATTTAAAACTTTCTGGTGCAGTCAGGTTTCCTTAATAGACCCCTATATAATGACGCTTGGCCCAGGTCCACCTTACTCAAGTATCTGTCCCTTCCTTCACTTTGGGCCTCCTTCTCGCATGTAGCAAATATTCAGGAAGGTCTCCTCCCTCTGGAGCAACTGATCCTTATATTGAAGACAGAAGCGTGAATCGTGAAGGTAAAAGTGAAAAATGAAAAACAAGCCTCGAATAAAGGTTATAAATTGTGCTCAACAAAGCAGGGAAGAAAACAACAGTTCAAAGTCAGCAGCCTTCTTCTAGAAGCAGGAGGTTTCTGCGCTGGTCAGAGGCTGGTCAGCGGCTGCTGCCAATCGCTGCTCTCCTTCCCTTCCTGTTGCTGTTCCATGGAGAGGTTCTGTTTTGAAATCGCTGTGGTACACCTTACTGATTGCTGTTTGCCTCACCCCTGTAATCTTACTCTTAAACAAATTCTCCTCCTCACCATCCACTCCAGCCCAACCTAATCAGGTGACAGCCTCCTCCAGATTGCAGTACCCACCTCACCCCTACCCCTAACCCCCATCCCCACCCTACCCTACCCCCACCCCTACCCCCCATCCCCACCCCTGCCCCCATCCCACCCCCGCCCCTACCTGCCTCCCCACCCCTACCCCTCTCACCACCCCACCCCACCCTCACCCTCACCCCCACCCCCACCTCGCAGACCCTAGGGGCAGCTGCTAGCACTTGGCGCCTAGGGGCCTGTGTAAGGGCAGATGTTGCATTCTCTTGGGCCCTGCTTAGGATGTTCTTCCTGCCTGGGGCTCCCGATATTCCTTCTAGCTGCTTCTCCGGCTCCTCTCATCTCGCAGCTCTGAGTCCTGCCGTCCACATCGCTCATGACGGCAGGTAAGAAAATGAAGTTAGGGCAAGCCGTCATCATCACCCTGAAGGTCCTCTCCAAAGGGTCTGCTTGTTTTCTGGTTCTGCAAATTTAGGGAAAGCTTCTTAGTCCTTCTGGTCCTTCTGGTCCTGGGAAGAGGGGGGAGGAAGCGGTGGGGGTGGGGGAGGGAGCTGAGAGGGCAGAGAGAGAGAGAGAGAGAGAGAGGATTTCTTTTTAAAACTAAAAGATAAAAGCAGGTGTGTATGATGAGACTGCTGTGTGGAACTCTATCCTGCAGACTCCTGTCCCAGCCCCCTGCCCTCCCAGCCCCACCCTCTCCATCCCCTCCCCCTCCCCATTGCTCCCCCCCCTCCCCCCTCCCCCCCTCCCCCCTCCCCCCCCCAGCCCTGGTCCCACAGTGCCTGCACTGCCTCCTCCCAGGACGCTCCTTGGGGGCTGTTCTCTGCCTCTAGCTCTGCTCCATGTACCCTCCCGCCCCTCCCCCCCGCCCCTCCCCCCACCCCTCCCCCCCCCCGCCCCTCCCCATGCCCAGCCTCCTTGTTTTGGGCTTAAACAGCACCCGCCCTCCCTGTGACCCACAGATCACTTTCCCCCCCAGGAGACTGAAGCCTCCACAGGGCTTCAGACACCTCCCACCCCCCACCCCTCCACCTCCCGCCCCTTGGTTCTGACACGGACCAGTCGCCTCTCCATCACCCTGGCCTCTGCTGAATTCCCGGCAGCGACCATCTGTCTAGTCAATCTCATTATTGCGGGATCCATCAAACTCTCTTCCTCGCCAAAAATGATAGCTAAGGACATTGGACTAAATTGTCAGCCCCACCCAGCTTTTCCCAAAAGGCCTTCACTAACCATTAATTTATTCCTTTCTTCTCTCATTAAAAAAAAAAAAAAAAAAAAAAGAGGTAGGCAGTAGTTACGGGTCAGACACTGTACCTGACGCTGGAGTGGCCTTGGCCAAGGTTGCTACTGTCTGGGGCACCGGAGTTCATTATTAGAATTACCTAGTAAGTCATGAGGAGTGACCTAGCATGTAATGTGCAGAAAGAAGACAGTGCTGGGCATGAAATGTGGCTGCACTGTGAACACAAGTGATGCCACACAAACCCAGGCTGCCTTCAAATTCCCCATGCAGTCCAGGCTGGCCTTGGACTCTCCACTCTCCTGCCTCAGCCTTCTAAATGCTGGGATCATAGGCTGGTCAGTAAGCTCCATCTCTGTCAATCAACATCTGGCCAGGGACTGTACGGTGTTCGGTGTTCGCTGGGCCAGTGTGAGGAACCTCACTTCCCAGCTTCAGGATCCGTGTAAAAGGCAGGAGGAGGCAGACACGGGGGATCCTCAGAGCACGCTAGCTAGCCAGACTAGCTTTCAATCCAACAAGAGTCCCTCTCTCAATATGAAAGTTGTACCGTGCTTCAGAAAGATGTCCTATGTGAACATCAGGCCTTCACTGGTACACACGTGTGATTACACAAATGTAAGCATTCATACATACAACAGGCATATATATATATATATATATATATATATATATATATACACACACATACACACATACACACACACACACATATATATATACATATATATATATTTTTTAAGCAAGATCCTGTGCCTATGGATACAGCTGCCCAGCCTGCACTAGGCCTAGGTAAGATGTTTAGTGCAGTGAGTGCCACACAGGGAGGGCGGGGGGGGGGGGGGGGAGGTGGAATAATCAAGCCAGCACTTTTCAGCTCCACACACACACACTCATCCCAGGCAAGAAACCCCAACCCTTGAGACGCTAAGGTTCTAGACGTGTAGGGAGAAGAGGCCCAGAAAGGACAGCTGGTGGCTACAAGGAAAGGCACGGCGGGCTGTGTGGTCCCCAGCCACGCTGGAGGCTGGCTGCCATCGGTGCTCAGCATCTCGGGATGATTTAGTCGGGTGGTGCAAACACTGTTATTTCGTTTGGGGTAAAGAAGTAGGGTGTACCCAAGAGGGGACTTCTGTTCTGTGCTCCCCACCTCACATTCCTCTTGAGAGGCACTCCGAGCGTGTGAGTTTTATGGACAAAATCCAGAGAAACTCTCAGTCTTCCGCTAAGTCCCACAGGTACCTGAGAAAATGTGGCTGCCAGGCAGGGGTCTTCTCCCTCAGACACCCACCCTGCTCGCTCTGCAGAGCCCAGAACGCACCCCTCTCCTGACATGCAATAAAGAGTTAGAGCAGAGGCAATTTCCTTCCAAATTAAGAAATACAAATATTTCTGGCATGAAGAAAAGCCAAACAGCGAGTCAAAAAGTCTTTGGCTAAGTCCGTCTTATCAATTTACAGTATAAAAAAACATCTCCTGCATATGAAAGTGCGTGTGGGTAGCGGAGGCCTCACAAGAGCTCCTGGGTGCTTTCCTGCACCCAGGCTAGTGAGTATATATTTACACGTGGAGTGCACACCGGATTAAACCAGGGCCAAGCCCTGAGAGAAAAACATGAGGGGGGCGGTGGGGAGATGGTTGCTTTAATAAGTCCTGTTTCGTGGAAAGGAAATAAAACCTGAGTATTAATGAGATATAATTATATATTTAAAATCTTTTCCCTTGTGCAGTATATAGGATTAATGCCAGTAAACTCACCAAGTGCAACATTCTAGTCCATTACATCTGCAATGATTAGAGATAGTTTGAACATCTGGCGTACTCTCTGTGATGGAGAACAGCATACCGCACTTTAATGGACGTCTGGAGGCTACACATATCTGATTTTATCTCTTTCTGTTAACTCTTTGTTGAGAGATGAAGACTTTGTCACCGATGCCTCTCTCTCTCTCCTCCCTCCTTTACACAGCATCCAGTGTCACACCGGGGGTGAGGTAGGGGCAGGGGTGTCCCCTAGCCATGTGCCAAGCACTCAGAAACCTCAGCATGTGCCCAAAACTTATATACGCACACCACGACGGAGCAACATTAATACTCGGATTTCAAAACCTTCTCCTGATGAAAAAGAGGGCGATGTCCTCGTGAACACAAAAAGCCGACCCAAAAAAAACGGAAGCCACATTGTCTGGGTTTCCTTTCCAGTGTGTCAAACAGAGTCCAGGGCCCCTGCGCAGCTGTGCGCATGGGGGACTTGCCTGTCAAAGCTGAGGTGACAATATTTGTACTTTATTTTTTTAATGCCTCTTAAGTAAGAACAGGTCCTAATGTCTTTGACTGGCACAGGTTTTCATTGCAAAAAAAATTAGATGATCTTTCTGCTAGCTGTGTTTGGCTTCAAGCTGAAGAAAGAAGGTTTTAGCTACCCCTGGGCTCTGTCTATAAGGGCCAATAAAGACCCTTTGTTGAAGTGGGCCGCAAGAGGCACCCCCAGTTGTGTTTTATTTAGCTGGAGTGTTAGCCGATGCCAGCACCTAAGAGACCCCTGAACTTGGAATCTGTGCACAGAGATGAGCGACGGTCAACGAGTATACCTCCTGCAAGTCCGGCGCTGTCACGCAGCGGTGCTGGCTTTGGTCTGAGAACATGCATGGAAAGTTGCCAGTGGTAAGTGGATTTGGGGTGAAAAAAAATCATTTTTCCTGCCTCAAATTTAATGGCTGGTGCTGAATGTTGCAATAAAGGCAGTAGTTACTGGTCATAACTACAGGTGTAATAAGAGGGGATGCTGGGCCCTCAGGCCCTTCCAGCAATAACTCATGTGGGAATTAAGAGGCCTTAATGAGTCCGATGTGTCACTTGGGACCTCAGAAATATAGTCCTTCGAAAAGACGAAAGCAGAAAGGACTTTCTGGGGTTGAAATTACAGGGCTGTTACGAGACAGTGAATATGAGCTTTTTTTCTTCCCCAGATTCCTGACCTACTTGCATGTTGTCATTATAGTAAAAGTTAAACTGTTCGAGGGCAGTGCGTTAGCTTTGCGTGGCTGTGACCCAAACCCAGGACAGAATTGGGCAGTGCGTTAGCTTTGCGTGGCTGTGACCCAAACCCAGGACAGAATTGGGCAGTGCGTTAGCTTTGCGTAGCTGTGACCCAAACCCAGGACAGAATCTGTGTAAAGCAGGGAAGTACATTATAGCCTTGGGTTTGTTTTTTTTGGGGGGGGGGCTCAGTCCACAGTCCTTGGCACCCATTCTGGGCTGAGGCAGAACATCATGTGGGGGAATAGACTAGGGGAGTTCTTTATTCCATGGCAAAGAAGAAGCAGAGGAAAAGAAAGAGAGAGACTGGTGTTGGATACCAATCTTCGGCAAACATGGTGTTCTACCCACAACCTACATCCT
Organism: Acomys minous; assembly: GCF_964271855.1. NCBI lineage: Eukaryota > Metazoa > Chordata > Mammalia > Rodentia > Muridae > Acomys > Acomys minous. The sequence goes on along the minus strand of NC_140502.1, from coordinate 2,450,969 downwards.
CCAGGGAGGGTCCTACCCTGCAACTATCCTACAGCTGGGGACCAAACGCTCAAGACACAAGGCCAGGGGGGCGGAGATGCCTCAGAGTGTGAAATGCTTGCTCTTACAAGCTTGAGGAAGTGGCTTCAAATCTCAGCATACACACAGAGTAAGGTGCCGCGGCAAGGGTCTTTAACCCCAGCACTGAGGCAGAGTTCAGGTTTTGGGAGACAGGAGGCCTCCCTCCACGGGCTAGCTTGAAAGATGCCATGGGGGTGGGGGCGGGGGCGGCGGCGGCTATTTTTAGAATCTTGTAAGATGAATTGCTTGCTGCCTGAACCAGTGAGTTCGATAAGAGACTCCACCTCAAAAGAACAGGGACTGAGAGCAATTGAGGGAGACACCTATGCTGTCAACTTTTGTCAACTCCACGCAAACTAGAGTCATTTTGGAAGAGGGAACCTCATTTGAAGGATGGTCCCCGACCCCTCCCCCATACTGCCTGTAGCCTGTGGCCATGTCAGTGGGGTATTTTCTTAATTGCTAATTGATGGAGGAGGGTCCAGCCCACTGCGAGTGGTGGCAACCCTGGGCAGGTGGGCCTAGCCTGTATAAGAAAAGCACATGAAAAAGCCAAAGGGAGTGAGCCAGTGAACATCTTTCCTCATGATTTCTGCCTCAAGATCCTGCCCTGACTTACCATTAGGATGGACTCAGTTCTGGACCTGTAAGCCAAATGAACCCTTTCCAAATATATATATATATTTAATCCATATATATTTTTTTCTTTTTTTTTTGAGGCAGAGTTTCTCTGTGTAGCCTTGGCTGTCCTGGACTCTTTGTAGACCACACTGACCTCGAACTCACAGCGATCCGCCTGCCTCTGCCTCCCGAGTGCTGGGATAAAAGGCGTGTGCCACCACCACCCAGCTCACAGTATATTTTATCGTTATTTTATCACAGCAACAGAGAAGCAAACTAGGACCAAAACCAAAGTAGACTTGTGGCAAGCATATACTTGAGACCAGGTAATCACACACACACACACACACTCTCTCTCTCTCCCTCCCTCTCTCTCTCTCTCTCTCTCTCTCTCTCTCTCTCTCTCTCTCTCTCCTGGTTCTCAACACCAGGTGCCACCCATGAACCCAGGCTGAGGACGATGGTAACTGTCCTGCCACATGTAGCCCAGCCTCCATGGCAGAGTCATCAGTCACAATGTTCCCAAGGCCATGGGTGAAGAGCCGCATGCCAACACTCAGACCCAAAGATTTTTCTGGTTCTCCGCACCACGTCCTTTCCAGGGCAGAGTTCACCTGAGACTGGCTGAAGGTAGTACCTCCGTCCTCTCTTGTATCTGTGGGAAGGATTGTAAGCTTTGTCACAGGCGAAAGCAGTGCAGTCTTGGCGGGCTTTGCCCTTGGACACACCACGGATATTCCCTGAGATTAACCTTGAGATAGACTGGATGGAGCCATCCTGGGCCTGGAATTCAGGAAGGGGACCAAGGGACTCCACCTGGACTATTGTGTTTCTAATCGACCCTCAATGGGAGAAGGAGACACACTTGAGACAGGCAGGCGGAGAGGAGAGAGGAGCAGCAGGTTCAGACCGGGCTTGGGCGCACGTGGATCGAAAAGGAGATCAGCGAACAGGCCGGACCAGCGCACAGGCCAGAGACACCTAGGGACCCGACCCGTGGAACAGATACCGGAAGGTTCACTCTTGTTTCCCTTTGTGTAAACTAGTTGGGTTGTATAATAAAGTTTAATTGTTAAAAAACAGAGCCAACATGTATCCCTTAACTGGAGTGGGCCAACCACATCCTTCTAAGCCTTAGAGTCTAAGGGATGAGATTCCGAGTCCAGTACCCTTTGCTAATTTGCTTTCCTTTGTAACACATAGCAATCCAGTCATGAGTCAGACACACTGTAGCTTGCTCTGTGGGTACGCAAAGATTTGCTGAGCAAGGGCACGGTGAGCAGACACTGTGGGGCATCGCTTTAGAGCCTTTTAAGGCAATTACTTTCCTACGTGTAGCAGGCCCACCCTTGGGGGTGCTGGCAGCCCCCACGCTAGTCATAAATAGCTGTAGGTCCTTCAGGAGTGCAGGGTCAGCGGGACACCCACTTGTCCACACTTCTCAGCCATTAGCATCATGAGACTGCTCGGGTTTAATGAAAGGTTTTGTTTAAAACAATTCTAGACTTTCCGTCCCTTCCATTAAAATCAGCCCAGCGTAAGTAGGCCTTTCTCCACCCTCAGTTCTCTGCCTTAAAGTGGTCCGAATCTGTACAGAGAGAGTGGGTTTTCCCTCAGGTTCTACCTTGGAATCCATCTCCTGTCATAGCAAAACACGCTAGGCTCAGCTCATGGCCACCTCGACACCAGGCCCTTCAAGTCGGGCAACTCACTCTCTCTCTGTCCTTACTTAGTCCTGCCTTTTCTTTCTGCCAAGCTGTTGCCACTTTTCTTGGCGGTGAAATGTGTCTGGTTGTTTGATTGGGTGTGTGCCTCCCCTCCGTAGGCTCTGAGACCTCTGAGGGGGCGGGACATGGCGGGTTTTGTTGACTCCCCCAACTAAAGTCCCTACACATGTGGTGGCAGTGACACTGGAGAGGTTATCCAAGGCCCGGGTTCCGCTATGGACTTCCATCTCCCTCAGTCTTAGGCCTTTGTGTATATTTTGGGGTGTGTACATGTGTACACGTGTGTTGGCCTCCAACACTGCACCATGGGACCAGGAAACACAACATACTCTTCTCCCTTGGGATTTCCAAGACATGATATCCTCAGATTTGTCCAGAAGCCGGAGGAGACTGAACAGATGGCCCCTTGCTTGAGGCCTACCTACTGATCTACAGCAAGCTTTACTGTGGTGCTAGAATGTGTTGACAGAGGTTCTGGAAACTTCCATCCTGAGGTTTTTACATCCTTTTTGACCATCCTCGCCAACACCGTTGTCTTCCAGGGCTTCCCCAGTCTCTAGGGGCTGGTCGGCCTCCAAGGTAGAAAATTACTCGGCAAACTCAGAGACCCCAGATGCAGAGATGCTAATGCCTGCAGGCGAAGTCTGTGTGAATGGTATCCTGGCTAGTTTTATGTCAACTGGACACAAGCTATAGAGACATCTGACGGGCTGGCGTGCCTGGAAGCTGAAAAGCAGGCCAAGAAAGCCACTAGGAACAAGCCAGTTAAGCAGCAGCCTTCTATGGCCTCTGCACCAGCTCTTGCCTCAAGGTTCCTGCCCTGTGTGAGTTTCTGCCCTCACTGCTTTTGAGGATAAACAGTCATGTGGTACTGTTAGTGGAATAAACTCTTTCATCCCCAAGTTGCTTTGGTCCTGGTGTTTCATCTTAGCAATAGGAACCCTGACAAAGACAGATGCTGTTTCCCTGAAGCTGCAGTTTAAGGAATCCCCTCAGCCTTGCCAGTACAGTTGCCGCCTCTGTTTCACCCCTGGAAGACAAGCCTCAAGGCTATTGGCTGCTCTCACCTTCAGAAAAGGGGACTCCTGAGCCTGCCCTGTGCAGAAGCACTTTACCCCCACCTCTGCCTGCCCGCCACCTTTCAGCATTGCTCTGGGTCCTAAGGCGGAAATGTTGGTGCTGGACCAGTAGCTGAGGTCAGCCCCACTAAGGTGTGTGTGCCAGTCCCTGGCATCCATTAGATCCAGGGGGTTCTGTCCCCAGCCCACAAAAGCCTCAGCTGCGATTAACTTCATCCATCTTCTTCTTCTAAAGCAACACAGCGGGAGTGAGGACATGGCCGATGGGCAGGGTGCTTACTTAGCACTGCCGATGCTTACTAAGCACTGCCGATGTAAACCAGTCCTTCACCGGAAGACGAAATCTGTGGAGAAACTGAGGCGTCCAGCTCAGGTGATGCTGGCCAGGAGGTGCACTGTCCTCAGGGAGGAAGGAGTAAGTGGCATCGGCCTTGCCTGGGTCCCGAGTGCTGGGGGGAAGTGGTGTGATGGGCAGAGGAAGAGCAACACACGCTCTGCTGGAGACTCACAAAGGCGCCCATGGGAGACGTCCCTGCAGTGGGTCCCGCACCATGGGAGACAGACGTCCCTGCGGTAGATCCCGCCCCATGGGAGACACCCCTGAGGTGGGTCCCACACCATGGGAGACGCCCCTGCGGTGGGTCCTACCCCATGGGAGACAGGACAGCCGTCCCTGAGGTAGGTCCCTCACCATGGGAGACAGAAGCCCCTGCGGTGGGTCCCGCACCATGGGAGACAGGACAGCCGTCCCTGAGGTAGGTCCCTCACCATGGAAAACAGAAGCCCCTGTGGTGGGTCCCGCACCATGGGAGACGCCCCTGCGGTGGGTCCTGCACAATGGGAGAAGCCCCTGTGGTGGGTCCCGCACCATGGGAGACAGAAGCCCCTGCGGTGGATCCCGCCCCATGGGAGACACCCCTGCGGTGGGTCCTGCACAATGGGAGAAGCCCCTGTGGTGGGTCCTACCCCATGGGAGACAGGACAGCCGTCCCTGAGGTAGGTCCCGCACCATGGGAGACAGAAGCCCCTGTGGTGGGTCCCGCAGACCTTGTAGACCAGAAAGCCGACTACGAAAAAGGAAGCAGCAAGTGAACGGACTTAATCGGTTAATCAGACCTGTCACACCTTGACTTCGAGATTTACCCCGGTGATAAAGCTCTTGCCACAGTCCCGGCTTTGTTTCCAATTAAACGATGGGATTTTCTCTTCTCTTCAGTTGTTAGACATTGATTTGGAGCTGCTGAGGAACTGAGACTTCCCGCGGTCTGGGTCTGGAGGAGGTGCAAATGGTAGAATGCCCAGAAAAGAGCACAGGAGCGGGGGTGATGCCTGGGCCCGGTGGGAGGTCTGGGATGGTGCCATAGGCAAACCAGGACAGACCGACAGACCACCGGAAGGCCTGCATGGGACGCCAGCCTCAGCCCTGTGGGCACACACCCTGGGACCTTAGTGCTTGCGGATGCACAATGATTTCCAAGCTGCTCCCCGCGCAGAGGGAATGCAAACACCTCTCACTGCTGATCTTATGGCCAGATTTCCACTGAAATCATTGCTTTATTGGTTTCTATTTTATGCCCATACACTTTCCAAGGGGACTTGAGGTAGCTTCTCATAAAAACTGGCCTATCTACTTATACAGTCTGGCCAGGATACAGGTATGTTTTAAAGCTCAGAAGCCAGATAAGCAGTGGAAAGCTAATGGCTCATGAACCAACCCTCCTCCCCTCCTCCCCCTCCTCTCCCTCATCCTCCCCCTCCCTTTCCTCTTCCCGCTCCTCCTCCTCTTCCTCCTCCTCCTTCCCTTCTTACTCTTCCCCCTCCCCCGCCTCTCTTCCTCCCCTTCCTCCTCCCCCTCCCCTTCACCCTATTCCTCCCCTTCCTCCTTCCTCTCCCCCTCCCCCTCTTCCCCTCTTACCATCATCATCATCATCATCATCATCATCATCATCATCCACCTCTCGAGAGGTGGCGTGTGCATCAGTGTTGCCGGCCTTTTCTCCAGGGCTCCTCTTGATCAGTGAACTGGGCTTTGTGTTACAGAAGAGCAAGCTGAGAAGGTGGTGACAGTCGGAGGGAGGGTGCAGTTAGAAGCAGAGCAGGGGCGGGTGGGCACCAGGCCGCAGGTTCCCTGTGGGCAAGAGGGCCATGGGCTTTGGCCTTGAGGCTTCATCTGCTTCATCCAGCATCAGCAACATCTTGACAAGTCTGTCTAAGGAAAAGCACCCGCTGGCCGTCTTCCAAACGAGGGCCTTTGGGGTCCCTAATCTAATTCACAATGGCACCCCTTTCTGGGTCTCAAAATTGGAGCAGAAGGAGGTGGGTGGCTTACCTGCTCCACTGAGCAGAGCTGGCTCTTTAAGAAGTTTTTTTTTTCCCTTTCTGAAGTGTATTGCAGGTTTGTGGCTTGGTCCTGCATAGTACCCATTCGTCCTGGGGGGGGGGGGTTGGTGGGGTCTCTGGGATGGTCACTAGAACCCCCACATATCAGTGAGAAACACGTGCCTGCTGCCCTTAGCCTAGAACAGTGCACCCTGTGTGTGAGGCACCACAGAGGCGCCTTCCGTGTCCAGTTCACACGTGCCGCAGAGAGGACACTGCCTGCTGGCTGAGAACAAGCACCTGGCCGCAGACACATGTCTGGATCACTGTGAGTTATCCCATGATATCCCATGGGAGGTGAGGCTAGCCCAGCAGATCAGGGACCCAAGCACAGATGCGAAACAGGACATGTTTGGGAGGTGGGATGCATAGATTCGGTGCCCACTTATCCTCAGAAAGATACCAAAAGAAACAAAAGTGAACATTTGTGCTATTTCTTTTTTACTTGCTCTCGAAATTATCATTTTCTTTTCCTACTAGAGAAACAGCTCCCACACCTTAAGGGAGGGGAGCCAGACACCAAGCGAGCGAGCGCCGGTATCTAATGCAAATCCATTCTAAGAAGGTTGTGGGGGCCATCTGGTGTCCGCTGCAGACAGGACCGGCTGCCTAGAGGTGACCTGGGAGGACAAGGGACCCGACGGGGGTGAGAGTGAGTGATGAGGGGCCAGGGGCTGGCTCCTTTTCACTCATGTCAAAAAACAGCCCATCGTCTGAGGATAAAAAGGAGAGGGAGGGGGAGGGAATCACCTTATGTTGTGGGAAGCAGATCAAAGCAGAAAAGATAATGTCTCCAAGAGAAAAGCGGGGGCACAAAGCTGCGCTGATGAGGAACAAAGCCCCGGGAGAGGAAGAAACTTGGAGGGGGGGGTAGGGGGGCCTGGATCCGAGTTGGTCCTAGCTAGCGGCTGGGTGGGCGTCTTCAAAGCCATAGCAGACCCCTCCACCACTGTTTAGACCTTAGCCACCCACAAGTAGACAGTGGGCAGGAAGATTTCCTGCAAATCCTCCCTCTGGCCCCTCTGTTTCCTGAAAAGACTTGCAGTCCCCACCAACAGCTCTCCTGTGCGGAACTGAAATGAGTCATCAAATATTTGGGATGTGTAATTAAATATCTAATGCCAATTAGCAAATTACTAATGAAATAATCAGGGGCCTTTTATGGTTTATAGTTCAGCTCGGATTTTAATTCTAAGTGGTTATTGATTCTAAATAGAGTCTAGTCGGCCTCGCAAACCATCGGGTGGGTGTTTGGGTACGAGTAGGGTGTGGCTATCTCAGGGTCATTGTGGTGAGCGGTTGACGTGTGTGTGTGATTCAGGACGTCAGACATCAGATGCAGGATCACACCGTGCGCCTTTGTCTAGTGACGCTAGAGAGGTTGGCTAGGCAAGGCCAGCGACTGAGGCAAGCACTCCCCACTGTGGACCAGTACCCTAGCAAGCTTCTTGGAGGCCCTCCTCTGCCAGGCTGCGGAGCTCAGCTTGAGTGGTCCGGAGAGCAGAACGGTCTGAGGAGGCCTTGCTTCTTTGGGGTGGAAGATAACAGTACCGTTCTTCAAAAGGCTGATATGTTGAAACCACAGAGAAAATCCCACTTAACTGTGATTTCAGATGGGGGGGGGGCGGGACGGGAGGGGAGGATAGAGTCCTGGTGACATGATATAAGGTACGTGGCTGCATGTGGGATGTGGGGTACCTGGTTTTGTACAGAGTCTCAGGGGGGGGGGGAGCCTATTGTTCTCTTTGGGATGCTGGGACACATGGTAATGTAAGAGGCCTATGGAGCACGCTACCTATCTATACATGGTTAGCACACGCAGTTTCTCATAGACCCCAGGGAGCACGGGGGTGGGGGGGGGCGGTGCCTTGAAGGGCCAAGAAACAAATAAGTGGTTCCATCCAGGATGCTGAAGAAGAATAAGTCACTATGACCACCAGTCTTTGTCTCTTATATTGCCCTCTCCATATTTTGTTGTTTTGGGGTGGGGGTAGGGGTGGGGTGTTTTGTTTTGTTTGTTTGTTTGTTTGGTTGTTTTTTTGAGAAACGGTTTCTCTGTGTAGCCTTGGCTATCCTGGACTCGCTTTGTAGACCAGGCTGGCCTCGAACTCACAGAGATCCCCCTGCCTCTGCCTCCCGAGTGCTGGGATTACAGGTGTGGGCCACCAGGGTATTTTGAGACAGGGTTTTACTGTGTAGCCAGCCCTGCCTGTTCTGGAACTTGTTCTGTGGACCAGGCTGGCCTCAAACTCAGATATTCTCATGACTCTGCCTCCCGAGTGCTGGGATTTAAAAGCATGCTGCACCACCACCGCCCTGAGGCCCCTCTCTTCTTGTATAGAAAAACATATTGAGTATCACAGACTATATTTAAATCTTGGAGCGGCTCTTTTAATGATATCTTATTGCTAGTAAACAAACAAACCGAAAAATTCCTAGACGGGTATGGAAACTGTAACTGCCTTTTTATAAGGAGTGTCTTTGCGCCGACATTATCTTGCCCGTTGCGTAATAAATGGATGTATTCCTGCTGTGAACTGTAACTAGCCCCCCACCCCCCCACCCCCACTCGCTGTTGATCTGGGTTCCTGGGTTCCTGGGTTCCTGGGAACAATTTCACACACTCCTTCCTTTGGCTGCCACAAACCCACTTTAGATGGCAAATTAACATTATCTCCCTTTCAAAGAGAGGAGGACTGAGGCCCAGAGAACTGCAGGAGGCTGACCAAGCTGTGGAATAAGTGATGGGGTCCCACTGATCACATTAAACAAACCAGATCACCCGAATAAGCCCTAAATCCTTGCACATCTCAGTCTGTCCAAGGAGAGAACCTGACGGGGGCCCGTCACACCGGGAGGCACAGAGGTTGTGATTCGGTCACAGCCAGACCTGGACCCACAAGCGCGTCCTCCATGGGGCGCCACGAGTGATGGAGGAGTCGGCCAGCAATAGTGTGGCCCAAAGACGGGACAGAAACACCCCTAGGGGACGGTCTGCAGGGGGCGGGCCAGCAGCAGGAGGGCGGGGCTGCTGACCCCAGCCCCACGCACAGAGCATCTGGCAGGAGGAGAGGGCACTGCCCTGTGTACAGCTTGAGAGTGATTTAAACACTTCTCCCCAGCTCAAAGGGGAATCTTGGATTTCATTAATTAATACATCAATAGAAGCCAATGGAGAAAAACATGTCTTGTTATCTGGCTTCTCAGATGGTAGACACGGGCTCATTAGCCTTAAGCATATCAGCCCGATAACACTATTTATTCCATACGGAATAATGATCTACTTGGGAGGAATACTGCAGTGCGCTGAAAGGCCGAGTCCATCCGTTATCACTGCTCCCGGCACACACACACACACACACACATGCTCACAAGCACAGACATGCACACACACACACGCACATGCACACACATGCATAGGCACATACACACACACACACACGCACATACACACACACACACACACACACATGCTCACAAGCACAGACATGCACACACACGCACGCACATGCACACACATGCATAAGCACATACACACACACACACACACTCACATACATGCTCACACGCACAGACAGGCACACACACGCACGCACATGCACACACACACACATAGGCACATACACACACATACACACACGTGCACTCACACACACGTGCACACATGCACAGGCACATACACACACACACATGCACACACACTCACACATATGCGCACACACATGCACGCACACATGCATGCACACATGCATGCACATGAACATGCACTCACGCGCGCGCACACACACACACTCACACACATGCTCACACACACAGACAGGCACACACACACACACACACACACACACACGCACAGAGGCACATGCGCCCCCCCCCCACATACACACACACGGTATCACCATCCTTCTCAGCAAGCACGTGGCGCGTGCACAGGGGATTGCCAGTCCTGGTCCGTGACCCTTTGATGTGCCACACCCGTGCATTGCTCCCCACAACACACACACACACAACGGCCAGGGAAGGGAAGAGAGTAACTCTCCTGGCCAAGGTCACGCCTATCCAAACGGGGGTCAGAGAGACAAAAGAATCGCCATGTTTGTGACGATCCGCAGAGGCTTAGAGACATACTCGTGGAGGAAGAGAGGGGAAAAAGAAGGAGTAGTCATTCAGAGACCACTGCGCAGAGAAAGAAAAGGGCCACTTAGCATCCAGGCACTGTGATTTCTGTTTTCAATTATGCGACCTGTTTAGTGGCGCCATCTTTGGAAGGGGGCGTTTGAATTACGGCGCAGTCCCAAGCCAGCCAGCCTTGAAAGGAGTACATGAAATTAACCGGGATGATGGGCGCTGGTGGCTGTCGCTGGTGGGCAGTGCAGAACATGTCTATAATCCCAGCGCTTAGGAAGCTGAGGCAGAAGGATCACAAGTTCAAGGCCAGCCCGGGCCACACAGTGAGATGCTGTCTTAAAACAAAAGTTCATAGGCATAAACATAATATGTTCTGTTAGTCTCACACAAGGCTGGTTGGAGATGCGGAGAGTCTATTAACGGAAGCCTTTTGGGTAAATGATGTTTCTGTCAGTTGGGGGAAAAGTTCTAGACACTGGTGGCCCAGTCAACGCCCTGTGCTACAGGGTGGGTGCCTGTGATGCCGGGCAAGGTGTGTCTAAGAAAATTCTCCACTGTGCAGCTTGTGGCTTCCTGTCCTCCTGCCCTTCTGATCCCTACACAAAAACACGCGGGTCAGTGATCTACTTCAGGGGTCCGTCAGTCAGCCCCATGGTAGGGCTCTGATTCTGTGGGTAGTCTGAGCAAGCACAGGAGAGACTCAAGAGCCTTGTCCTGGAGCCCTCCTGCCCAAGGAGACAAGCGTGTCCTGCGGCTGTCATCACGTGCTGAGTCAGTGCCAGGAGTGCCTGGAGAACAGGCCATCGGCCCACACTGGAGCCAATGGGAACTTCCAGGAAAAGACACTTGATTGGATGTAGTGAGCAAGGCTAGGAGCAGGAGATCCAAGGCATACCTGCTGAGGGCCTCAGCTGTCCTGCCTCGAGCATTGAAACCCATCCCTGGACCACAAACTCCATAGACTTCAGACAGTGGCCTTGTTTGTGAAAGGGAGGGAGGAAACATTTGGCGTGAGGGCCTGGGTTTCCATCTGGACTGTGGGCCTTCGCATGAACTCTGCTAAGGAGGCTGGCTCCAGGTGTACTCACTGAAAGTGCCATATACTGCCCAGTGACGACTCTCCAGAGGCATGAATGTCACCTTCCAGCTCATGATGTCAACCCAACAAAAGGACCACGGTGAGCATTGCCATAGCACGCTACCCACACGCTACCCACAGCAACCTCTTCGTACTCCTGACGACATGAAAGAACACAAACAAAGGGCTTTTGGACGCAGCAGCAGCCACAATGGGCAAAGAACTGACTCCAGGGGTCATTAAAAATAATATTTTTTTCCGAATTAATAAAACGCAACCGTCCATACTTAAGACCAACAGCTTGTAAAATTGGATTCCTGAAAGACGAAGGGAAAAGAAAAACAACCCAGTCAGAAGCTGCTCGTCAGAGGTGTTGGCAAGACCGGGCCTGCCCAGGAGGCACAAGTGAGTGTCACACACATTGGCACTAACATGTCCACTCTGCCTGAGGTAACAGTTCCTGAATTTCACCATCCAGATGGCCCTGAGGGGTTGGAGAGACAAGGGTGCCTTTGCCTTCACCCCTTAGGCAGAGCCTGAGCCCCAAGCCAGGCAAAACCACAGTCGAGTCCCGAGCACCATTCTAGATCTCTGAGATGGGGTCCGAGGTCCTGAAGTATCTCTCTAGGTCTTTCACAATACTGAGCTTCTGCGATGAATAAGTACACATCTAACATGGCAAAGGCTCTTCATATAGATAGCAGGGCAGCAGTAGCGCACGCCTTTAATCCCAGCACTCGGGAGGCGGAGGCAGGCGGGTATCTGTGAGTTCGAGGCCAGCCTGGTCTACAGAGTGAGTTCTAGGACAGCCAGAGTTATACAGAGAAATCCTGTCCCCCCTCCAAAAACAAAAACAAAAACAAAAACAAAACAAAACAAAAACAAAAACAAAACAAAAAAAGTAAAGTTGAACTAAAGATGGAATGGAGGATGCCAGTGTCCTTCATTCCGTACCTACTCTGATGCCTCATGAGAGTAGAAGGGCAGTGGGTTAGTCTTTCATTGCCATAGCAACATACCTGAAAAAGCAAACCGTTGCATCGCAGTTTCAGAGGCATCAGTCAGTCTGTCACGCTGCGGCAGAGCAGAGCAGCTCACACCATGGCGGGCAGGAAGCAGAAAGACACAAGGCCTCGGTTGACTCACTTTCTCTTTTTCCTCCTTTTACACCATCTGGTCTCCCCGACTGTGGGAAGGTGCCACACCCACACTCTGTATCTTCCTTACCTGGTTAGACTGTTCTAGAAGCATCTTACCGGACACACCCAGACACGTGCTTAACTAAATTCCTAGTGTTTCTCAGGCACATCGAGTGGACGAGAGGAAGAGCCATCATGGTAGCCAGCCCTCCTTTCCTGTGACTTGACCAATGCCCCGCCCCCCCCCCCAAAACAAACAAACGAAACAGGAGAGGAGGGTAGACTCTTTAGGGCTCCTGGTTTCTAAGGGCTTAGCAGATGCTCTCTTGACTCCTTTGTTTCTTGGGTGTGGTGAAGAGCAGCATGCTAGAGCAAACTGTCCTGCTGCCTGGCAACCAGGAAACATTAAAGGACAGAAGAGGTGGGGTCTCTACGTAAACTGCATCTTCCAACCAGAGCCCGCTTCTCAATAATTCCCTCGTGTACGAAGCTATCAGAAGATTAGCCCCCTTCGGGAGCTAATCACCTCACTCCAACCCCCGCTAGCTGGCATCTAGGCCTTTAGTGAGGAGGAATCGGGAACAGATTCCTCTATGGATTGATGTGTAACTTCTTGGGATATTTGGAAACTTTAGGAAGTGGACTTACGTGGAGGGGATAGGTCTTTGGGGTCATGACCTTGAAGGGAATGGCTTCTCCTTAGCCTGCTTACCTGGTTTTCTGGTCGCCATGCCCACCTGAGCTGTGTTACTCTGCCATGGTACTTGGCCATGGTGGGTCTGCCTTACCATCAGCCCATAGACAACAAAGCCAAGAGACCATGGACATGAACCCCAAAGACTTTTCCTCTTTGAAGTTGATTTTATTGGGTATTTTTGTCCCAGCTGCAGAAAGCTGCCACATTGCTGATTTTTTTAATAGAAAGCTTTCTTTCTTTCTTTTTTCTTTTCTTTTCTTTCTTTCTTTTTTTTTTTTGCAGAAACACACAGTGTTTTCTTTTATTTATTTTATTTTTTGAATGTTTATGTAGTTTTTTTGAAATTTTTTTTACTATTTTATTAATTTATTCATATTACATCTCAATTGTTAGCCCATCCCTTGTATCCTCCCATTCCTCCCGCTTTCCCCCTACTCCCATCCCCTAGGTCTGTGGCTGAGGGGGACCTCCTCTCCCCGTATATGCTCATAGGGTATCAAGTCTCTTCTTGGTAACCTGCTATCCTTCCTCTTTCTAGAACTCAAGTCCTTTAGCAGGCGCAGACAGGAAACACCAGCCATCTGCATCAGGAAGTGAGCCCTGGCCTTGTCTTTCTCTGAGAAATAAACTTTTCGGCTTAGAAACCACCCAGGTCACTGTACTTTGTGACAGCATCTCTGACTTTAGCGCAGGCAGGCCCAGCCAGCCCCTCACACCTAGCCAGCCAGGCAGAGCGGGGGCGGTAATTGCTCAACGTAGAACTGCTCCCTGGAAACGCCCATGGGAGAAAGACTTAGCCATCCCGGCCTGGGTCTATTCTTAGCCATGCTTGCAGCCAGTTCTGGGGGAAGGCAGCTTGTTGTTAAGTGCTCAGAAGCGTCTGGCTCTCTCTGGCCAATCTTCCACCGGAGCCTTCTGTTTCTGCCTTCAGGTGTTTGATTCGCTCCTGTCCTCGGATCAAAATGGGCGGGTGGGGGGGGGGGTAGGTGGGAAAGAGCCATCTGGGAAGGGTGCGCGACATCCTCTGTTCATCCGAGCCGACTTCTCCGCACCCTCGCACCCGTCCCCGCCATCCAGGCTTTGTGCTAGCTTCATAGAATTTGGCTCAGAGCACAGATTCTGATTACCATTGTCTCGCTAGAACCTGGACAGTAGTTTTTCTGTCTGCTGTAACCTCCATCTTCATAAAGCAGGGATATTTTCTTAGGCTCCGACTTCAGAGCTGTGTGTGGAGCCTGGCATACGAAGGCACGCTCTAGAGTGGGTCACGGACTCCGACTGCACCCTCCCCGCCAAATAAGGAGGCCTTCCACACTGCCTCTAGACCCCAGCGGCCACTGAGACGCAAGGCTCCCACGAGAGGCTGTGTTCCAGGAGGTGGGGTCGAGGGGGTGGGGCGGCGTGGCATTTGCCTGTCTGACAATCCTCGGAAACAACTGTGGAATGTGTGTGATTTGCCTGTGCCCTCCTCTCTTCCCTCCATGACTGCACTCACGCAAGCACGCACGCAAGCACGCACGCAAGCACGCACGCAAGCACGCACGCAAGCACGCACGCAAGCACGCACGCAAGCACGCACGCAGCACGCATGCGGACGATCAATTTGGTTTGCTTCTCTGCCTTAATTTGGAATTCCTCAAGCAGCAGACCCTGGTGTCACTAGGACGGAGGTGGGGGGGTGGGGGTGGGGGACAGACAGCTCATCTGGGAAATGACCCCCGAGAAAGAGGCACAAGTGAGGTTCTGCGAGGTGAGGGGACAGTCCCGAGTGTGTTCCTGCATGAGTGGCCGATGTGTGTCTATGTGTTATATGTGTATTTATGTATGTGTGTATGTGTATATATGTGTATGTGTGCGTTTGTATGTCTGCGTATATGTGTGTATGTGTGTATGCATATGTATGTGTGTATGTGTATGTATGTGTGTATGTGTGTGTATGTGTGTATATGTGTATGTGTGTATATATGTGTACGCATGTGTATGTGTGTGTATATGTATGTATGTGTATGTGTGTATATATGTGTACGCATGTGTATGTATGTGTGTGTGCATGTGTATGTGTGTGTATATGTATGTGTGTGTGTATGTATGTGTGTGTATGTGTGTGTGTGTGTGTGTGTGCATGTGTGTGTGTGTGTGTGTGTGTGTGTGTGTATGTGTGTGTGTGTGTGTGTGTGTGTGTGTGTGTGTGTTCAGGGTGAGTGGAGAGGAACAGGGTGGGTTATTGAGAGTATTCTTTGTAGCGTGGGATCCTTGTGTTGTTGGCGTTGGTCAGGAGCATCTTACTGTCAAGCTCAGTGAAGAACACCCCTGCCCCCACCCCTCCCCTCCCCCTCCCCCCACCCCTTCCCCTTCTCTTCCTCTATCCCTTCCCCCACCCCTGCTCTGACAGCGTCTGCCATGGAAGCACCTGCTGCACCTGCTAGCGCTTCGAAGGCTTCCTTTCCAGGAACTTCATAAATGACAGTGTGGACGCGACAGCTAGACGTTAAGGCATGGGGGGAGGGGGGTTCCCTTAGCGTCAGCCTGCCCAGAGCTCAAACTATCTGTCGGTTCCCTCCTAATCTACATGACAATGGAAACTTCTGGAAAATCTACGTGTGGTGCCACACAGCTGTGGTCCCAGCATGCATGGGACTAAGGCGTGAGGATCATGGGGTCACAGAGCCATGTCTTTAAATTCTAGGTCTTATTCAAGACCGCTCCCCCCTTTCAGTCAAGTGAAGAAATGCTTGCATCCCGCTGATGAGCCCAGGCGCCTCCGCCACGCCTCTCCTAACTGTACGGGTTGGTAGCGCAGTGTGCAAGCAATAACTAAGTCCTGTACTTTTGGGCCACAGGCTTAACTCGGTAAATTCCAAGGCCACACAGAAGTCTCCAGACGCTGGCCCATCCCACACATGGAGAACATGCCTCGTAGACAGAGCAAGCAGAGCCATGTCTGTGTCTGGGTGAACTCAAAGTACGCGTTTCCTAATTTCTCACCTCACCCTTCTCCTGAACATATGTGTCGGACCCACAACACTCCTCCTGCATGCAAGAACCTTTGCTTCCTCATGGCCTAAACAGAGACATTCATCTTGCTCACGGCGTTTTCAAAGGAGGCAAAAGATTTTAATTCCTGGGCCCCACAGCGACATTCCTCACCGCCCCTGAAGAAACTCAAGACAATGGCTGGGCTGGCGGGGTATGGGTCAGGCCGTCATCATCCCTAACGCATGCTCTCCCACTGTTCATCTGTCACCTGGCTCCTCCTGGACCACTGTGGCTGCGTCCCCAGGCCTTGCTCGGCTGAGAAGGACCTGAGTGCCGGGGAATGGGTCTCTGGAGAGGTGATGATTCACACCCCAGCAGAGCAGGCTCCCAGCCACCTGCTCCCACCAGCCCCTCAGGGTCCCAGGGGTGAAGAAGGCTGACCTAGAGGGCCCCAAGTCTCCCTGGTCGGATCTATTACATGCATTAAAATAATTTATGCCCCATCATATCAAGTGTTTAATTCATCACGCCATCATCCACTCCAGGGTGTTCTTCTTCGTCGTGAATTATTATTTTTTTTTTCTTGAAGTATTTATGTGTGACCTCACCGAAAATCACTCCAGTCAGCAAACTGAGAAATGGAAAGGCATTAAGGGGAGGTATTGACGGAGGTATTGACCCCAGGGTCAACAGGCATGAGTGTGGCTGGGGTCAGCAGGCTGAAAGAGGGGGGTTGGGATGACTCCTGGTGACACGACCAGACTCCTGGTTCTGTCTCTGATGCCCACACCTTAGCACAAGTAGGAGCCACATAGTCTTTTACATTAATGGTTGTGAAAACAGCCTTCCCATCCACACACAGGCATGGTGGGGTGCACCTGTAAGCAGAGGGTACTTGGGAGATTGAGACAGGGAAGCATACAAGTTTGGGGTCCCCTAAGAGGCAGAGTGAGCTCGAAGCCAGTTAGTACTACTTACTGAGACCCGGATTCAAAAATGCAAGGGCTGGGGAGGTTGTGAGGTAACAGAACACTTTCTAGCATACCCGAGGCCTTGGTTCGACCCTAGAACTGAAAAGCGAAACAACAAAAGACAAATGGTTTGCCACGAGGCTGCTGTCACCTCTAGCAAGGCTGTGTGCCCGAGGAGTCACTCTGGGATTGAGGAGAAGCCCTTACTGCTGAGCCCTGGAGAGGGCCCCAGCTTAGCAGACCGGAGCTCTGATCTTAGCTTCGTGCAGCAAGCTGGTCCCAGACAACCCTAGCTTGGGGCTGTTGGACCAGCCTGTCAGGAAGCAGCCTTTCCCACCTACACCCAAACACTGGGAATAAAGGACCACACCCAAGGACTTCAAACACTGCTTGTCTTAGTGGTTGAACTAAGTCAATATTCTTTGTTTATTGTAGGGTGAGGGAGCTTCTGTTCTGGAGGTTGTCTGATAGGTTTATTTCCTCTTCCTCCTCCTCCTCCTCTTTTCTTCTTCTTCTTCTTCTTCTTCTTCTTCTTCTTCTTCTTCTTCTTCTTCTTCTTCTTCTTCCTCTTCTCCTTCTCCTCCTCCTCTTCCTCCTTCTCCTCCTACTCCTTTTTCCTCTTCCTCTTCTTCCTCCTTCTCTTCCTCCTTCTTCTTCATCTTCTTCATCTTCTTTCACCTCCTCCTCCTCTCTCTCTTCTCTTCCTCCTCTGTGTGTGCTGAATATATGTGAGTACACAAGTGTACTTTCTTTGAAGACTTAGATTATTCTTATTATTTGGATGTGTGTGTCCGTGTCTGCACAATTACACGTGGCTGCATACAGAGGCCAGAAGAAGACGTTCAAGCTGGAGTCGCAGGTAGTAATGAGCTGCCCAAACTGTAGGCTTAGGGACTGAATCTGGGTCCTCTGCAAGGACGTGGTGAGCTCCTAACCCTGAGCAGTCTCTCCGGCGCCTGGTTACCTTCCACAGTGCTGGGCATAGGACACAGAGCTATGTCTGTGTTAAGCAAAGTGCTCTGACGCTCACGGGAGTTTCAGAACTACCACAACGTCCACACTATTCCGTTGATGACTACCAAAGAGAATTGGCTGGGAATTTGTATTTGTTCGACGTGCGTAAAGCCAGGCCCTGTGTTGTTCTAGGCAGGGTTTCTACCAGGGCTTTAAAAGACAGAGCACCACCCCCCATCTCTAGTAATTTACATTCCAGCGAGAAAAGTAGACCAGAGGCATGGGGGCGCGGGTGGGGGGGCGTGGCGAGGAAAGAAAAAATTTCCAGGAATTGTATGTTGTGTGGAGTCACAACACAGGTGTCCCTTGGTAACAGAGGGCACGGGACACCAAGCATGAGAAAGACAAGGAGAAGTCAGAGCTGCAAAGGCCCTGGAGTGGATGGGAGCTGGTTTGGAAGGTCCAGAGTACAGAATCCATTTTGGCTGTAGATGAGTAGTCCTGAGTGGGCCTGGAAGGTGACATTAGATAGACCGTCAAAACCCAGATCAAGTAGGGCCCCCAAAATCAAAGGCATGGCATACACACTAGACTGCAGAGGAAGTTTTTATATCCTAGGTGTACGTGAGATGAACCAGATGCACGGGCGGTGCGTGAACCCAGGGAGATGAAACACGCAAGGCAGGGCAGCCCTCTGGTCCAGCACGCAAGCTGGAGCACAGCAGGAACCGGGCATAGGTTGGGGAGGGGCTACTCCAGGAGTCTGGGGCTCTCTGTGGGGGTGCTGAGGATACCTGGCCAGCCCCAAAGCATTGGTACTCTTCCAAAAGTCCCAACACCACAGTTGGAGATGGTTGAATTTTTTTCTTACCATGAATATCACTTTCAACCCAAAACCAACAAACATAGCCTAATTTGGTTGCACGTGATCTTTGTGGCTCTTCTTTTTCAGAACAGTAGCCACCCAGAAGGTTCCGCAGGCCCCTCCTAGCCTGCTCCCAGACCAAGACATTAGTCTGTCTAACCAATCTGACTTCCCATCTCTTGGGTTACTCCCCCAGGACTCTCTCTCCCTTTTGGTTCCTTGCTCAATGCAAGAATCACTTGTGCTGCTGGATTCTACTGTGAGAAGCCAGGGCCTCTCTTGTCCTTGGCTGTGTCCCTCGCACAAAGCCACAGACTGCTCCAGCCGGCTGCCCTATCACTGCAGGGACTTGACTCCTAATTTAAAAAAAAAAAAAATGGCGCCCAGGGAGGGGCTACCACAGGGAGGAAACAGCCGGGACTTGAAGGCAGGAGTTGAGCATCAGTAACTTATTGTGTAGATGGAGTGGGCTGCAGGGGTCACCACAGGGCGCCATCATTGTGTCTTTTTCCTCACCCAAAGATTGTGTCCTCCTCAGGCCTGAATGGTACGAAGCTCCACCTCCCAACCCTGGTGGCCAGCACTCTTTTCCATCTGAGCCCTCTGGGTCACCAGGCTGGTTAAACAGGTCAATCTGCAGTAGGTCTGTGTCCCCCAGGACACCCTGGCCCCTGGCCTGACACCGTGCCTCACAAAGTATCCACCCTGGGCCACCTTGCTAGCATGCTGCCAACTACCGGGCTTCCATAATTGACGGGGACCTGCCCCATTATCCCATCCTGGGCTGCAAGATGAAGGAAATAAAAAACTGAAAGCAAACCTGCCTAGCAGCGAACTGTCACGTTGGGCTGGCTGTTGGAGGGGCGTCAAGGCTCCCTTCAGCTGGGCTTGAGTGTGAAACCATGTCTAGGAGAGCCCTCCTGTCACACCCGGGAAATGCCCCCTGGTGTCCCTGCAGCCCTAGAAGCTACTTTTGTGTGTGTGTGTTTTTTTCTGTTATCTAGTAGCTAAATAACAGAGGACCAATGCACAGAGCAAAGAAGTCAGACAAGGCAGGAGTCAGAGACACAGGCGGGCCCTGAGCTACCAATGCTCATTTCTTAGATACAATCCTTCCGTACACAACTTGTTTCTTCCAGGCCACTGACCGGAATCAGACGCCTCAAAACCATTTTGTAAACAAAGAAAAGGCCAAAGACCCGTCTTAAGGTGTCATGGGCCACGCGCGGGCACGGCCGTTTGGGTTTTTCCCTTTCTCAACTTTCTCAACTCTTTCCCTCTTGATTATTATTGTTTTTTTTTTAATGTGACCTCTGACCCTCAGCTTTGCCAGCCCATTTTCTCGCAGGCTTCCTGGCTTTTTCGAGAAAGCAGAGATGACATTTCAGACACATGACCAACAGCCAACTTCCTAGCCCAGGCCCCCTTTTCTACTGGGAACCCCTCCCTTCATCTCTTGGGGGTACCAGGTAAGAGGATTGATGTAGCCGGGGTTTACCACCTCACCAGGCGAACTTCACATAACCCCGTGCATAAATAATCACATGTTTTATAAATAGCTGTGGACAAGAGGCTGTAAAACAACAAAGATATATTTGTGCCTTTATGTCCCAGGAATATTTCCTAAAATGACTGTTTTATTTGGTGTGGGTTAAATACGGGGGGGGGGGGGGGAGTTGTGCGAATACATTAACAGTCCCCAAAGTTTTTACCCACCCCCACCCCTCCCCCCAAGTCAGGCCACACTGTAGTTAGCAAATTGATAAGCTTCCGTGGGCAAGCTTTATTCGTTCTGACACGAGCCTATGACACTTTATAAAAAGAAGTAATCCAGAACAATCTCTAGGTAATTAACACCTAGATAAACAAACATAAATTTCTATATTGCGTTTATTTGGACTACCACTCAAATATGCGTGAACCATGCTTTTTTAATTAAAAGATAAATCCATGTGACACTTAGCCTCAAACTTAATTATTCAGCATAGTATAATAAAAAATAGAGCCCATTAAATGTGTCTTACACTGTATTTCTGTATTAACAGCAAAAACAGTTCGGTCTGGGATCATTTAAATTTTCCCCCTCCCCTTTGCTTGTGAGTTCCCTGCTCACATAAGCTTCCTTCTCCCTGCTGTCTCCGCCCCCTCCCACCTCCGACATGTCCCTTTCCTCTCAACACCAACAGGTGAAAAGATTAAAACCCGTTACCCAAACCCCTACACGGAATGCTCATCTGGGCAACATTTTTTAATATCGAATTACAAGAGGCATATTTTTTTTCCCCTTCCCCATGGCAGCACAGCTCTCATCTGGTGGAATGTGCCTCAGCCCATCTTGAAACGGAGATCACAATATTTAATAGTAATTTCCTCGCGCTTAATGCTTACAACCCACCAGGTGAGGTTTGTGTAATATACTGTTGCCATGCAGATGTTAAACGGAGGAGGGAGGCGTACAGGTCTCAGGCTGCCAGAGATGGAGGGATGATCGGCTTCTGGAAAAAGTTTCCTCCTGCCAAAAAAAAAAAAAAAAGGCCCCGTGACTTTGATCCTCATCGGCTCAGCCTCTTCCACCTGCAAGTGAGAGGCATTCACACTGCAGATGCTGCCCACCTCGTCATAGGACTGAGACAGAGTCTGGACCGGCCTCTCAAGGAGACACACCCAATGTCCTGGAGCTCGTCCACTGTCCCCCTGTAAGGCTGTGGCAGAAGTGACATGGGAGGGAAGGGTCCACCCAGTGTTTCTTGGAGTCCCCTGACTTTGGTGGCACACGAGACGGGACTTCAAGTTGTATTCTTGGTCACTGATGGTGTCCTGTTAGGCTTAGACAGCCATGTCCTTGGAGGCAGTTTACTGAGGCCCTGAACGACCAGCCTCTTGGGTTTGTCTGAGACCGCTGTATCGGGCACTGCATTTCGAAACACTGAGTCTCATCTCTGTAGTCTCCTTCGGCACAGCGTGATGGCGGCTGTCTCTGGCATGTCTCTCTGCAGAAGACTCTATCTAGGGGCCTAGGCGGCTGGATCAGCAGTTACGAGCACCAGCTGCTCCTCCAGGGTTGGATCCCCAAGCACCCGTGCAGGCAGCTCACGACTGGCTGCGGCTCCAATGTCATGAGATCCGAATCCCTTCCTCTTGGTCCTCGTGGGCGCCAGGCACGCAAATGGTGCCTGTAGGAAACGCCAGCACGCGTGCAATTAGGAACTTGAAGTTTTGATAGAGGAATGTCTAGATTGGGCACCAGAGACTTCGTCTCTCATTCCCAGGGGACAGAGGAGCCAACACACACGGTAAGATGTGCTCTGAGATTCTGTCAGGCAGATTGCCCTACACCGGCTCTTAGCTGAGCTGTAGCTGCCTGCGGAATGTACCACCCTAGGATTCCCGCCGTGGTGACTCCAGAGAGCCGCCTCCAGACCTGGCAGCACCTCCCCTGGTACCTCACACAGGGCATTCACAGCTCGGGAGGGACTGCACCTGGCATTTGGAATAGTGGATTTGGAAAACACACACACACACACACACACACACACACACACACACAATGATCCTAGAAAGGGAGGTCAAGGCTCGCCTCAAAAGGCTTTCCCACACCTGGCCGGGCTCTGTGCCTGGTGCTCCCCGGGCCTAGCATACACGGGGGTCGGCCCTCCGCATCCTCACGCTCTTCAGGAGCCTCCCAGTCCCCAGGACAGCACCTCTCCATCACGGATCTCATCTTTCAGGGAGTTAGCATCTATTTGCGGGATTATATGACTCCAATCTTTCTTCTTCTTGGACGGTGATCTATCGGATGGCTTGCTGGTGTATTTCTACGTCACAGGCCCATGTCCTGACGTTCTAGCCGAACAGGCAAGTAAAGGCCTGCCTGACCTCGGTCCTAGACTTTCTCCGTTGTGCCCTCTTCCCGTCAGCCTCCCTTGAGAGCATCGTCCAAGGACAGAGGAACCCGCAAATGCAAGCTGCAGGCATGCGTTCAAGTCCCCGTGTGTTCAAGTTCACCCAGGAAACCTTTGCACGGCCCTGGGCTGAGGCCGATGGTCAGCTCTGCCCAGGTAGGATGTTCACCCGCAAGCCTATCTCATGGAACTGGGGGCTGGGGGGAGTCGCCCTCCCGACTTCAAGGTGCTTTTGGGAACTGTGCGTGTAACTCCCACACCTGAGTGTGTTCCTTCTCCCCCCTTCGCAGGTATGACCAGTGGACCCAGTTCAATTACTCAGTGCCAGACTGGGGAGACGGCGGCTCAGCGGTTGAGCGCTCTTTCCAGGGGACCAGTGTTCGACTCCCAGAACCCAAACCCTGCAGCTCACAAGCACGTACAATTCCAGCTCCCAGGGGATCTAATGCCCCCTTCTGGCCTGTGTGGGCACTGCATGCGCACATGGGCATGCCCACATATATAAATTTAAAAAAAATTTTTTTTAAATAATAAAATACATCTTTTAGTTATTCCGACTCAGGCAGTGAGTATGTAAAACACAGTTGTATTTATCTTCAACTTGTTTCCTACCCATCTCCTCTTTACACTTAACTAGCTACATCTGAGTTAACTATGTAACTGTCTGAACTCAAGCATAGTTGGGTGGAAAAATCTGTCAGTGCTTCTCAAAATCTTTATCTGCTTGTTTGTGTGTTTGCTTGTTTTGTTTTGTTTTGTTTTGTTTTGTTTTGTTTTGAGACAGGGTTTCTCTGTGTAGTCCTGGCTGTCCTGGCCTCGCTTTGTAGACCAGGCTGGCCTCGAACTCACAGAGATCCGCCTGCCTCAGCCTTTGCCTCCTGAGTGCTGGGATTAAAGGCGAGCGCTACGATGCCTGGCGGCCTGCTTCTAGTTTTATGTTTACTTTTTCTAGCACCGTTACTGAGGCCTGACTCACATACCAAATAATTCACTTTTTGGAAATGTTGACGTGGGTGGGCTTAGTACAGTCGCTAAACAAACGGGGCATTGCTACCTAATTTTAGAACATTTTTTTATCACCTCAAGTAGAAACCTGGTCATTAGTGGTCTGGTCTCCCCTTCTCAAAGCCCCTGGCAACTTCTTGGTCTAATTTCTGTCCCTGGACTTGCCACCATAGGATAGTACACACAGAGGAAACTCCACATGCGGACTTACGGAGCAGGCTTCTGGCAAGCTGTCAAGACTCCCTGTGGGAAGGATTGTAAGCTTTGTCACAGGTGAAAGCAGTCTTGGCGGGCTTTGCCCTTGGACACACCACGGATACTCCCTGAGATTAACCATGAGATAGACAGGGTGGAGCCATCCTGGGCCTGGAGATCAGGAAGCAGACCTGGGGACTCCACCTGGACTATTGTGTTTCTAATCGACCCTCAATGGAAGAAGGAGACACACGTGAGACAGGCAGGCGGAGAGGAGAGAGCAGCAGCAGGTTGAGACCGGGCTTGAACACACGTTAATTGGGAAGAAGATCAGCGAACAGGCTGGACCAGCGCACAGGCGAGAGACACCTAGGGACCCGTCCCATGGAATGGCTACTGGAAAGTTCACTCTTTTTTCCCTTTAACCTTTTCCCCCTCTTATATAAACTAGTTGCGTTTTATAATAAAGTTTAACTGTTCAGAAACAAAGCCAACAATTACCCCCTGTGCTGAGGTGTCACTAGGGGCTTCCTTCATTGTAACGGTGTAACACTATTCCTTTCCGTACAGGTAGAATTTTTTTTTTCTTTGCTCACTCATTACATAGATTTTTTATTTACGTTTTGTCTGCAGCATGGCGGTGCCTCCCGAAGCCAAAACAGAGCAACAGATGCCACAAGCTGGAGTTACAGACAGTTGTGAGCCACCATGTGTGTGTTAGGAATTGAGCCCAGGGCTCTGTACTAGAACAGCCCATGCTTTGAAACACCGGGCTATCGCTCCAGCCCCGTGATTACTCAGATTTTTTTTTTTCCAACAGATTTTTGAAGCCGTAGGGGAAAGACACGAGATCCTGGTGTCTGTTCCCTCTCGGGGACTGAGAAGGGCACAATCCTTCACTGTGCTGGTTTGAATGATGAGGGTCCCCACAGGCTTGTATCCTTTGATACTTAGTTCCCAGGTGCTAGGCCTCTTTGGGAAGGATTCGGAGGTGTGGCCCTAATGGAGGAAGTGTGTCATGGGGCGCAGGCTTTGAGGCTTCGAACCCACGCCATTCCAGGTTGGCTCCTGCTCCGCCTTGTGCTTACGGGGCGGGTGGTGAACCCTCAGCTCGTGCTCTGTCACCACGCATGCCTGCCTGCTGCCAAGCTCCCTGACACGAAGGGCCAAGACTTTAAGCCTCTGAAACTGTAAGCTCCAATAAAAGCTTAATTATAAAAGTTGCCTTGGTCATGGTTGCTCTTCATGGCAATTTAAAAAAAAAAAAGCAATTAAGGTGTTCACGGAAGGCCGGGTGTGGTGGCGCACACCTTTCATCCCAGCACTCGGGAGGCAGAGGCAGACAGACGGATCGCTGTGAGTTCGAGGCCAGCCTGGTCTACAAAGTGAGTCTAGGACAGGCAAGGCTAACACACAGAGGCCCTGTCTCTAAAAAACAAACAAACAAACAAACAAACAAAGATGTTCATGGAGAGGACGTGCGATGGCTGGGGGTAATGGCCCCAGCAGAGGGATGGAGAACCCCACTCCTGTGATGTTACCTCACTAGGGCAATGCCTTGCCCGTGGGTTTCAGGCCTGCTGTGCATGCATGTGCTTGGAGCAAAAGTTACACTCCTCATCCAACTTTCCCCAGCCCTTTCCGACTAAGGGGAACTGCCTCGACCCCCTTACTATAACCCCCTAACTCACCCAGGGAGTCTCCAGGGACACAACGACAGGCTAGGGCAGACAGTTTCATCCCAGAGCCTCGCATCCCAGAGGGAATTCCAGTGAGGGCTGGCAGGTGGGTATGCGGAGGAGGTGGTTCAGAGCGCCCTCCAATGGACAGAGCTGCAGCATGCACCGGACAAAGCCTGCATTTGAGACCAAACTGCCATAGCACAAGGCAACAGAGCGAAACTCTGCCGCTCGCTCATGTGGTAGGCACACACCAGGGCTCGATCCCCCTGGAGACCCAGTGCAGCAGTTAGCTGTGGGTGATCCTGTTCCAGTGCTCAAGAGCAAGAAGAAGTCAGAGTCTCCTCTGAGAGTTTGGAGGTAAAATGCTTCTTTTGTTTGTTTGTTTTGTTTTGTTTTTCCAAGTCAGGGTTTCTCTGTGTAGCCTTGGCAGTCCAGGCTTTGGATACCAGGCTGGCCTCGAACTCACAGAGATCTATTTGCCTCTACCTCCCAAGCGCTGGTGTTAAAAGCACGTGCCACCACACCCAGTGATAAAATACTTCATTACCTACCATAATTTTTAAAGCATCAGGTTGGTTTTATTCTGTCACTTTATGTGTACGAGTCTTTGCCTGCATATATGTATCTACGCACATAACCGGTGTGCAGTTCCTGTGGAGGCCAGAAGAGGGCGTCAGATCCCCTGGAACTGGAGTTGCAGACGGTTGTGAGCCGCCACGTTGGGTGTTGGGAATTGAACCCTGGTCCTCTAGAAGAGCAGCCAGTGCTCTTGAGTGATGGGCCATCTTTCCAGCTCCATACAATTTTGTTTGTTTGTTTTTTTATTTTTGTTTGTTTTAAAGGCATTTTACTAGTGAAGAGGAATATTAGATCCCAGTACCTTAGGTGCCTTACATAATTACCACTTTATAAGAAGCCTGGGTAGTTTTTTTTTTTAATAGGTTTTACCTTATTGAGAGTCCTGTGTGTAGCTTCAGTTCTCTAAAGCAGCAACGTTCATACATGCACTTGGACGGACACACACACACACACACACACATACACACACACACACACTGCATGTGCACTATCAAACATTGGAGGCCAGAGACCCTGTCTGAAACAAAACTAACAAACAAGGGACTGGAGAGCTGGCTCCACGGTTAAGAGCACTGGCTTCTTCTGCAAAGGACTTGTGATTCAACTCCCAGCACCCACGGCATCTCACGGCCATTTGTAACTTCAGTTCCTGGGGATTCTCGCCCTGTGGGTACTGCATGCACACGATGCACATGCACACGCACACATACACGCACACACGTATGTGCGTGCGTGGTTGTGTGTGTGCACATGTGTGTGTGTGCACATGTGTGTGTGCCTGTGTGTGTGCACATGTGCGCATGTGTGCCTGTGTGTGTAGGGGCTCAGTGAAACCCCAACGCTATAGGGTATCCATTTGCAGAACATGACAAGCCTTTTTTTCAAATAAGTGGAATCTGGTCGAGTTTTGCTAAAGACTTGCAAGCTCGGAAAAGTAGGTTTTGTTCTTTGTGGGCCTTGGAGAAGATGTACTTTTTTTTTGTTGTTTTGGCTTTTTGTTGGGCCAAGGTAGAGACTTTATTGCATAAAACACTGGATAAAACTGGACTGCTTCAAAGACATTTTATTCCTAACAGCAGAAAGAAAACAGTCATTGCTGAAAAAAAAACAACTTTTAATACTTTCTATACCAGAATAAAGTTCTGTCGACTGATGTATTATAATAATAAATAATGACCAAGAATAAACTTTAAATACAAAGTGTTCTACTTGTGACAGGCAAAGCGACAAATTCCTCTATTCTATGGTCTCAGAGTTCCTCCAAGATAGAATATAGACGGGGCTAGGGACAGCGTCACAGACTACAGAAGTCACAAGGGAAGGACTGACGTGTGTAGGTGTGAGAGCCTGGTGACACCGACGCTGACACTGCATCGCAGAGGCTGTCACGGGCTTGTATTACAAGTCACAAAATGTTCTGGAAAGAAAGCCTGTGTCAGAGGGGAAAGGAGGGCGGCTAGTAGGAAGGACTGGACAAAATGGAACCAACACACACGCACGCCACAAAGAAGGGGAGGGCGTTCCCAGCGTCACAAACAGAATTATTGCCTGTAGCATCTGAGGATGCTCGGAGGACACAAACAATACTGAACCAGCGCCAAAGTGCTAGACACGGAATGTGGGTCTCTCTCTCTCCTGCTCTCTTTTTTTTTTCCCACTTTTTTTTCCTTTTTATTATTTTTTTCATTTCTTTTCTATTTTTTTTTTTAAGTTCTCTTTGCTAAGATACCACAGGTGGGGCAAACACACAGAAAGCAAGCCAATGGCACAGTCACCAAACACAACAGTGCAGTTAAAACCCTAAATGCTCACTACAGGTCAGTTATCCACCACCAACATCTCCAGGCTCCTTTGGACCACAGAGATGGCCACAGTCCATCAACTCGAGTTAAGTAAGGCAGTGAGAACTATTCTAGTGGGGGGGGGGGGGATGAGAAAACGAGAAAAGAAAGAAGAAAAAAAAAGAAAAGGAAAGAAAATAAAAGGAAAAATAATATCAAGAAAGCAGCTTGCTTTATGCCAGATGGGTCCACACTGCACAGCGGCCTCATTCCCGGGAAGACCCAGGTCGGATGACACCCCTTGGACAGCATATGCAAACCGGATTTCTTATTAGCCTGAAATTCAGTCTCAGGATACTGCTAAGAATTTTATTTACATTGATTGCAGCTTAGTATTTTTGTAAACTGCTATAGGCAGAGTTGAAGTTTTTAAGGCCCTGGGGTTTTACTGTGTGCTCCCAGACTGCAAGGAAATATTGACTTTACCCGCCCCCCTCCAAGTCTAAATGATTTCGTTTTCGAAGTTGATACTTCACTACACCTGCCCCCGTCACAAGCAACAGCACCAATTTCACGTCACTCGCAGGAAGTGTGTTGAAGGTGGGAACTTCCACAGCATTCTAGCAGATTCGAGAGGATTTGTCCTATGACTTTTCTTTGTTTTTGTTTTTGTTTTTTTATGAGTTGTGTTTCCTTGTCAACCCTCAAAGTCTCCCTTGGTGTGGTGCAGAGCTTGATACATTTTGAGTGTTCAATCAGTAGACAGTCTATAATCTACAAAAATAGAGAACACATTTGTTTCATAAAAATGAACATTCGAACTCAAACTGTTTTCCTCATCAGTGACAGCCAGCCGGGCTTTTAGATTCGTGTTTTAATACAAGTTATTTTCAAAGAGCTCACTGGAGGGAAAAAAAAATCTTGTTTCATGCCTACAACACTTACAGAGTAACACATGAAAAGAGAAATCTGGTAACAAGGGCCAGGGTAGACTTCATTCAAGTAAAAACGTCTTTAAACCATAATCTAAAGTAGCCTCCCCATTAGCAGAGGAATTGCTGTGGGCCCCCAGAACTTTCTATGGAGAGTGGAGTTATTCTGGCTTCCCACTTCTAGAACGTTTCCTACAATTTGGTTTTAGTATCAAATCTTTTCCTCAAAATAACAAACCAGGAAGGAAAATAATAAAATAAAATGCATTTCTTTTCATACAGCAATTTGATCTAAAAAAAAAAAAGAAGAAGAAGAAAGAAAAAGAAAAAGAAAGGAAAGAGAAGGAAAAGAGAAAAAAAAAAGAATGTCTCATCAAACCTGCAAAGGGCTTTTGTCTGCAGACACTTCCTGACCCCTGAGTCATCAGGCTGTGGACTTTCTTTTAAGCACACTTAGATTACCATCCTCCGCAGCATCAGCACCGGGTCAGGCCTGGCGCTCTGGCTGCTGCGTGCGGGGCTGGCTAGGATTTCTCCCAAAGTGCAGAGTGACACCACGTGAATTGATTTTCCCTGCAGTGACCGCCCCAGCCTGACTGGCACCTCGGCTGCCTCCCAACCTGTCTCATTAGGACGACAGGAGGATGACAGCAGCTGGTGTCAGATTATAGAGGTGTTTTTCAAGAAGGAAAACACAGACCCTTCGAGGCAACGCTAAATCCCTCGAACGGTGTCTTTGTTGGTTTGTTGATTGCTTTGTTTTGTTTGTTTGTTTGTTTGTTTGTTTGTTTCGGGTTTTGGACAGAAACGACTTTTGGGTTAGAACGGCCTCCTGCCAGCAGAGCTCGAAGGACACAGGGGCATTTCTGAAATCACTTTCTCCCACCTGCGTTGCTTGGAAGTTCTTGTTACTGGGGTAACAGTGTAGCAGCCATGTTCAAGGGCTGGGGGGATTTTCTTTTTAATATATATATATATAGATATCTTTTAAAATTCTTTTAAATGTTCTATACACTAGTGAGGGGTTGTACAGGATTTCTGCCCCCCATGGAATGCAGTTAGCAAACTGGTGGCACCAGATGCACGATTTAAAACTGTAGAGTATTGCTGTGTGGTGGGCGCTCAGTTGCCCTCCTCCTGGCCCTGGCCTCTCTCATCCGCCAGCTCCGCAAAGCTCCCCGCCTTGACAGCTGCAGCCTCCTCAAAATTCCCAGAAGCCTCCGAGTCGACCCTGGAGCGTTTGAACCTGCGGTCGGGATACTGGCTGTTGTCAAAAGGCATTCGATGGACGCAGAGCACGTGGGTCTTCAAGTTCCCCTTCTGCGAGGCACTGTAGGGGCAGTAGTGACACTGGAAAGGCCGGTGACCTGTGCAAAAAGGAAGCGCCCAGTCAAGACTGTGTGACACCTCAGTCACCACCCCACCCTGAGCTCTGAAGACCAATAGCACCATCACCTCCTCCCCCTCCCCTTCCCCATTCCCCTCCCCCTCCCCCTCCCCACAATCTCCCACCCCCACCCCCCACAGCCCACTCCCCCTCCCCTCCCCCATCAGTGGCATCACAGCCGCTTAGCAAAAGTCAAAGGAGAAACTGAAAGAATGCAGCCCATTTTAAACACACCTACCCCGCCCCCAGCCCCCGCCCCTCAGCCCCCGTTCTGAGCAGAATTGTTAATCTAGACTTTTCCAGAAGAGGGGACAGAAACCACTCAACACCTAGAAACATTTCTATAAAACTAAACGTTTGCAGAACGAGAAACGAAGCAAACGATCCCATTTTCACGCGTACTTGTTGTGTGTATATATGCGCGTACGCACTCGTGTGCCCTTAGACATGTGCACACATGCCACAGAGCACACACACGTAGATGTTACGAAACCACTTTGAGAGTCTCTTGTCTCCCTTCAGCACGGGGAGTTTTGGGACCTGACTCTCAGACTTGGCCACAGGCACCCTTACCTGCTGAGCCATCGGCGGCCCTTACCCCTGCCCTTTATGGACAGAATTCAAGACTTTACTTACATATACTGAATTCTGATGCCAGGTGGCATGAAACAATCTCATGTAAGGTCTCCCTCACTCCGCCCCACGACCACGTTGTCGTTGTTGTTGTTTTTAAGTAAAGCAATTCTTTTTTTTTTTTTTTTTTTTTTTTGGTTTTTTGAGACAGGGTTTCTCTATGTAGCCTTGGCTGTCCTGGACTCGCTTTGTAGAACAGGCTGGCCTCGAACTCACAGCTATCCGCCTGCCTCTGCCTCCCGAGTGCTGGGATTAAAGGTGTGCGCCACCATGCCCGGCTTTTTTTTTAATTTTTAAAAAATATTTATTTATTTTTTTATGTGTGTGAGGGATCTGTCTTCACACACACCAGAAGAGGTACAGATAGATGGTTGTGAGCCACCATGTGGTTGCTGGGACTTGAACTCAGGACCTCTGGAAGAGCACATAGTGCTCTTAATCACTGAGCCATCTCTCCAGCCAGTAAAGCAATTCTTAATTTACCAATGTGTGCAAAAAAAAAAAAAAAAAAAAAAACCAGACCATAAGTAGATTTGACCAGTTAACTATTCTTGGGTGGTTGTAGACACACCCAAACCCGTTAAGTTTCCTGCAGTGGGGATCCATATTCAAGTCTGAGGGTGACGGCACACTCTTGTGCAGCTTGAACTCTGTTTTTAATGGCCGACCAAGCGCGAGGAGAGAGTGTGTTTGGAGGGGTCGGGAGATGGCTATCCAATAACACTGCTCTAAGCAAAGCTGTAAGCAATGATTGAGCTGTGTGGCTTTCCACGCTGGGAGTGTCCGGGCAGACAGCAGGGACCACACAGAGCTAGTTAAGGTTGGCCTGAGCATCGGACAAGTGAGGTTTCAGGGCTCTGGGGAGACGGCTCAGGGGTTTAAGAGCACTGGCTGCTCTCCCAGGGGACTGAGCTTCCAGAGAATCCAACACCTTCTTCTGCCTCTTAGGGCACTGAGACAGACAGACAGATAGACAGACAGACAGACAGACAGACAGACAGACAGACACACACACACACACACACACACACACACACACACACACAGACCCCTCTCACACACAAATAAGTATTTTTTAAAATAATAATTGAGACCTGAAGAGTGATGCCCCCCCAAATGAGAATTTTCTAGAAGAGTTCCTATGTAGATAGAACATCAGACAAATTCCCAAATCCTTAAGGAAGCCTTTCCAGTCCTGCATGTTTGATCTCTCAGCCCTGTGCGCAGCACCTTCTGCCATCTTGAGAACTCAGTGGCTGCTCTGAGATACGACAGTTGAGCAAGCGCAGTTCCTCTGGCTTCAGGATGTGAGGGAGGGGAGGTCTGTTCCCTAAAGCTCAAAAGCTACTATGCAACCCCACTTCAGAGAGGAGCCCAGGGCCCGGCCTTGTTTGCTTAGAAAAGTGACCCAGTAAGTAAGGGAACCAATCATTTAATCTCTCAAATAGCTATATAACATAGTTCAGGTGTCTTCCTGCAACAGTCACAGAAAATTGTCCTGCATGGCTGTGCAGAGCCCTTCTCTCATTTGCTCACTTTTTCATGTTGTCTGTCTGCCTGCCTGTCCCTGTTGCCTCTGTCTCTGTCTCTGTCTCTGTCTCTGTCTCTGTCTCTGTCTCTGTCTCTGTCTCTGTGTCTCTCTGTCTCTGTCTTTGTCTCTGTCTCTCTCTCTGTCTCTACCCTCCCCCCACATGTCTGTCTGTCTGTCTCTGTCTCTGTCTTTCTCTTTGTCTCTGTCTTTCTCTCTCTGTCTGTCTCTCTTCCCCTTCCCCAGTCTCCCTCTCCCTCTCCCTCTCCCCCTCCCTCCCTCCCTCCCTCCCTCTCTCTCTCTCTCTCTCTCTCTCTCTCTTCTTCCTTTCACTTTCTTTTTCAGACAGGGATTCTGTGTCACATGGTCTGGCCTCGAACCCCCTTTTCTCCTCTGTGTGGCTCCCAGTGCTGGGCTTCCAGGCCTGCGCCAGCTCATCTGCCCAATGATACCATCTCGATCCTCTTGCCTGTTTGGCTAGCTGGCTTTCTAATCCAGTTTTCCCTGTGTGGTTCAGGCTAGCCTTGAACTGGCCGTCCCCCTGCCTCGGTCTCCTGTCACAGATGTGTGCCTCCGGGGCCAGGCTCGGCTCTCGGTTTCTTTGGCAGTGTGCTCTCCTCTTCCCTCGCTGCCAGGGGCCTCCAGGGGCTAACTCCTCCTGCCTGAGGACTCTCTCTTTCTTTATCTTGCAGAGCCACTTGAGGTATACAATAGCCCATGTCTGGCCTGGGAGCCTGGGAGTCCTCAGAGTGCCCATGTTCTGCTACCTTCCAGCCTAAGCCACCAGAATAAACATTACTTGGAAAGTATCACATGAGCATGTTTTTGCCCCACAGCCTTGCTGGCTACCAATCCCAAATGACTAATTGGGACCCTCACGGATCGGGCTTTCCAGGCCTTTCAGAACATCCTAT
This sequence comes from Acomys minous, assembly GCF_964271855.1. Taxonomy (NCBI): domain Eukaryota; kingdom Metazoa; phylum Chordata; class Mammalia; order Rodentia; family Muridae; genus Acomys; species Acomys minous. The sequence goes on along the minus strand of NC_140502.1, from coordinate 2,417,757 downwards.
CCAGTGCCCACACCCTGCCTGAGCCCACCTCTCATGCAAGGGATAAAATCCATTTCACAATTTCACCATGAAGTGGATCCCCTGATGGAGGCCCCAGGTTCCCCGGACCAGAGCCACAGCCTCTCTCTGCAACTCCAGTGGCCCCAAAGCACTCGGCGACTTCTTGTTTCATCCGGCCTGGGTTTGAGGGAACCTGCTGCAGCCCAGATTATTGGCTGCTTTTTGTTTCTATGAACGTAGCAACACAAGGCTTCAGGTGGTCAGCTTTGCCATCTGCAAGATCCTTTCTGCAAACCCTTACACGCTGGGAGGGAACACAGAGAGAACGGCTTTTGCCTTTTCCGCCCCTCCCAATATGCTGCCTAGGAAGGGACGCAGGAAAGCGCCAGCGGGACATCCGCCGGCGTTCCTGCCGCCTGGTTCTACCCTCGGGGCTTGGCCACCTTCCCAGGGAAACAGAGAAGGCCCTGAGTGGGAGACGTGAGACTGGCGTCTCTTCTTATTATTAGCATGTAGTAATTGCGCACACTAATTGATTTCACGATGAGAATTTCACATACACATATCGTATACTTCGGTCATGCCCACCGGCTGTTGACCTCTTGTTCTCACTCAATACCTCCCTCTGGCCATGGATTAGCTTCCCATCCTCAGACGCACCCCCCTTTACATCCGTGTGAGGCAGATACTTCTGTAAATAGATTTCCGTTTGTCCATGGGATGCAAATGGTTCTTCTTCTTCTTCTTCTTCTTCTTCTTCTTCTTCTTCTTCTTCTTCTTCTTCTTCTTCTTCTTCTTCTTCTTCTTCATCATGCAGGATGTTGGGTCTAAACTGAGCACTACGTCAGGATGTTGCTGTAGTTTGGGTTTCATTTGAGTGTGTTCCCCATGGGGCTCATACACTGTGAGCCCCGTTCCCGGTGTGGCAATGCTGAGAGTTAACGGCATCTTTAGGATCCCAGAATCCTAAGGGATTTGGTCCTGGTCACCGAGGATGCTCTCCTTGGTCAGCTTCTGGGTGGGTGAGCAGTCATCCCTGAGTCTCATCTCTTCTCATCTGCCCCAAGATTACTCCTTCAGGGATCTGTTCCTGCCATGGTGCTGTCAACCATGTTGTGATACCGCTAGTGGCCTTTGCTAGTGCCAAACAGAAGGCAGCCATGTTCTCTTAGATCTCTAGAACAGTTATTTAAGTAAACCTCTCTTCTTTATAAAGTTCTCAGCCTGGGGAAGTTTGTTATAGCAAAGGAAGTCAGACTAAGGTAGATACCAGTCTTTGAGGAAATGGCTGGAGAAACCACAGTGTGTCCACTTCTCCTCCCTTGTTGGGACTCTAAATAGGGCCTAGTTGAGTATCAGTAAGGTTCAGCAGACTTTGAACAAGCAATCAGAATAGCACTGAGCCCCTAAAACTTAATGCACCATCCCTGCATGCACGAAAGGTCTATCCAGCTCTCACTGAAAAATGACCCACTTTATAAGTGGAAAACTACTGAGCAGGAGAAAGAAAGAGCAGCCTAGCATTGGCTCCTGTTGATGCCAGAGCAGATGAAGACCCCTCCCAAAGAGTTCAGGGCCTGGGGCTGGGAGACGGCTCAGCAGCTAAGAGCAAGCACTGTTACTGCAGAGGACTCGAGTTCAAGTCCCAGTTCCCAGGTCCAGCAACACACGACCTCTTGTGTTTCTAGCTCCAGGGGGATCTGACTCCCTCTTCTGGCCTTCGTGGGTACTGCACTCACAGTGCAGTGCACCCACACACATCTAATTAGAAAATATTTTTAATTAAAACACACACACACACACACACACAGAGAGAGAGAGAGAGAGAGAGAGAGAGAGAGAGAGAGAGAGAGAGAGAGAGAGAGAGAGAGAATTCATGGGGAAAGGAGGCAACAGGAGACTTCAGAAATACTTTAAAGTGTCATGCAAAGCTTTTCAGACTCTATGAAATGTTTATGTTTCCCTAAGGGAAGGTGGCTTTGTGGCTGAGGGTGACTCACATAGGTCTAGAATCAAGTCACCAATGAATGTATTATAATTAATGGTTATTACCATGCCACGACAAGTTTTGGGATAGATGAACTCCCAGAGCCTAGCTGACCCGTGGACAAGCTGAGCAAACACTGTTTATGAATCAGGCTCAGTCACCAAGACTTTGGGGAGCCTTAGACACTTTGAGTGTGGAAGCCAAACCCTTTTTATTACATCACCTATCAGTATGGCTAAAATCACTCTCTTTGAGGATTCCAGTCTCCAACCTTTGAATGCTCCCCTTGCTGCAAACCCTGTCACCTCAGGGGCCGTGCCACCCGAGCCTTAGCACGATACACAGAAAGCCTTGAATATCACCTCGGTTTTCAGGGAGCGCCTTTTCGCGTTGGCCAACTTGACCCAAAAGCACTTAGTTCACTTTCCCCACCAATCGATTTTTTAAATATTCATCATGATTTGATCCTATGGTTACATTCTGAATCTTGATTTCTTGGTAGAGACGAAGATGATGAACGATTATTCTGGCAGATTCGGATACTTCCGTGGTCAACCCATTATTGGATCGGTTTGCTTTTGAACTTTGGTGAAACGGAATCTGTTTGTAAATGCATCTGTGGCTCCAAATGTCCTCACTGGAGGGAGAAATCTGAGCAGTGCTAGAATTTGAAGAAGTCTGGATCATTCTATAGACTTGTAACTAGAAATTTATAGATGCTAATAATAGCTTCTAAAGGCTCCGAAGGCCTCAGCCCGTCACTCTTCATACCCATTTCTGCACATTTATCCCCAGATTTGAACTTCCTGAAAGTCTTGCCAAGGAGTTATATTTTCTCCACTGTCCAGATGGGGAAGGTAAGACCCAGCCAGCCTGAAAGGTCTGAATTCACAACAAGTGTCCAATGGACACAGCGTCCTCTGAATCTTTAATTCCTCAAATATGCGCATGGACTTCCCTAGTGAGCATCCACTGACAACTCCATACAAGCTAGAGTCGCTCAGGAAAATGGAGTCATAACTGAGAAATTGCCATCGTCACACTGGCTTGTGGACATAGCTATTGGGCTTAAATGCTAGTTGATGTAGTAGGGCCTGCCCTCCTGTGGGCGGCGCCACTCCCTAGGCAGGCAGGTAGGTCTGAGCTATAGAAGAAAGCTAGCTGAGCCAACCATTGAAGGAAAGAAACAGAGAGCAGGTGGCTGGAGAAGCCATGCTACCCCGAAGCAATGCAGGTGTTGGCCAAGAATCAAAACCAATCTAGCCTGCGGTGGTCGGATCCTTGACTCTCAGACAAGAGGGAGTCATTGCTCAAGACAGTTTTGGACACTCCACCAATTTCTAAACCAAGCCAAATTCCTGCCTCTGTTTCCCATCTGCCTATTTGAAGCCCTTTTTGTTGACGTCTGCTGTCTGTTGATCGGAGCATGTCTGCGAAGGGTCCAAAACCAGCCACAGCAGAGAACACCACAGAAGATATCACTGTGTCCATCCAGCTCTAATCGTTGGGCAGAGGAAGGGGCTGAGAGGCCATTTTGCTTGGGAGCCTTGCAATCTATCGCTGAGGTGGATTTAGAAAGAACCAGAACCTCACTTACGAATGGGGCATCTTGCTGACAGAGGTAAAGTTGGCTCAGGCCTCAGGGCAACAGGGCAGGCCCTTGGTCACCTACAAACTTCAACCAGTCCATAGTGAGATGAAAGATTAAGCAAGATACCCACAGATTAAGGAGACCCCAGATGAGCTAGTGACTCTGGGGCCCATGGGTGGTCATGAAGAGCCAATAGTGACTACTAATCTCTGGGAGGCAGAGAGAACTGTAAAGCGCAGTTGGGTCCAACAGTTCTAATCCTGAGACCAAGGGTCTAATCCATTGGTCCCCACTGGAGAGGCCAATCAGCATGATGACATCTCACAGGCCTGTCCTGTTGAGCAGCATCCCTTGTTGGCGGATGGCCTGCGGTCAGGTATGAAAACCCAGAGCCCTTGGTCTGGCACCTTGGCTTTCTTTCTGATGTCTCCCTCCTCCTTAGGAGTGGACAGGTCTGGGTCTGACGATGCGTTTGGAGTCAGGATACAGCCTCCTGCCTTGGTTGCTGCTTCCCACTGGCTCCAGTTCCTCATCCCCACATTGTTAAAAGTGAGATGCTCCAAGCTCAGAGGAAGCAACACCCATGCATGTGTTTCACTGGTTGGGGCTTATTGGGCACAGGACATCTTGCTAGAAGGGGCTCCTGCAGATGGCAGGGCTGGAAAGAGCCTAAGTCCGGGCAGCTTTATGAAGCGGTGTAGTTTGTTGTAGGACCAGTAGGGATCCCAACAAATCACCCAAGAGGCCATCTTTCCACCCTCTCCATCGCCCGCCCGCAGTTTGCTGTCCCCTGGTCCTGTAGGATGTCTCTCTCTTCTTCAGCTGTTCTGTGATGCTCCTTCCATTAGGGGCTTTGAACATACCGCCCCTCCCCCCACCCCCCCATTGCTCCGGTGGGGAGTTCTTTCTCGGCCTTCATTCACCTGATTGTTCAACACAGATACTTCCGCTTCCGGAAGGACTTTTTGAGCATCCCAAAGCCACCATGGCAGCGGCAGCGGCGGCGGTCAGACACTTCGCTAGAGTCCCACTTGTAACATCAGTGGCTGAGCAAGTAAAATGACCATGGCTGTTCCTCTCCAAAGAAGACTGGCAACCCCATGGGGACCGGAACAGGGGACAGGGACCTTGGGATTTGTGAGGGAGAGATGCTCATTTGCTTGCTTGCTTGTTCTGAATATTGCTGTTAGCCACTACAGCACGACGCAAGCGCATCACAGACGGACGTCTGTATTTTTCTAGCAGAGGGGAGCTATGAGTAAAGCTATGAGTAAAAATGCAATTGAAGAGACCGAGAAGAAGACGGGGGGTAGGGTGGGGGGGGAGCAGATGGCTGCTGAGGAAAGAGAGAGCAGGCTGAGGTCAGGACAGGGACAGGCAGTGGGTCAGCAAAAGGTAGCTTAAGACGGAAGATAAAGAGGTGTGGCGCTCCCAGGCCATCTCACCGCAGAAAGGAAGTGATCAGACCTTCCTTGCATACATCAACATTGCCGCAAACCGGGACACCCCACTCCTCATCTGCCAGAGCTGGAGCCCCACATCAGAATGGTGGCAGATGGCCCCTGCCAACTCCTGCCCCCCCCCCCACCGCTGCCTCCTCTCCGTACCTCTCGCTCTGAGGCCATCAACATTTCCCATCACTGCCACGCGAAAAGTAAGTACATCGTACGTTAATTTGTATTGTCACTGCGCTGTAGAGCCGTGGTAAAGAACACATTCATTTTTAATCCACTATGAATAATATATAAATATGTATACAGGGTGGCGGGTCAAGAGGGGTGAGGAGAAAGCAAGTAGCACATTGTTTATAGTGAGAGTGGGGGGGGGGGCGGGGATGAGATATTTTTCTTACTTGCTAAGATGGAAATAGCTCTTCTTTCCCTGGACCTAACGGGGAGAGGAAAATGCCTGCCCTTGAGGGGGACATCCATTAGTTACAGCTCAGCAACGGACAGCGGCTTGGCACGTCCACATCTTCTGAACTGATGGCTGCTCTTAGATGCGGGGCAGAGGATGAGGGTGGATGTTGGGTGGTTGGGTGGCTGGGTGGGTACGTGGGTAGGTGTGTGTGGGTGATCAGCCCCTGGCATTCAGTGACGGGACACTTCAGAGCACGCGCAAAGCAGTCACCTACATTGGTTCTCACACAGACAGCAGGAGGCAGGGTCGGCAGTAAGATGGCTTCCTCTTTCTCAGGTAGGAAAAGCCCAAGCCAAGGAGAGTTTTGGTCAAGCTGAGGCTAAGCATGTACCCATCTCTCTGACCACTCGGGGTGGCTCCTGCAAGCCGTTTTTGCCAGAGGATAGTCTACAAAGACGTCCCTGGAGGTGGTACATAGATACAGTGAAAATATGGGGGGATGGGGAGACAGGGAGCCCATACTTGCATGGACACAGGTCCCATAGAGTTCTCCAGAAGACCAGAAAGTCCTTGCACTGAGCACACAGGACACCATCGTAACAGGAGCTCAGGAGGGGGGAGGGGCACTCATCCCTCTGTGTGACAGTGGGTCTTGAATGTCAACTTGATGGACTGAGCGACACCAAGACTAGCAAGCACGCCTCTGGGCATGTCTCTGAAGGGATTTCCAGATGCAATCAGACAGTGAGTGGTCTGTCTTAATTAGTGGTTGGATCCAGTGACGGATTCATAATCTGACTAGCAGCTACGTTGTGGAGCGTCCTAGGGAGAAAACAGTCGTGGGGAAGTGGCCTTGGAGACTTGCCCGGCCCCTTCTCCGGCTGCCCTGCCCTGCTTCCTGTCCACTATGAGGTGAACACCTGGGCTCTGCAGTGCAGTACCTAGGTGATGGACTCGAACCGTGAGCCAAAATAAATCATCCTACGGTTTAGGTTCTGCTGCGTACTTTGGTCACGGCTACAGGGGCGCGAGAGCATCCACAGCACTTGGCTCCAAGGCAGCTTCCCACTGTGGACACCAGTCTGAGGATGTACAGTTTCTGCATGTAAAACAGCGACATCAACATGAGACGCACTCATACTCTTCCTCTTTCTCATCTTGCGTGTTGTTGTTGTTGTTACTTTTGAGATAGGCTCTTCCTATATAGCCCGGGCTGACCTCCAACACACGGCAATGCCCCTGCCTCATGCTCCCAAGTGCTGGCACTATCAGCACTGTGCCTGACTTTCCACATACTGCTAATCACATCCAGATGATTAAAATGCTAAGAGACCCTATGAGCACCTCCTACTTTGCCAGTTCTGCCCACAGAACCCATGAGGGGAGGGATCCCAAGCATCTTTAAGTCCAAGTTCAAGAGTTCTGACGCCCTCTTCCGACCTCCAGGCGGCGCTGTACACACAAGTGCATACCCACACAGACGCACATGCACATATGACCTCCAGGGGGCGCTGTACGCACAAGTGCATACCTACGCAGGCACACATGCACATATGACCTCCGGGGGGCTCTGTACACACAAGTGCATACCCACACAGACACACATGCACATATGACCTCCAAGGGCTCTGTACACACACGTGCATACCCACATAGACACGCACGCATACAAGACCTCCAGGGGGTGCTGTATGCACAAGTATATACCCACACAGACGCGCACACACACATATGATCAAAATAAGATGAGTTTTTAATAAATAATGGATGTCATCAAAGTGTTACATGGGCAGCTGTTATACAGTATTGTTTGGAGGGTGGCAAGAGGGAGCTACCTGTACTGAACGTACAGACACAAGCACCCAAAGCCTCCATACTCAGTAATAAAACACAAGGGTGCCCAAGGGAGGCAGGAAGGCAAAGACCTGGAGGGTGTGTCCACTCCGTTCACAAGGATCCTTCGTGGAGCTCGGTACGTGCTTAAGAACACATTCTGGGTTGCGGAACTTAGCAGGACCCATCCTCCATCCCGTTACGTTCCGGTTACCTGCAGGCACGTGGCTAGGCCATCTGAACACCGGGGTGCTGCCTTCTAAGGAGAGCAAGGATGGACTGGCGAGCAGCGGCCTCTGACCTGTCCCACGCACGGGGTGGAAGGCTTGGGAAGGGGCGCTAAGAAGGCTTACAGAAATACAGCACAGCAAGAAAAGGCCCTCCACAGTGCCTAAGCCACAGCCCGCCGGACTCTCCTAAAGAGACGCTTTGCACAGTACATGCTATTAAGTGAGAAAATGGCTTCATCGACAGGACCACGAAACATCACACGCTCAGCTCCCGAAGGCAGAAGTGCCTGTGCTGGGGGGAGGGGGGGGCACAGGGCAGGGCGCTGACCGCAGTTTCGAGGACAGCTCTGGCCCTTGAGTCTGGTTTTCCCTGGGTTGCTCTGGAGTCCCCCATCCTCGCACCCCGTTCTCTCCGAGCTCACAGCTTTGACCCTGACGCTGTGGCGCACGAGGAGCCTAGTCTAGAACCGTTGGGATGTTCTAGTTTCAGTTCGGGGCCAGCAGGGCGATGGGGCCGGTTACCTTACGCAAACAAGGACCTCCAGGAAGAGATTCTTCCTTGCTTGCATATATTATTCTTCCTAAAAAAAAAAAAGTCCCCCTAATTCTGAGGGGGGAAAGAATGTTCCAATCAGGCATGCAATTCATGTTTTCTGTTTTCAGGAAAAAAAAATTTTTTTTTCTTTCATCTAATCAAAGATGCTAAAACACTTTGGAATAGCACAAATAATTTCAGGTTTTCAATTCTGCGTGATTTGGGTTGTAATTTAAAAGGCTAGTCGAAAAGCGCACTCGTTTTGAAAGTGGCGTCTGATCCAGGTGGTGACACATCGGCACCATGACTGCGAAGCCATGCTCAGCTTCACCGTAAGGCGGTGGGTGTGTCACACAAAGCAACCCTCAATATATTTTATCCTCTCCCTGCCCATTTCTAATGGCGTTTATGAACCGAGAGGTCCCAGAAGGGTTGAAATTGATTTCTAACGCCACTCTCAAGCAAATGTAGGTGGGGTGAAGGGAGGACCTCACTCTGCTGGTGAGGTTACAGTCCCAAAGGCGCCCCAATTTCCCAAAGTCAGAGTATACCATCTGTGTACACGGAGTTCAGACCCCGGGCCTGTGGGGCAGCGTTTGGGGAAGTGGCTGGTTCTACAAGGAGTCGGGAATGCACAAGATGGTCCCAGAACGTTTGGCGCTGTGAAATAAATTGTTGCTTTTTAAAGCCTCCATTAAAAGGTGCATGAGGGCATCTCGAAACAGCGTGGGGCAGGAGGATAGCAGCCCTGAAGGCTCAAACACGGAAGATTTTCAACCACAAAGTAAATAATATCGCACCAAATCGTAGCCTAATGTACAAAATAAATATCCACAAGTCACACTGACATAAATGATTGAATTGGTAAATATGCGTGGAGGAATCTGCAAACGCGTGCCGCAAATAATTCATGTAGGCGTTGACTACTGAGGGAGGCAGAGGCGCGGTCCCATCCTTGAGACTGGGCTGCCCAGCACGTAGAGGGGGACAGTGGTACCTGGCACTGCAGAAATCTAAAAAAAAATCATTGCCCTAGCCGGGTGCTCAAGGTCACAGTGGCAGGCATCCCTGATTTGGTACAAGGAAGACATGTTGGCTTTGTCATCCTTCTTCCCCAAACCCAGATCTCCCAGTCGACACATGAGAAATTGCAGCCGAGGGACATCCTACAGAGTACGCTCCTCAGGACAAGCCAAGGTGAGGACAAAGCGGAGATCCCGAGGCCTCCCAGCTAGGAAGCGCGGAGGACTCACACAACGGCTCATGGCAGTGTGGCCTCCGGCGCGCAAGGCAATCCGAGTGAAATACGCGCCGACGTGATAGTGATGTGTCGATATGAGTTTGCTGCTGTGACGAACGGAATCCAGGAATGTATAGGATGCATGCTCAGGGCAGAGGGGACATCTAGGAGCAGCTTTGTCCTCTTGCTACCTGCGCGTATGATTTGCTGGCCTAAGTCTGTACTAAAATAGCAGGCTCGCCTTCAGAGTTTCTTATGTGCCATCGGCCATTAGCTGATGAGGAAACCAAGAGCTGATAGCCTATAACAGAAAAGCGCCAATACCTAACTTCAAGCGAAGACCACCGCTCAGAGTATGGTCTGGTGTAAGACACCAGCTGGGCAGGGCTGGTGGAGACGGCTCAGTGGTTAAGGGCACTTGGGGCTCTTGCCAAGAATCCAGGCTGGATTTCCAGCGCACCCATCAGGTCTCTCAGCCCTCCAGTTCCGGGTGATCAGATACTCGCTGGCCTCGCGGACACTCACACAGACATAGAAAAGAAACATATATAAAATAATAACCCGGGGAGGGTGGCTCCCAGCTCATCCTGCTAACACAGACCTGAGAAAAAGAAGGGAGCATTACATCACCCTTGTTAGTAATCAGGCAACAATACAGTCACCCCTGAAGGTCCTGGATGACGGCAGGAAAACAGGCTACAGGTCACCACCACCGCCCGCCCCCCACCCCCACCCCCCAGGCAGGGCTCAAGCCCCCTAAGCCACCTGTGCACCTTCTGCGCATGCGCCAGATTGTTTATAAAGGGAACTCCTCCAATTTCTCGCGCGCGCGCTCTCTCTCCATGTCTGTCTCCAGAGACGGTTTCTGCATCTCCTTATTAAACCTCTTAAGTGAATCTGTTGCGCGGTGTAATTCCATCCCTCTGTACAGCTCCGCCGTTCACCTCTAACCTCTGCCGCACACCTCTTAACAGCCCTTACCCCAGACCTGCTGCCAAGGGTCATAGGAGGCATCAGCCTTGAGCCCTGATAGTGTTGGCTACTGAGTCAAAGCGGTTAAAGTGGAGGCCCTCCGGTCATTACAGACCTCATCAGGCCAAGGGCTGTGGGCCTTTGGGAAGCGACTTCTCTCCTCAAGTCTCAGGTCTCTCATCTGTAAGATAGGTGTCTCGTCTGCGACACCGATAAATGATGGAACACGGTTTGGTTTGTACTCTGGGTGCACTGAGAGAAAGTCCGTCATAAGAAAAGTCAGAGGGATCTGTACTGGGTGTGGGCAGACTATCAAAACACTTCCTCTCTGAAGTGCCCCATGGATGAAGGCGACTCTGAGACTCCGAAAGGATGCGTGCTTGGCCGGGGATACCAAGCCAGAGACAGAGCCCAGCTCTGGTTGGGTAGCCAGAGCGGAACTGATCACGGTGGTCTCTCAGCAGCTTCGGGTTCAGGCTGGGAAGAAGGTGGGCATAGGGCTGGACGCCTGGGGAATCTGCAGAGGGGGGACTCTGGCTTTTGGGGGCTTCACCAGGCACAACCTCCAGGAGTCCAGGCCACCTTCCTCACCTTTCAAGCAACCCTGGACACTGCAAGAGCTGGCGGCCACCCACGCCCACAGGTCACTTGCTCCTTCACTCCTCTGCTCTGTCCTCCGTCCTCCAGCGGCCTCAGCTTCAGTCCCGTGGCCAGGCCACTCCCTGCGGTTCCAAGTCACACCACATTTATTTGTTTGCCTCAGGCAGCCATGCTCTGTGGAGCCACCAGCCTGCCTGGGTGGTCAGCCGGCCGGCGGCGGCATGCGCTCCACAGTCACTATTGATCCGGGATCTTAAGTCATCCCCGGATTTTTATGAAAACATTTACGTTTATCATTAAATAACCTTCAAAGGGTCGATGAACTTACTTTCTTTTTTTTTTTCTTTTTTTTTAAGATTTTCAGATGTGTAATATAATATCGCTCTAATGAGACTCCGGGTTTGTCTCTGGGCATTTAATATTGAAAGAAATGCTGAGAGAAACCACATGAAGGAGACATTGGTTTTGGGGTGAGGTGCACCCCAGGAGCAGGAGGGGCAGCTGGCAGCTTCCCCACCCGGCAGGACACTCTACCGCCTCCAGAATGTGGGGGTGTGTGGACACTGTGCTTTTGAGGTTCACAACCTTAAGATGAAAAAAAGAAAGTGAGTCAGAACTAGATGCTATGACTCAAACAAGGCTATCTTAATTGTTTTTATATTTTTAATGAGCTGACTTCAAAATACTAAACAAAATGAAGGCGCTATTCAGAAGGCAAAAATGAGAAGGATTCCAACATCAGCAGCTGTGACACCTGTTGGTCACACCCAAGTCTCTCTGTCTTCTAGGTACCCTGAGCTAACACAGATACTTGTGTCGCTGGGCAAACAGGAGGCAAACGGCAGCCCTGTCTCGTGGAACGCTTGCTAACCCACCGTCAGGACCACAGGGCCAACAGGCTCCTTCAGGGTTACCCTGAGACCTCTCTGCTGGACCCACAGCCTGCAAGTCCCAGCTGCACTTGTGTGTGCCCCATTTCCCTGGCCAGTCATAGCTCCCAATGCGGCACCGCCACGGCAGGCATCCTGTCTCCTCTGCCTGGTTGCCTCTAACTTCCGGTCCCTTCCTGCGAAGCATACTGCTGCCGTTTGTGTTACAAGTGTGTCGCAGTCCGAGTCCTGCCCCTTGGACCACCCAGTGAATCTGTCACGACACCGTCTTCCCCCTGACAAGCCACGAGCTCCTCTTTCTTGTCAAAGGCATTAAAAAGGATGCCGGATTATGTCCTGCCTGGACAAGAGTCCAGAGTTATGGGCTCCTCCCTCCCCTAAGGAGGCTGGCAACCTTAGCCAGCTCTGCTCGCAGGAAAGGAAAGCTGGAGTTGCCCTCCTCCCCCGACCCCGCCCATAAGCAGGGGCTCCCCTGGCGTGGGCGATCCCCTCCTCTGCCAAGTCCCCTTATTCTTCCTAGTCAGGAGTTGGGGGCAGCCTAGTGGGCCTGAGGAAAGAGCCCTGTCAAGGCAGCCGACTTTGGACAGTCTCTTCTCAGCTTCGGGTCTAATGGAGTAGTGCAGAGGTCACAAGCCCCACCTCGCTCTCCTCCCCTTTCCTGGCCAGCTTCTTTCATTCTCTGAGGCTGCCTCTCCTAATGGGTGACACCCCTACACACACACACACACACACACACACACACACACACACACACAGACACACCCATACACACACACACACAACACACACACACACACACACACACACAGACACACACACACAGACACACCCATACACACACCCATACACACATACACACACACACACACAGACACACACACAGACACACATAGACACACAGCGAGACACATATACTCACAAGCATACACATAGACACACGCGTACATGCATACACACACACACATACACACACACATAGACATACACACACATAGACACACACACACACACACACGCCTACAGGCTATCATCCCTGGAGTCTGTGCAATATCCCAGGGATTGCCCCGCCTGCTTTATTGGTTTCCTCTCTGAGGAAGTCCCAGTGCCCTGTGCCTGGGTCACTTCGGTCCTCATGGTCTTCAACGTCATGGATATAGCCAGCACTCAAGTGTCCTGTGCGGGCAGGTCAGGGCTGGGGAATGAGTGTGTGGAGAGCCCATTTTGATGGGAGCTTGAGGCTGCACCTCCCCTGACTTGTGTCCCATAGCCCAAAAGCTACCCCACCCAGTGGCCACGAGGCAGCATCTGTGGTAGGTCTTTGGAACCCACCCTACCCCCCACCCCACCCCACCCCACCCCACCCCACCCCACCCCACCCCACGGCCCATAGTTTTTTATGTCCCAAGACTATTTTTAAAAAGTGTCAGTGTGATGCCGATGTTTAAACAACAAACAAGCAAACAGACAAAAAACGATTTCACGTGAAAACATAAGTCTCAGCCGGGAGTGGTGGCGCACACCTTTAATCCCAGCACTCAGGAAGCAGAGGCAGGTGGATCGCTGTGAGTTCGAGGCCAGCCTGGTCTACAAAGCGAGTCCAGGACAGCCAAGACTACACAGAGAAACCCGGTCTCAAAAAAAACAAAAAGAAAGAAAGAAAGAAAGAAAGTATAAGTTTCCAGTTTCCCTGGAGAAGTCAGAAAGTCAGGCAAGATCTTCCAAGAGGCAACAACTGGCGCCTGCCCCTGCCTGCCCCCCCCCTTCTGGAGCGCACAGTCTGGCACCCTCTCACCCTATAGCACACCACACCCCCCGCGCATGCCCATCCAGGCTCTGTGGGCATCGAGGGGTCAGCATCGGCTTTGCAAGGCCCTGTCCGTGTACCAGCCCAGCCTTACCTTGCAGTGAGTGGCTGGTAGGGGTGAGGGCTTTGCATCCCTCTCTGCACCAGATGGGCCTGCATTCCTGTACACACCCAGTGAAATAAGTAAGTGGGTGGTCGTGGCCTGTTCCCTGGCTTCCTGTTTTCCATTGTGTTGCTGAAAAAATGAACACGTCAGCTTTTTCCTTCTAGTTTCTGTTTTGTGGTGGAGTTTAAATGTGGCGGGGGTGGGGGGGGGGCAACCAATATGGTAGCACGGCTTATGCCAGGGGACAATTCTGAAACAGTAGATAAGACGGCAGGCCAGTGGAAGTTGGTATCCAAGGTTATCTGTAAGAATCCACACCCTACACACATCTTTCCTCAGAACACTAGCATGCCTCCTGCAGGGTGGGGGCCCAGTGGATGGCGTCTCTCTGCAAACTGTGGCAGAGGCAGCCACATCCTGTCAGGTGCAGTGACTTTTTAGGTACCGCGGCGGCAAGAGAGAACGTGAGCAAGAGCATCACAAATCCTGCTTCCCAAAAAGGAATCGATGCCTGCCAGCCGTCCGCACCCATGGTCCTCATCCACAGAAATGTGTGCACAGCGTATTTTGAAAACAGCGTCTTCTTTAGCAAGCCCAATTCCCCTGCAACTAGTTCTAGAACAATAGCAAATGGTGAGGGAAAAGGATGGAAACTTAAACTTTCAGCTTGCCTTGCCGGTGGACTGCTACTATTGTTGTGCCATGACCCCCCCCCCCCATTAATAAACAAACAAACAAAAAAAACCAAACAAACTGCCCACAGGAGAGGTAGCTGCTTCTCTTCCCCTCTTTCAGGGAGTCACGAAGGAAATGCAACCCCTTTCTTTCCCTTTCTTCCCCCTCCCCCAATAAAAGGCTCTTTCTAAAAATCAAAGGTGTGAGACTTTGCTCTCTCTTGCTAGCACGATGCAGAAGACGGTTGAGGAATGACAGATGTCGGCACCCAGCTGCAATGAAGCATGCAAAAGTTTCTCTCTAATCCACTCATCTCTCTGTAGTCACGTAAACCAAAACAAATGGGCAGGGCTTTACATTGGGGGGGGGGACGAGGGGGGTACCCAAAGCCACTGTGGTAGGACTTCCATTGCGTAATGCAGTCTCCACGCCATCTTGCTATGATTTTCCTGTCTATGGGGTGGGGACGGTGGGGTGGGGGGTGGGGGGTGGGGCAGCTCCCTGTAGTGAGAAAGGGTCCCTCAACACAGTGGACCCAGAGGGGCAGCTTCCATGTCCCTTTGTCCCATACAAGATGATATTTCCCAAAGGGGCGGTCCTGAGGACAGGATAGGGCCGCGAGCACAGGATAGTTAGCACAGAGAGGCATGCACCCACATGTGGGTGCCCACAAGCACCCCATGACACACACACACACACACACACATCACACACCACCACCCTGCTAAACTAACACGATCAGTTTAATCACCAGCACCGTGGTTTTCAACTACTTGAATAAATCCAGGGGAATTATAAACGAAGCCCGTGTGTAATTAAAGTGAGGGTTGTTAGACTCTCCATTTAATAAAACACTTGAAAAGAGAAAAGCTCTGGTAGGTTTCTCAATGCCAGGGGAAGCAGGAGGGGGGGGGGGATGCGGGCCGCAGGCAGGCGGGAGGGGCCGGCCTCCTTCAGTGTGTAGCTGCCGGCCACCTTGTGAACCGGGTCCCCTTTCAATCTTGTAAGGAGCTGGGAGTGCTAGGGATCCGGGAGTCTGGGGCTCTGTCACCACCACCGCCAGCAGCTGCAACAGCTGCGGAGCGCTCGGTTCAGGGCGAGCAGCAAAGGAGAGATGTGACGGATTTCGCCCGTGGCAGAATGGCGTTCCGTTTTCTGGCCCTTCAGGCAAAAACAGTAAAAGAAAATTCGAGATCCCCCCCCCCTTAAACTTCCCACAACAACCTCAGCAGAACCACATGACTCGCCTTCTACAATCTTCCCTGGTGTGTTCGCTGCTACTTTGGCAGGGACTCAGAATCACTGTTACATAAATTCCATCTGATGCCAGAGCGACCATCTGTGAGCAGAGCTACTTCACCTACGAATGCCTGCAAAGCCACTCTCCCCGAGACAGGGGAGAAAGGGGGAAAAGAATTTGATTAATTTGCAGAATGCTTGTGATTTGCTCATATATTATTATAACTCCTCATCAGCACATGACAAATCCCCAGCCCTGGGTGCAAGCACCCGTTTGATTCCAGCAGATCTTGCGTCGACACCTGACAGACTGCAGTGCTTCTAATGACTTTCAGATGCTTACAAACAGTAATTCTATCTTCAGAATAAAAAAAAAAAAAGGTGGGGGGGGGTGTGTGTGGAAAAATCCGTAGGAAGAAAAAGAGGAGTGAACTCCTTCCTCTAAGGGCATTTCCTTCCTGGGTATCAACATGGTTTAACTGTGAGGGCGGCTGAAGCTCCTAGAACGGGGGTCCCTCCCAGGCCCCGCCACGGCCACGGCCATGCTGCCTGTGGAGACAAAGACCCCCAGGATCCGGACGGCAGGTCAGCAGAAGAGGCCGCACTCAGGTGATGCCAGCCAGTGCCCAGGCGCCGGCCAAGGCTGAGACAGGGTGCCCTCTCCCTCCCTCTGCGTCTCAGAATCTTGTTCGTTTTGTTCACTTTTGACACACTGATCCGCTCTCGGGGTCTCGACGCGTACATCTGTGTGTGCTGACTGCAGCTTGGTTCCCAGCCTCCTCCTTTCCCCCCTCCCCTCCCCCTCCCTCTCCTCTTTGCTTTTAAAACTCTGATTATGCCTCCGAAGCCTTGCCTCTGTGCTTGATTGCCTGTTTTAGATTAGAGATTTTTAGCCAGGAGACAAAGACTTCCGAATGCACATTAGTCCCGCGTATGAAGACCCACAGAAGGAAAAGCGATAAAACGCAATGTGCCATCTGTCCACAAACAATAACCTGTGTGTTTGGAGGCTCACAAATTACTTAGCACAGAGCCTTCCAAATTACAGAGCCTTGAGACAGAGCAGAGTTGTGAGCGAGACCCTCTTTGATGTCCGTCGGTATGTCCCACCACCACGCACCCCCCCTCTCATGCTCGCCCCCCTCCGCCCTCCCTTCCCCAAATTGATTGCTAACAGTTGAGGAATGTCTCAGTGACAAGTAGATTTTTATTATCTGCATCTTCCCGGTTACATTTGGCCTGGGACCCCAGCAGGCGTGGCTCCCCACCCCCACCCCCACCCCCACCCCCAGCCGCAGCTGCTTGGGACAAGCAGCCCAGATGCGGTCTGTCTCCTGCGTGTGATTTTTGAGGTTGTGTGTGAGTGTGTGAGTGTGTGTGTGTGTGTGTGTGTGTGTGTGTGTCGGGGGGTCCCCACTTGATACAGAAAGATCCCCCACAAACTCTGCCTGCTCAGGGAGCCGGTCAGCTGGTTCTACTTGGGAAGAAGGTTCAAGGTTCGGTTGGTGACACTGTTAGTCTGTACAAATTGGCCTCCCAGCCACCTCCGGCCTCTTCTCCCCAGAAGCACAGTCTAATCCCGGCCTTGTTCTGACTCTAAGAAACAACCGCATGAGCCCACAGGCCATGGAAGACTCATAACGGTTAGCTAGAAAACGCCTTGCAGGATGATTTAGTAAAATGGAAGGCAAAGAAGAAACGTGCGCTGCCAGGAGTGGGGAGGATTTCTGTCTGGGGCTGGTTCACAGGTTAAACTGGCGCTCCTTGCCTTTTGTTTGTAGGAGGACACAGCAGCTGCCGCGGTGCCAGCTAACTGTCTGCTGCGGTCGGTCCTGGCTAACCTGGCCCAGCCCTGGTGGGTCTCGCACGTGACAAACCCTCCCAGTTCCCGGAAGTGGAAGCCGAGGTTCCAAGAGGGTCCTGTGTGTGTCTCCGGGAAGCAAAGGTGTGACTCTTATGAAGCTAGGCATTGGCCCTGAAGCCCCAACGAACCCCCTAGGTCCTGCCTTAAGGATAAGACTCAGTGGCAGCAAGTGGGGTTACTGGTGTCCAGCCAAAAACACACCTTGGTTGCCAGGAACAGGTCAATAAGGGTGGACACTGCAAATGGAAGAGAGTATGTCTTTACAAAGTTTCAAAATAGACACATCATTACGCATGCGTGCAAACACACACACACACACACACACACACACACACACACGGGGTGGGAGAGACTCTGAATATGAACTATGAACCCCATGAAACCTCTTTCTCAATTTCACTGTACCCCTCAGTGTCCAGATTCAAGACTGAAGGTCTGCCCTGGGCACAGAGACTTCTTACCTCTCTGGGTGGTCAGACTTACAGGAACGTATAACCCGCAGTTGTCCAGCAAAGCCAGGCACCCAGTGGGTGCTGGTGAAAAGATGCATAACCTATTTCAGGAATCCTGGAGGTCCAGTGACCTGAGGATGAACTTGTTTTCCTGACAGACTCTCCTACGTGAAGTCAATAAAGACAGGCCTTATATGAGGCCTGGCCGGGTGGGAAGGTACCACTTGCATTCAAAGAAACAGGTATTTGTTTGCTTGTTTTAGTACGTGATGCCAAATGGTGAGCCACACTGCCATCTCCCTGTGAAGAAATCGGTTCTGTTGCTTTGCAGTCCCAAATCAGGCGCAAAGGTGTCCTCCTCCTCCTCCCTCTTCCTCCTCCTCTTCCTCCTCCTCCCTCTCCTCCTCCTCTTCCTCCTCCTCCCTCTCCTCCTCCCTCTCCTCCTCCTCTTCCTCCTCTTCTTCCTCCTTCTACCTCTCTTCCTCCTCTTCCTCCTCTTCCTCCTCCTCCCTCTCCTCCTCCTCTTCCTCCTCCTCCTCCTCCTCTTCCTCCTCCTCCCTCTCCTCCTCCTCTTCTTCCTCCTCTTCCTCCTCCTCCTCCTCCCTCTCCTCCTCCTCCATTTTCCTTCTTCCTCTCCTCCTCCTACTCTTGTCATTGCTATCTATGGTCATGGTCTCCATTTGCATGTGAGTCCAGGTTTGCACTTTGCTCATTCTATGTACCTGAGGGACAGACAGGGAACCTCAGGAAGCTGGGCTGGCCAGGTGTGCTGACCTGGTGTGCTAGTCAGGTGTGCTGGCCTGGTGTGCTGGCCTGGTGTGCTGGTCAGGTGTGCTGGCCTGGTGTGTGGGCCAGGTGTGCTGGCCTGGTGTGCTGGCCTGGTGTGCTAGTCAGGTGTGCTGGTCAGGTGTGCTGGTCAGGTGTGCTGGCCTGGTGTGTGGGCCAGGTGTGCTGGCCTGGTGTGCTGGCCTGGTGTGCTAGTCAGGTGTGCTGGCCTGGTGTGCTGGCCTGGTGTGTGGGCCAGGTGTGCTGGCCAGGTGTGCTGGCCTGGTGTGCTGGCCAGGTGTGCTGGTCTGGTGTGCTGGCCAGGTGTGCTGGCCTGGTGTGCTGGCTAGGTGTGCTATCCTGGTGTGCTGTCCTGGTGTGCTGTCCTGGTGTACTGTCCTGGTGTACTGTCCTGGTGTGCTGTCCTGGTGTACTGTCCTGGTGTGCTGGCCAGGTGGCCTCTCATCTCTGCTGTCTGTATTCTGGCTAGCCTGGAACTCGCTATGTATCTCCGCGATGTCTTGAAGCCTCAATCCTCCTGCCTCAGCCTCCTGCATTTGGAGATCCAAGGTGTGCATCAACATATGTTGCTTAGGTTTTAGTTCATTGATTCATTTTTGACACAGGCCACACTGATGTGACCAGGGCTGCCCTCCAGTGATCGTATGGCCTCGGCCGGCTTGTTTGCGGTTCCTGTCCGACCACCCTATTGTTGCAACAATAACTTCTCCCACTGGAAAAATCTCCCCCAGATGGCTGAGCTCTTCTGACACTCCCCCTCACCCAGACAGGACTCAGGAGCCTGGGGAAGGAGAGGCTGAGCTAGTAGTCTCCCACCAGGAACTGCAGCTTCTGTTAAGGCATGTCAGGGAGGAGGTGGCAGGCAGGCCTATCCATCCCATTCTCCCATGCCAAGGAGACACACTCTCTGGTCTCGAGATCCAGTTTTGAACATGAACTCCTATCTTGTGGATGCAAGCAGGTGTAAGCACAGGACCTTAACTTTGGTGTTGGGACAGACACCTCCGCCCCCAGCATGCAGCGGCACAAACTCCGGAAGTTTCCTCTAAACCTCCGAAACCTCAGCCTCCCCACCTACGAAGAGGATAACGCGTTTTCTTTTTCAGAGTAAGTGGCTGGGCCCCCTGGGGTAAGAATGCCCACCACTAATGACAAAGGGAACCGGGCCAGCCTCATTTACTACCCAGATTCGTTCAGAGGAGGCCAGTGTCCGAGAAGGCTCTGGTTGCCTTCTCTCTAGCGGAGTCTTTGTCACCGGGAGAAACTTCTCCAGCAGCAAAGCACACAGTGCAAAGTGCTGGAGGGAGGGTCTCGGACTCCAAGGTCATCTTGGCCCCAGCGCTAAAAAGGCAGCGTTGTCATTTAGCCTCAGACATGACATCACCCTCTTCAGGTGCGCACTTAAGGCAGATGAATATTGAAATCCATCAGCATAAAGTGGGGGAGGGGGGCGGGGTTCGGAATCTAAGCGAGGAAATTAAAGCCACCGGGTAAGAGCATTTTATGCAGCACCCTAACTGCCTTTTGATATGGCATTTTACTACACATTTGGTGTTATGGATCCATAACATAACTGTGTATACTGTAGGGGAGATAAAAAGTGGCTGTGGTTGTCAATATGCATTTGCACGCTGTATTAAGAATGTTCTGCACAAATCTCTCGGAATATGACGGGTGTGCGTCACCGAGTGAGTGGACCTACTTTAGAAGCCTCGGGTGTGTGAGTGTGCACTTTCAGCCCTGAGGAGCCTTGCTAAATAAAGCAGCCCAAACTCAGCTGACATTTAAAACAGTCCCTTGACACTTGGAACAAAAGAGTCTTCCGGCGTACACTTTCCTCAGGGCAGGGAGTCAAAACCACACGATAAAAGCCAAATGTATAATTTCCCAAATCTGAGCTTGGGTGCTGGGAGGGAGAGATGGGGGCACCTGACCTGGCACCCCAGAGTCACTGTGCGTGCTGATTCCGCAGGCACTGTGGGGTCTTCTGTGCAGCCTGTGACACGGGGCTGGGCTGACACAGTGGGCTGGCCGATCGGAAAGCACCTTGTCCCTCAAATGAATTCTACAGTCAGCCCCCTTATTCTACTGCTGCTGGCAGCCATAAGCATATTGTTACTCTTTTCAAAAAAAAAAAAAGCCACCTTAGTAAAATGTTACCAGCTTCTTACACACATAATAAAATCAATCTTTTGCTTCTAGTCCGTTAAATGGAATAGCATGTCCTCAGAAAACACAAGAATTGTCAGCGTCTGAAAAAAATTTTTATACAAATAAAAGTTTTTTTTAAAAAAAATTCCCAAAGGTCAGAATAAAATACACAGCATCTCCTGTGAAACTAAGAAAAGACAGGAATATTTGCATGCATTCTATACAGCGTGTGTCCTCAGAATGCCGCACCAGAACGCGCCGAGTCCCGATCTGTGGTGTCTTTTAGGAGTTTGTGAAACCTTCCCGTTTCCCAAGATACAGACACTGCGCCCGCTGACAGGAAATGGACCTTTTTAATTGAGCTGATAAGTTGAAGTGACTATGCCCTTGAATTTCTACTGGAGAATAGGGGGGCTGTGGTTATTTTTAAGGGATCCATCAGTCCAAAGCCCGATGGCTAAAAGCAAGTGACTAATAAGGGGATTTAGCCATTATTTTCCCTTTTGTGTGGCAAAGGCTTTATCAACTGACCATATTTAAATACATTGTGCCAACTAAATTCCGAACTAAGGAACAAACGTGTCCCCGCGTCGAACGTGCTGGGCATGAGGCTGTTTTGGAGCCACGTCGAGTCCAGGCAGAAGGGAGCTCCCTGGCCTCGCCAGCCTGACACCCATCAAAGGTCAGATTGGACTGGCTCCTCGCAAGCTGGATGTGGGGATGCGGCAATGTGCGATTTATTTCATTTTAATTAAATTTGGTTGCACATCCTGTTTTGCAAGTCAGCAAGATGGGTTTTGTTTGCCAAGAGGGGGGGAAACCGACACAGCAAGGAGAGACTCCCTGTCCTGTCTGGTGTGGACCTGAGGTGGCGGCGAGGCTGGCCCCAGCTCTGCGGAAGCCTTTCTGAGGGAACGGAGGAGTGTGTCTGCAGAGCCCGCCTGGCCCTCAGCATCGCAGTCCTCACTATCTCCTCACTGAAGGGCCTATTTGTCTGCTTTAAGTGAAATCACTCAATTCTCAAAAGTCGGTGGAGGGCTGTGGAGGGGGGGAGGGTTCGGATAGGCTACTCCAAATAAGTTCCATTAATCAAAAGACACAGTGTAATGTAACTAATATTTTACAATTAGGGAAGCCAAGATGCGACTAAAAGCCATCTATCTCTCTTATACCACATGATCATCGATTCATAATCGGAGACTGAGACTTGCACAAAGATGCATTTACCGGGTGGGGGGAGTCGGGGGGGGCGGGGGGGAGGTGGCCTGAGCCGAGGTAATGAACGCACGATGAGAGCGCATGACGCTGAAGGCTGAGGAGAGATGACAGAGAGGCTCAATGCTGACGGATGACATGAAGACACTAGCAGATACCTGACAGCCCGCGGGAGCCTCTGCGCTCTTTCCCCGGCATTATGATCCTCAATTATCCTGGTAAGGGACTGAGGAGGGATGAGGAGGAGGCGGCTGAGCCCAGGGTCACTCAGAGCTGGGCTGACTTGCCACGCTGCCTCTGTGCCAGGGGAGCAGCACTGCCTCCTGCAAAAGCCCACTCTGTGGGGCTATAGCTTCTTTGTACCAATGCTTTGGGGCACACAGGGGGACAACGGGGGAGGGGGGGATGCCCAATGTTCCATCTGTCTTGTAATAAAATTCCCAACTCTTCGAAGGGCCTCATTTTTTTTCTTTCACTGCCACCTTCAGGGAAAAGGAAGAGTTGGTTCTTCCCCCCCTCAAAATAAAGAAAAAGCGAAAGAAAAAAAAAAGTGAAGAGTGGGTTCCTGGGAGTTGTAGTGGGGGTTGGGGGTGTTGACCCCTGCAAAATGAGACGGTTAGGGATGGTGCGCACGCCTGAGTTGGTCATCTCAGAGCTCTACGGGCGAGTGATGCGGGTTGAGCCACTGAAATCTAAACGCAGAAGCCGAGAAAATGGGAGTGCGCTGGAGGGAAGTTCAGAGCCCCTCAGGGAGCCTGAGGGGACGAAGGTCACAGCAAAGAGGACAGACTTTGCCTGGCTTGTGCCTCAGCAGTGCAGGGCCACCTGCTAGGGCCTTGCGTTCCCAAGTAGGTTCCTATCCTGCCCCACAGTTTCTTTGTAAAGATACAGTTGGCCTCGTGGAGAGAGTTCTCTAGAACAAAGAAAAGCAAGGCCCCAGGAGCCGCAGGAACCTGGCACCTTGGAGAGGATAATGAGGTGGTGAGGTGGACGGGGCTCCAGCCTGCCCCAAAGACCAAGAACCAGGGTGCTGGCTGCACCAGGACAGCGCTCTGCAACCTTTGCTGCCCCAGAACAGGGCGCTATTTCTTTAATGTACAATACCACACTGACATATTTATGTAATAAAAGTAGATCCTTTTTGAAGCCATAGCCATTGGTTTCTATGGCATTTTGGGTTTTTTGTTTGCTTGTTTGTTTGTTTGGTTTGGTTTCGATTCATAACATGGCTAACATAGGCATTGCTTCCCTGCCTGTCTCACCCCCTTTTCCCTGCCATCCCAGTGTGGTCCCCGTGCCCAGTCTGTAAAGAGCCAAGCTGGAGAGGAATAGACTTTGCTAGAAAACACCAGGATCTTGTTTGTATGAAGGCGTGCACACTCACGCAGGACAACACACTAATGAGAGATCTCCCATTTGTGGGAGTCCCAGGGGCCCCTGCCTCCTTACCCTACAGGTACACCCAGCAGCTCAGAGGAGCTAAGAGAGGGCATGGGATGCCACCTTTTTTTGCTTTTGAATCACCTTTTTCTGTCTTTCCATCCCTCGGAGAGAGCGGCTGACACATGGGCTCTGAACAGAGAACCCAGGGACGCACATTGAGTGTTTTGCTCAATTCTTTGTAGCAACTTAATGAAGCTCCCCCACCCCAAATTTACCTAAAGGTGGCCAGGATTAGCAGCCTTTGGTATCCCAAGAGAGGTGCTGAGTCCAAGGCAAATCAATTTTTCTGGTTCGGCATAGCTGTAATTGAGACACCCACTTCCCGTTTAACCCATTGAATCCTGCAGTGAAGCCATAACGCCCACAATAGGTTAGGTTTGACTGTCTGAAACGCAAACAGGGCACATCCCTGTCTGCTTCCGGGGGGGGGGGGGTGGTGAGGCCAGCTGTGCTAGTCAGCCCAGGGTCAAGGCCTGGCTGGTGCAGGTGCCTCCCCACCACCCATCAGCTTCCGTGACGTCATTATGCACAACAGCCCCTAAGTCACACCCAGAACCCTGTAGGTAAAACAACACAACCAAGATGACGCCGGACAAAACAAAACAGGAAAGCCATGGGGTTCCAGGCACAGAGGCTGAGCGTCTCCGCTCTCGTGGCCACCGTTTTGCCCCTCAACAGAAATGGCATGAGAACACGGAATTTCCAGGAAAGTCAAACGTGTTAGCCAGAGCCCCTCAACATGAATCCACGTAGACCCATCCCACTGGCCCCCAAAGGAGCTCATGCATCGAGATGCTGGTGTGTCGGTGCGGATCTGCGTGGCGTGGCTTTGCGCATGCTGCTCTTTCGTTTGTGGCTTGACCAAATTAAAGACCAGGAAGACATCTAGTATTCTAAGGGAATCTGGAAAGTGGGGTAGCCGGAGGCTGAGGGGAGCGGGGTGTACATTGCTACAAGATTCCTTTTGAGCAAAGAGCAAGGGAGATTCTTCGCTTGTGTGAGGTTTGACTTAGCCCAGCTGGCTTGCCTGCCCTGGCCTGCCGGAGGAGGATGGTGCCTTCAATAGGTCTTACAGGGTCTCCCCCCTTTTTGGAGAATAAAGGGGTTGGGGTGAGATAGGGTAAGGGGGCAGCTGAGAGAACTGTTTATTCTTCCAGATTCCGAGGCTCTGCAGTGATTAGGGAGCCAAGCCACCGGCTCCCTTGGTTGTTTCACACAAACATTTTCGACTGAAAAGATATTAAATTCCATACGTTTTAGAAGGGAGTGAGTTTTGAGAGACCGCACGAGCTTGAAAATGCTAGGAGGTAAAATGAATGAGTGAATCAGTAAGTAAACAAATAAATAAATGTGACCACAGATGCCCTCTAGCCTCAAATGAGGTGAGCCGGGAGCTACCAAGAATCGCATCAAAGATATTTTGAGAAGGTACAAAAGACTTCCCTGCAATTCTCCTGTCAGCTCTAGTGCCACAGCACTCAGCAAACTCCAAACAAATGACTTGAGAAGATTGTAAACCTGATATTTAAAAAAAAAAAAAAAACCCGAGAAAACAAAATCCCTCTTTAGAATGAGGCTTGCAGAAAGTTCATAGCAAAATCGCATATAACTTAACCCAATTATTTCCACCCTTTCATATCATTTGATATTAGGGCTGAAACTGTTGTTTGAATGCGGGAAAAAAAAAATTGTTATCTTCCTTGCCTACC
This sequence comes from Acomys minous, assembly GCF_964271855.1. Classification (NCBI taxonomy): domain Eukaryota; kingdom Metazoa; phylum Chordata; class Mammalia; order Rodentia; family Muridae; genus Acomys; species Acomys minous. The sequence goes on along the minus strand of NC_140502.1, from coordinate 2,392,575 downwards.
TAAGCCGGGCAGAAAATCCAGAGACCAATCATGTGTGCTTTTATTGTATCCATAAAGGTGGTCTTTAGCGCCACCTAGAGGAGAGATGGCTGCATGGCATGCGAGTCACTCGGAGGAAAATTAAATACAGCTGAATAATTGAATGAGGGCAAGTTGAATCAGGGGTCACCATCTGTTTGACTAGAATTGTTGGCACATTTCAGCTGAGCCTCGCGCGCCTCGTAAACATGCTTACAGTTATCATAGCTCACATTGCCCTAAAATGAAAAGAGAATTGGTCCTAAAATAAGCCTGAACTAATTATACATATACCATCTTGTTGTCATGGAGACCAGAGTGAAGGTCACCAGATTTCTTACGGCTTTCGGGAGGGTGTGGTGGTGCCAAAAACAGACAGGTGATTCTTTGTATCCCACGGGGAGATGGCTTCTCGGGGGAATCGACGGACGGCAGCGGGGTAGAGAACGAACTATCACCCGTTCCCCCATCCTACTAGCCCTCTCAGGTCCCAAAGGGAGGCTGGGCTCGGGGTACGTACCGGTGCTCAGGGAATAGATGACACCATCCCTGAGGAATACAGGAAGTCACACGGGAGGGACAGCAAAGAGCCCCTGTGTGTGTTACTTAGAGTTCTTCCAAGTCGCTCTATTGTCCCTTGGGGAAGGCAAGGGAGGGAGGGGGGGGGCATCTTTCCGAAGAAATGGGTATAGAGTCTGAGTTGGATGCCGTGCCAGCTTTTTCAGAGAGATGGTCACTTACCACGGATCCACGTGCTGTTCTGTGTGGGTTGTGTGCGCTGCAGCCACAACCATCCCAAGTTCGTGTGTTGGGAGACAGGACTTAAGTCTCATGAGTTGTCCTGGTGGATTCCCTCCCGAAAAGGGGAGCCCCTCGCTGACCCACGGCCCTCCGCACACAGCGGGCTGTGTGTCCGTCTGGAGACAGGGTATGGATAAACGCCAAGCTTCCTTATGCGTGGCTGTGGCTTAAGACTTAGCAGGTAGGATTAGAGCTTCCGGCTTGGTGGATTATTAACGGGGCTGTGGGACTTAGAGACTGGAAGGTGGCACTCTTGAGCCTGGGTCCTCCGGCCTCTCCCTCCAACCCTGTTCCCTTTAGGAGCCTGAGAGAACCTCTTTCCCTTTTTCTTCCTGCCTGTGTGGCTGCAACTATCCTTTTTTTTTTTTCTTCCTCTCCCTCTTGCACTGTCGAGTATGCACAAAGCGCTTTTGGACGCCACAGTGGAGTGACCCCAACTCTAGTAAAGCCTCCTCCGGGATGCAATTAATGTCTGTTGTCATCCACATTGGCTGGGCTGACACTGGCTCAGATTCCAGAGGTGCCATCAAGGTGGGGGGGGGGGTGCTACCCAGAGACCAGAGGCTGCGGCAAATGGATGGATGCTGAGGGTTGGAGGACTCCCCTGCCTTTGTAATTAGAAACCATCAAAATGAGCTTGCATCTCTACCGTCTCCTGTCCCTAAACGCAGTTGCAGAGCAGACCAGCTCCCTGGAACCCAAATTATGACAATGAGGAAGAAAAAAATATCGAATAAACAACCCAACGCTCGCCTCTCTTGGGCAGAACGTCATGCTAAGGGCTGGGAGAAAGTCTCTGAAGACTTTACCGAGCTTCTCCTGGCTGCTGCCCTTACAGGAGTGGACAAACACACCTAGGAAGGAATTTCCTGCTGCCTGGGTGCAGGGCGCACCGTCTGTAGGGTGTTCTCCTACCCCTGGGCTCCGCACCTCCGTCCCTAAGAAAGGCCCCAGAGAGGCCTGGCCACACAGACCTGGCAGATAAAGATGCTGGTGGAGTGTGACACGGCAGAGATCTACTGTTAACACTTGTGAGCCTGTGGTGGCTGGGCCCTTCTTTCTAAAGATCCCGGGCTACCGAGTGAGACTTTGCCTACCAACAGTCTTGCCAGGTTCAGCTCTCCCCAGGAAACTAGGTAGTGACTGGCCTGTCTGTGCGCACACAGGCAGGCTGTGGACCAGCTCACTCTGGTCAGAGCGAGGCTTCCCCGCTGACTTGCAACATTGAAATGGAGGTGGCCAAAACGTGAGGGCACAAGAAAGGCGCTCTGCCTGCTGCTTCACAGTGAGTGGAGAAAGGGGTGCCAAGGGGACAGTGGGGTTTGGACTGTAGCTGCCTTTCTCTGAGAGTACTGACCTCTCTCCACCTCATCCTTCTCTCTGACCATATTGTGTGCCCCAGGCCGGGGCTGTCCCCAGCATGCCTCCCTCCAGCCTAGGTCAGGCACGGGGTACACAGGTTGCAGGCCAGCTCCCCAGAACAGGGGCAGCTGGCTCCCGGAAGTCTGCAGACCCCACCGTCTCGGCCCCAACCCAACTGCCTTTACCCCTGGGTAAACATTTAGGTCCGGGGAGAGGTGCGAGGTCATTTGATGGTTTCTAACTGCAAAGGCAGGGGAGTCCTCCGGTCCTCACCAGCCAACCACTTGCTGCCTCTGGTCTCTGGTGTGTCATTAAAAAACCCACACGGTCCAGTAGTGAGGTCCTGGGCCCAGTTTCCTAACATGGGGCGGGTTGGGTAGCTATAGTCCTGGGCCTGTCAAGGACAAGCAACTGCCTGGCACCAGCCTGGTCTCACCTCACAGAGGAACAGACCAAGGCCTGGGAGGTCTCAGAATTTTCTGGAGAAGCCAGAAGCACAGGGTTTTTTTTTTTTTTTTTTTACATGAACTCCCCTGAGTACTAAATGTTAAGTATCAATTCCAGGCTTTCAGAGGCTCCGTGGGGGCCAAGGCAATCTGGTGTGCAGACTGCTGGGAGCCAGCGCCGCCTGCCTCTGACCTACCTCAACCCCTTCCCAGCCCAGTCTTTTCCTGCTGCCTATACCAAGGCCTCGGGGCCCCCAAGGAAGATCTAAAGGAATGTCCTCTGAGTCTGAGCCACTCTCACGGCCACAGGTGACCTTGCTCACTTTGGTCTTCAATGGCTGCTGAACCCCCGGACTCCAGGGTCCCCCAAATCCCCTTTCTAGCATGCGTCCCCTTACTGTCAGGCCTCTCCTCAGGAATCCAGCCGCTCCCTCCAACACTGCTCTCTGCCCAGAGATTACTATGAGGCGGAAATGAAAGGGAAACCGTTACTGATAATCCCCCACACAGACGGATTACTTTTAGGGGGAAAAAAATCAAGCTGGTGCTCCGGCTGAAGGGCCTTTTAGTGGGTGAGACTCCATGCTGTTGGAAATGGGATTTAAAGCTCTGGTGGCCTCGCCACCCCTGTCTCGTGCCCGGAAGCACAAATCACCTGTTGCTCGCACCTAGGGAAGCCTCGCACTCCCCCTCACCCTCGGCCAGATCTAAGAGAAAGGGATGGGAGGCCGACTCTCACTGTCCCCGGGGATGTCTCAGATGTGACCTCTGACCCCCCCAAGCGAAGGTTTTTGGGGAAGCAGAGAGGCGGGAAATACAAGCTCCCAAGTCCAGTTGTGAGGAGAGGAACCCAGAGCCCCAGAGGGCAGGTCATGGCGGCATGTGGCTCGCATCCAGGCGTTCCGAGGGCAGAGGCGGGAGGATGGTGAGTTAGAGACTAGCCTGGGCTACATAGTGAGACCATGTCTCAAAGGAAAAAAATTAAACTAAAAGCTCATTCAGGACAAGACTCCATGGAGTCTCAAAAACCAAGCACTCACTGACTTCTTGAGCCTCTGGCCTCACCACCGCCACCACCACCACTACCACCATCACCATCACCACCACCATCACCACCACCACCACCATCACCACCACCACCACTATCACCACCACCACCACCATCACCACCACCATCACCACCATCACCATCACCACCACCACCACCATCACCACCATCACCATCACAACCACCACCACCACCATCACCATCACAACCACCACCATCACCATCACCACCACCATCACCACCACCATCACCACCACCACCACCACCATCACCACCATCACCATCACCACCACCACCATCACCACCACCACCATCACCACCATCACCATCACCACCACCATCACCACCATCACCATCACCACCACCACCACCATCACCACCATCACCATCACAACCACCACCATCACCATCACCACCACCATCACAACCACCACCACCACCATCACCATCACAACCACCACCATCACCATCACCACCACCATCACCACCACCACCACCACCACCACCACCACCATCACCACCATCACCACCACCACCATCACCACCACCACCACCACCATCACCACCACCACCATCACCACCACCACCATCACCACCATCACCATCACTACCACCACCACCACCACCACCATCACCACCATCACCATCACCACCACCACCACCACCACCATCACCACCACCATCACAACCACCACCACCACCATCACCATCACAACCACCACCATCACCATCACCACCACCACCACCACCACCACCACCACCATCACCACCATCACCACCACCACCATCACCACCACCACCACCACCATCACCACCACCACCATCACCACCACCACCATCACCACCACCACCATCACTACCACCACCACCACCACCACCATCACCACCATCACCATCACCACCACCACCACCACCACCATCACCACCACCATCACAACCACCACCATCACCACCACCACCATCACCACCACCACCACCATCACCATCACCACCACCATCACCACCACCACCATCACCACCACCACCATCACCATCACAACCACCACCATCACCATCACCACCATCACCATCACCACCATCACCACCACCACCACCACCACCACCATCACCACCACCATCACCACCATCACCACCACCATCACCACCACCACCACCATCACCACCATCACCACCACCATCACCACCAACAACAACAACCTCACCATCACCACCACCAGCATTCCCCAGTTGTGTGGCTGGATAAGACTCACCTAGCAGGGGAGAGGTGCCATAAATGGTAGAGAAAACTTGGCTTTCTCTGTCCCCGTGTCAGCAACATCTCCATGGGAGGCCTGGTAGAGTCCAGATGGGGTCAGATACCTAGGCGGCTCGGACCCAGCCTGGATTCTCTCAGGTGCCCCTTTCAGAGCCTGACTCTGCCCAGGGTCTACAGATTAAAAGGCGCAGGCCACTCCTTACGTCCCCAGTGTCTATACAACATACGACGCGGGGCTTCACGCTGCAGTCAGCCTGGTGGAGGAGAGCGGCAGCGCCTGGGGCAGCCTGACGCAGGCAGCTCTCCATCTAGGCCCTCCAGCCTTTGGAGGTCGTGTGTGGAGAGAGACGCATGCAGACACAGAGGTTTTGAGCTAGGGACCCAAAAGCACCTCAGCACCTCATTCAGATGCAGAGGCAGAGCACAGCCAGGCAGGAGGCGGGACCAGCCCAGCTCACTGAGCAGACACTAAGGGCTTATGAGACGTTTCGAGGTGGTGGGCTGCAGGCACAACCCTTCACTTCCGGTGGTTATTCATTAATTCCTGGTGCTCTATAGTCGCCCCCCCCCCACTTTCCTTCCTTCCCTTCTCCCCTCCTCCCGGGGAGGAGAGGGGTTGGGAGAACCCTGTCCCTTCAGACACGGTGCATCCAGTGAGAACACTGGGGACCACAGGCCACCTCTCAGGCGGATGGTAGCAAAGAGCGCCGACATCACGTGTGAGGGTTACGTGGGCTGACAACCAATGCTGAACAGGCTGTTGGGAAACGGAGCCTGGCGGATGAATGCGGTGCCTGGGAAGCGTGCCCTTGAGGGATGTGTCTTGTCCTCGGGGCCGGTTCCTCTCTGATCCCCGGGGGAGTGAGAACAGGAGAGCTACCTGTTCTATGGAATTCTGCCTCAAACACAGCAGACTTTGTGGCTGTGGGCAGAACCTGTTGAAAACACACACCAAAGTGTCTTAGTTAGGGTTCCTATTGCTGTGAGAAAATACCATGCCCAAAGCTACTTGGGATGGAAAGGGTTTATTTATTTGGCTTTCACTTCCATATCACTGTTTATCACCAAAGGACAGGCAGGGCAGGACCCTGGAGGCAGGGGCTGATGCAGAGGCCATGGAGGGGTGTGGCTTACTGGCCCAGGGATAGCTCCACCCACAGTGGGCTGGGCTTTCTCCCATCAGCCACTAGGGAAATGCCCGGTAGTCAGACAGATGTCAAGGAAGCATTTTCACAACTGAAGTTCCCGCCTTCCAGGTGACTTCAGCTCGTGGTAGGCTGACATAGAACTAGCCAGCACACACACAGTAAGCCTCTTCCTCTGTGCCTCGCCCAACAACATAAAACCGACTAAGACAGAGTGGAGCAACAAACAACACCCAAGCCAAGGAGTCCACAGTCCTGCGCATCCTCGTCCATCAGACTTTACTCACTCCCAAGTCCCAGCCAACTGTCCCATCTGACCCAGCACAGCACACTGGGCACGACCCAATGTTTATTTTGATTTGGACTTGTCAGTCACCCTTACTGAACCGTTTCCAGAAGCCTCAGAACTTTATCCAGGTGTTTTATGCCATAAATAACCCCCACTGCTTAAAAACTGTTCACCTTTGTAGATCTCACTATGTGGCCCCTGCTGGCCTGGAACTCACCATGTAGCCCAGGCTGGCCTGGAACTCACCATGTAGCCCAGGCTGGCCTGGAACTCACCATGTAGCCCAGGCTGGCCTGGAACTCACCATGTAGCCCAGGCTGGCCTGGAACTCACCATGTAGTCCAGGCTGGCCTGGAACTCATCATGTAGCCTAGGCTGGCCTGGAACTCACAGAGATCTGCCTGCCTCTGCCTCCCCAGCACTGGGATTAAAGGCGTGCATCACTACTGGGCCCTGCTTTCTAAAAAGAAATTTTGAGATGGTAACTCCCATTTTAGTCCCTGTTAAAAGGGATTCCCTGAAAGAAGCTTCTCCAGAATATACGTTTAAAATCGCAGCGAAATTATTTCCTAAGAAGTGCATGGAGAAAAGACAAGTTTAATTCTCAAAGGTTCCATTATTGAAGCAAAAATTAATATTTGTACTGCTTCAAAATTGGAATAAAATTGCAAAGATGCAAACGCCACCCTATATCATAATCTATAAACCAGTCACAGATGCCAGATCAACTGTAAAAATGATTTAAAATCCACATGAATAATTTTATTAAACTGATTTGAAATCACATTCTATGCCACCTTCATTTATTAACTGGGTCTCCAACAGCAAAGGAGTTATAATTGATTTTTTTTTTTTGAAAATAGAGACATGCTCCCAAGTAATGCAGTCCAAAAACAGGCCCTGCCCCTCCCTGCCCTCCCCACCTCCACTGTCTCCTGGTGGTGAGTGGGACTCACAGAGTGAAAGCTGTGCTTCTAGGGCCACCATCAGCAAACTTCAGCGTTGGTGCGGAGGAGAACGGCAGAGCAAAAGAAACCAGTGACTCGTGTGTAGCTGGCGCTATGGCTTGGATCTGAAACTTCTCCAGCGACTAATTTTTTTCCTCTTGATCAATCCTCGGCTGGAGGTTTTGTTTGTTTGTTTGTTTTATAGAGCGATCCACCTGCCCCTGCCTCCCGAGTGCTGGGATTAAAGGCGTGCGCCACCACCGCCCGGCGCAATCAGTGTTCTTAACTGCTGAACTGAGCCATCTCTCCAACCTCGATATTCATTTTATTTTGAGACAGCGCCCCCACTTGTCCAGGCCTGGTCCTTCTGCCTCCTGCCTAGCTGGGACTCCAGACCCACCCGTGCCAAACACCTGAGCACCTCTTACTCCCTGAAGCCAAACTTAAAGGTCTGTCATTTCAGGGCTCAGACTACATCATCTGGACCAAGAACTCAAGACAGACCAAGCAGTTCAGAAGTGCCCGGAAAGAGAGGAGTCAGCCTGAGACTCGCGTACTACCTTTGCCTCCGAGAGCAAGACTAAAGGAACCAGAGAGAACTTTGGAATAGAAAGCGCTCTCCGGTGTGCCAAGGCTTACTTTCCCAGCCACATGGCACTAGACTCCTGCCTGGGCCTCTGTGGCATTGGTGCCTCTGGGCTCAGTGCACCCTAAGTACCCGAGTGGGCCGACTCAGGAGCAAATCCGCTTACCCACAAACACAGCAGAACCACAACCACTGCTGGCCACACCTGACTCATATCTCTGTGGAAGTGTCTCATGGCACCGAAGTCAAAATGGCATTAGGTACATCCTCAGAGATGGAAGAGAGCATCCCAAGGCCAGTGTGCTCCATCCTATGGATGTGCTAGGTAGGCCTCAGAGCGACCAAAGATAAGGCTGTGAGGCTTCCTGTGTGCCTCTGGAGGAGCCCTGCAAACAATTACAGCCCATACCAACTTTTGGAGCCTTGATGCCTTAGAGGAAGCAGGGTGGGGGGGGGGAGAGGGGGGGGCTGGGGGGATGGTTCCCTGAGATCTGGGCAAAGTAGCAGAGATGAGCAGAAGACCCCACCCATAGCCTGCCCCAAGTGCTGAGTGTCCTTGGCTGAGACCTGGGGGGTAGGTAGCCTGGGGGAGTCTTTCCAAGTGGGAGCCTTGTCCTGTCTCCCTGGCCCTCCTGTCCAAATGACAAAGGCCATTCCCTGCTGTTGTCTGCTCTGCTGGCTCCGCCCTTGGCCACATGGGAGGAGCTAGAAGCAGCTGATCTTTTATACAACTTCTGACCTGGGGATTGGTACCACCCACCGTGTGCTGGGCCCTCCCACATCAATCATCAATCAATCAAAAAAAAAAAGAAAAAAGTCCCACAAGCCAGCCTGATGGAGCAATTCCTCAACTATCGTCCCCACTTACCAGGTGACAAAGTTTATATCAGGTTAACAAAAGCTAACTAGCACACACGGGGAGTGGAGGGCAGGCAGGACTGCGCACAGATAGAACCTCCCACCTTCTCCTATGGCATCCCTGTGTCAATGACCAGCCCCGGGGCTTGTGGTGTGGTCACACTGAGATGCAGCACCCACCCTACCTCCGTGTCCGTAAGATACAAAGTGCATCACAGTTCACCCTGCAACGGTGACCCAGCCTCCCACTGCCACTCTGACTCTTCCAGATAAATAATTTACAGCTCCTCATCTCCGAAACACAGTATCTGTCCCTTGGAGATGCTGTGTGACCCTTCACATCACCCCCCCACCCCCCACCCCCTGCCCAAAGTTAATTTGTGTGATGAATGAATGGAAGCTGCTTGGACCTAGCAATCTGATTCTCTGCGCAGGCGCTATTGACAGCTGATGGAATCCGAGTGCGGAGCTGGGGAGAGTTCGCGCATCTGTCCATCTGAATGTGGGATGTGTATTGATTAAAATATGAGGCCCTACAGAATCCTACATAAATCTAAACTCTATTAGATTAACGGGGGTGTTCAATTAACATAAAATGACAGTGTGGGAGAAAGGGCTGTGTGTTGGTCACTGGTGATATTTTAGCCCTAAACACCGACAGCCTGCGATCAGGATTCCGGTTTGCATGTGTGTGTGTGTCGGGGAAGTGTGGCTAGTGGGCCTAGCACTCCAGACTTGGCCTTAGCTCCTGGCACAGTGGGTCGCATGCGTCCTCTGTCAGTCACGTGTATCGGGAGTCCGGGTGCAAAGAGGACACTCAGAGTAAAGTCTGGAACCCAGAGTGGGACACCTAACGTGAAGACCCTCCCACTCCTCGCTGCCCCATGCACTGGCTCCTGAAACCCTGGGATACCAGAAAGGGCGGGGCTGCTGCAGTGGCTCCTCCCACCCTGGCTTTGCTTCCTGTGGATCCACAGATGGTCCCTGGGTGTGAGACTCCATCCCTGCAGCAGTAAAGGGATCCCAAATGAGGCGGTCCCTCCCTTCTCTTAGGTCACCGAGCTCAGGGAACTGGGGACAGGGTTTTAACTAGTGAGTTTGTTTTATAGAGCAGAGGTTTTTCTCCCCCGGCCTTCAGCATCTGTACAGCCAGATTCTCCCGATGATGTGGAGATGGTGGGCGTGGGCCGAACAGCACTGCCCTGCTGATGAGCAGGAGTTTGGGGTCTTGTTTCTCGAAGACGTGACGCTGCTTCCTGAATGGAGGTGGCTTCTGTGTGCCTCACTCAGTATGGCAAAGGTGCCAAATTACTGGCCCCCACCAAGCTATGGGTATTTCTCGGTACTAGGAATCCAATGGGCCAGACTGATACTTAAACCCCCATTGGCGTCTATGGGTATGTTCACCAGTTTCTATGGCAACCCTATGAGTTCTTATACACATATTAGCTGGAGGGTACCAACTTGGGACACACTGCCCCAAGCGCTGAGACTTGCACCTTTATTTATTAGTGTTTTATTTTATTCATTTATTTTTGTTGTTTTGTTTTATGTTTTTTAAGACAGGGTTTCTCTGTGTTAGCCTTGGCTGTCCCGGACTCGCCTTGTATCCCAGGCTGGCCTCGAACTCACAGCGATCAGCCTGCCTTTGTCTGAGTGCTGGGATTAAAGGCGAAAGTCAGGGTCTCAGGCAAGTCCCCTCCAGGCCCCACAGGGATGCTCACAGAAGAGAAAGGGATTTCTGGCACCCTGTGGTTAGTTCTGACCCACAGGACTTTCTGTGCAAGCCGAGCTACGGAACGGAACTTAGTTTGAATAAGACATTCTTTTAAGTGTATTGTGGTTGGAATACGGACTCTGGGCCACAAGCTCACAACTGTTTGGGGAGGGCAAGCGGGCCTAGGTGGAGGGCGGGCAGCCCCTGGTGGCTTCCCGTCCACCCCAGATATGCAGTGAGCAGCTGCAGCCGGCTTTCCCGGCCATGGTGGATGGACTGACCCTGTGAGGCAGGAGCCCAAATAAACACTTCCTCCATGATGATGATTCTGGAAAAAAAAAAAACCTGTCACAGCTATAAAGAAAATCACCATATGAGTTAATCACCATATGGGATCAAACACCGTGACCAGAAGCACTAAAGGAAAGAGAACGTTTGTGTTTAGGGATCCAGAGGGTGCGGTCCCCGATGGCAGGGGCAGCCGCGGTGGCCAGAGCCAAGAGCTCACATTCTTACTGGTGAGAGGCTTTTCACCCCAAAGGCCACCCCCAGCGACACGCTTTCTCCTGCAAGAGCACAGCTGCTAAACCTCACCAAACAGCAGCTGGAGACCCAGTGTTCAACTGCCTGGGCCCCTTGGGGAGCCTCTCATTCAAGCTACCGCGGTGACGCACACTGGAGAACTTGAAGGGACTTGAACAGCTGCAACAGTGGCAGCATCCTGTGTGTGAAGGTCTGTTGTAGCCTCAACACACCCCACCTCACCCCACCTCACCCCACCTCACCCCACCTCACCCCACCCCCACCTCACCCCTCCCCACCTCCACCCCACCTCACCCCACCTCCACCCCCACCCCACCCCCACCTCACCCCACCTCCACCCTCACCCCTACCTCCTGGTGCGCTGCAGGCTATGGGCCACCGAGTTTCTAGTGCCAGGACCCTTTGAAGGTGCTCCCAGATTTTAGCTGGTGTTTCATACAGCAGACACACCGTGCACCTTGAGTAAGTGAACCGAGCGATTAAAGGGCGGTCTCCCCTACTTTTCTTTCCAAGAGCAAGCCCACTTGGTCCGTGTGGTCATTTTCACAAGATCCCTGAGATGGCGATGCTGGACCTGTGTGGTTTGCACCCACTTTCTTCACACAACTCTTTCCCAGAGCCATATTTCGGGGTGAGCCTGATCCTTCTGCGGGTAGCGAGTGCCCTCTTGTGGCCGTTTCGGGCTTCGCGGTTCTATGCTGCTTGCCCTGAGGCGGGGGAAGGGATGGGGTGGGAGGGAAGTGGGGGGACAGCAGGGGTTCTCCCCTGGCTGAAGACTTGCCTGGGTCTGCGGCCTAACTTTTCAGGAGCTTTCTTCACTCAGGCTGGACTTTGTGGCTGGGAACCCAGGGAAGAGGCCTGCACACAAGCAGCGGCCTCGGGGTGCCCTGGTGTGTTATATTGGGACACGGGCCACACCGCGTTATATTGGGACACGGGCCACACCGCGTTATATCGGGACACAGACCCCACCAAGTTATATTGGGACACGGGCCACACCGCGTTATATTGGGACACGGGCCACACTGCATTATATTGGGACACGGGCCACACCGCGTTATATCGGGACACAGACCCCACCAAGTTATATTGGGACACAGGCCACACCGCATTATATTGGGACACGGACCCCACCGCGTTATATCGGGACATGGACCCCACCGTGTTATATCAGGACACGGACCCCACTGCGTGATATCAGGACACAGACCCCACCTCATTATGTCGGGACACGGACCCCACTGCGTGCCTGCAACCCTGAACCCCGCTCTCCCCCGCCCCATCCTGTAGGAGAGAGCACTGCATACTGGTTGTTGAAAGCAGCAATGAGCCCCCCTCTGAGCCCCAGATGAGAGCCGTAGCCCTGAGTCCAGGAGGGGACCCCACACAGTCACACACAGGGACAAGTACATAGAGCTTCGTCTGGCCGGTAGTGTGCCACCTTTGGAAGAGGAGACTCTCTGGACTCACCCCACCACGAGGAACACACAAGGTATTCCCATAAGCTAAAACATCAACTCCGCCCCAGACAGTGGAGGGCAAGGCCAGGAGGCCCCCAACCCACAGCACTCAGCCGAGCCCATCCTAACGTTATCAGTGTGTTTCCTGGAAACGTCACCAGCATCACTGTTGTGAACTAGGAAGGTTATTTTCTCCCCAATATTTCACATACTCCATGGAAAGGAAACCGGTAGCGTGGGACGGGGAGGGCTGGGAACACTTCTGGAACCCAGGAGAATCCTTTCACAGGTGAACTACTCGCTATGGCTAGACCTGACGGCGCCCCGGAGGGCCGGTTTCAAATCTGCCTGTGGTGTTAACCAGCTGTGCAACTTTTGGTAAGTGTCTCTGCCCCTCTGAGGCCATGGGATGAGGCTAGCAATAAAGTCACCTTACAGGGCGTGGGTTTAAATTGCAGGTCTGAGCACACTGACCCTTTACTGGGGCACACTTACTCAGCTGTTGCAGTTTATGAGAGAGAGAAAAAGAGGGAGAGAGAAGAAGAGGAGGAGGAGGAGGGGGAGGAGGGGGAGGAGGAGGAGGGGAGGGGAGGGAGGGAGGGGGAGCCAATCCCCATATCCAGCATGGTTTGCCCAGCCTTTGCCAGTTGCTTCAATTAATTTAGGTACAGGGTTCGTCATCACTGGGCTCCTGGCAAAGGACAGCGCCCCCTGGTGGACACAGCAGAAAGTGCACGAGTCAGGCCTTCTTCCAGCCCAGGCCCCCAAGCAGATGCGTCCCAAACTGGGCCAGCGACAGCAGCCTGTGAGCATCTCTGTGGACTGCAACACAGAGAAAGCGGCCAGTGCTGGCCGGCCTGGCACGCACCAGGACACAGCTGCTGCTGTGGTGTTGCTGACAAGGCTAGCTTAGACAGGAGACACCAGCGTGGGTGGCAGCGCTCAGCTCCTCCCGCTGTGGCTCGGTGGACTCCAGTCCCAGCCCCGGCATCTCCCGGCTTCTCCGAGTTGGCCCGATGTGTTCTGTAAAATGTCCCAGAGTTTTAACTGCAAGCGAGATGCGTCACAGCCTCTCTGCCAAGACAGATCACAGGACAGTGATGCCTCACCTCAGTTGTGGGATTTTTTTTAGGAACTCAAGGCTGTTGCTGGAACATTCTAGGTTCAGGAGGCCTAGAGCAGTGGTTCTCCACCTTCCTAATGCCGCAGCCCTTTAATACAGCGCCTCCTCATGTTGTGGTGATGCCCAAACATACAATTATTTTCATTGCTTTTTCATGACAGTAATTTTGCTACTGTTAACTCATCCGTAATGTAAATGTCTGTGTTTCCAGATGGCCTTTAAGGGTTGAGGCTGCCGGGCTAGAGCTCCAAGTCAGCAGAGCTTTGAATTTTATCCTGGGGAGTCCAGGCTGGGGCAAGGATCTCACTGCTGTGCCGATGCCGCCATCTAGTGGTAGCATCGTGTAAGTGCAGTTGGCTCTGACAGCATCTCCAGGATAAAAAACTGGGAAGAGAGGGCAGAAATGGACACATGCAGGTTAGGCGGCCTGGGATATGAGCCAAGGTGGATGCTGAGGGCGGAGGAGGCAGGTTCACGCCTGTAGCTAGGAGGGTTTCCTGCGAGAACAGACTGAGCCAAGTGAGCATAAGTGCACTTGTGAGGCGTGTCTGCAGACAGGCACCTTGTGTTCCTGGCCAGTGATGCTTCCTGACCCTCAGCTTCTTGACCTCAAGAAAACATAACTGCCACGGGGGGGGGCGGGGTGGTAAGGGGTGGAAATGGGGGGAGGGGGCATGTCTCAGACTAGGAGGTCCGAAAGTCCTAGTTGCTACTGGGGATTACGCAACGCTCGTCGGGAGAGCTTTGGGGTGGGGCTGAGGGTGGGGCCCAGTGTGAGGGACCATTTCTCCAGATCGCTTTGAAACACTGGTCCCAGCATCATCCCTTCCCAGGGACGAGCCATACAGGTTGGACCAGTCAACATTGGCAGGGACATCAGCAAACCGGTGCTGACACCAGACAAGCCTCCCTCAGCTCCCAGGACCACGTTGTCTGTGCTGAGCTGAGCTGCTGATGTGAGTTAATGAGGAACATTAACCATCTGCACATCAGCTCTAGGAAACGAACAAACAAACAAACAAAAACACAATTCCCAGATGATGGCGCACGCCTTTAATCCCAGCACTCGGGAGGCAGAGGCAGGAGGATCTCTGGGAGTTCGAGGCCAGCCTGGTCTACAAAGAGAGTCCAGGACAGCCAAGGCTACACAGAGAGACCCTGTCTTGAAAATTAAAAGGAAAGAAAGTAAAACAAAGAAAGAAATCCATAGCTCCCAAAAGGCTTTTGTAAAATTTCTCATCAGACTCTGGTTGTCCCATTAAATGTTGTCCCGCGTAGGCAAAGTAAAGGGCTGACCATCACTTTTGGATCTTTTTCTCCTTTTTAAAAATGCATATTAATTCCATAAATGTGTGTGTCTTCCGTTATATTTACCCCTCGGGAGCTCCACCGTCACGCCTCCTTCTGGACTTTGCTTCTCCCCTCTGATCGCGTGTTTTGCTATTTTCCTCCTCCTCCTTGTTGTTGTTGTTGTTTTTGTCATTGTCGTCCGAGTTCCACATGGGACATGACACTGTCTACTTGCTTTTCTGTACCTGGCTTATTTCGCTGGACAGGATAACCTCTGGTTTCATCCATTTTCCTTCTGCAGGGAACTGTGTTTTCGCTCTTTTTTTATGACTAATAGGTGTGCGTTCACGCTGGGGTCTTCCTCTAGTCAACTGTTGCAGTGTGTGAGCTGGTCCTGTGCCACAGCGACAGCCAACAGTGTAGCAGAGGCTGGCCGGAGGGTAGTCAAATACTGACTCGATTCTTCTCAGATCTATACTGTTTTAAAGGCATGGAACGTCCTGGTGGCTGACCGGCTTTACTCTCAACTCCTAGGAGGGGGCTGTTGTGCCCTATTTACAGGTGGAGGAACAGAGGCCTGGGATGCTGGCATGCAAAGCGGACAGCGCACAAGATCTGAGCTAGCAGCTGTGTCTCACCCAGCCCTCAGCTTCCCAGGAGGGAGGCATCCAGAGTACACATGGGATCAGAGATCTTTCTAGAAGAAAGGTTCCTTTGATAGCAGCTGCGCTGACTCTATGGGGAGCAGACTGTGTTTAAAGGCCAGGACTTCAGTCCCCCCCCTCCCCCCCGCCCCTCCTCGCCCTGGCCTCGCAGTTCTTACCACTCCACTCCAATTAAAAACAAAAGTACAAAAATAACCGCGCCGGCAGTTCCAGCATGCCCGGGCCTCCACAGACACATATGCGGCCTCCCGCTCTGGTAGGAAGACCCTGGGGTCCAGAGAAGTTGCTAAACTGACCGGAGAGGTCACACAGGGCAAGACGAATGGGCCCCAGTTTGGAGTCTGCACCCCGACCCCCAGGGATCATGTAAATTGCACCAGGTCTATCCACCCTGCCCAGTGGGTGCAGTCACATGTTTAAAAATGCCAGGACTGGGCTCCCCAGTCAGAATCCAGGAGCCCCGCCAAGGAGGTCAGGTCATTAGAGTTTATACAATCACCATGGAAGGGAGGGAGGGGGTAGGGAGAAACAGAGAGACAGACAGACAGACAGACAGACAGACAGACAGAGACAGAGAGAGGGAGGAGACACCCCAGCATGCTTTCCTCCTAAAATGAAATTAAAAGTATGCCCTCCCTGCATGATATATTTTTTTCAATCAGTGAGTCTAAACAAATGATCATGCTTCTAGATCTGTCTATCACATGATTTCTTCCACAGCTGTATGTGTTTGGGGCCGGGGGGGGGGGTGGGGGGTGGGGGGAATGCTGTTAGTACTTTCAAGGCAGTTTCACCACAGATTAAAGAAACAAGGGCCGGGTGAGATGGGGACGGAGTCCAGGGTGGGGACCTTGGCAGCCCTGTGCCTGCTTGACCTAGGACTTCAGCCTGTTGTGCTTTCCTGGGAGCTCAGGGCACTGTTTCTCTCAGTGACTCGCTTTTCATATGGAAATCTCCTTTCACTGTAAAAAGTCTGTCCTAAAACCCGGCCTATTTTTTCTCAATTCCCTGATCTCGGACATATAGATTTTTATAGTGTCTGCAAGCACGCATTAATGTTAATTCCGCCGTGCCCCTTTGTGTTCGGTTAATGTCACAATCTGCTGTAAAGCCCTGCCAAGTTCCTTAACTGTCATGTTAATTCCTAGACCTAGTCTGCACTCTTTGACATTTCAGGACAGAACAAGGCAGTAAAAATAGATTAGAAACAGCTTTAGAAGTATTATAAAAATCTAGAACTTTACAGATGGCGGAATTAGGCCGGCTGCACGGAAATCTAGCAAGCCCGAACGTGATAATATTAGGAGAGGCTATTCATCTCCAAAGTAAATATTTAGAGGGGCCTCCTAACACTGGCTGGGCCACGTGTGGGGGTTAGAAATGCAGCCGTTGTGGTATGTGTCCCTTTAAGTAACTTACAGGCTGTGTAGACACCATACTGAGAGCTTTGGGTTTCAAAGGTTCTCTCTCTCTCTCTCTCTCTCTCTCTCTCTCTCTCTCTCTCTCTCTCTTCTCTCCCTCTGTCCCCCCCCCTCTCCCTCTCTCCCTCTCTCTCTCTTTCTCTCTCTCATAAATAAAGGGACAAAGAGCAAGAGGTGAATTTCACTCAGTCAGTTCAAAGACCCCAGGCACTGTTGGGGCTTGGAGCGGGGCAGGAGGTCCTGACTATTTTCCTAAGTGAAGGCAAAGACACTGCTGTACTTTAGATATGAAACGACACCACCTCATGCTAAGAACTTTGCAGGACGGGACAGGAAGTTGGATCCTGTTTTCTGAAACTGACTGTGGAGGAGCGGACTGGACTGTTGAAACTGCACTGTCCTCGTCAAAGCAAAGAGGACGACGGGCCGGACACAGAACGGGCCGGAGTTAGGTTTAAATGTGTTTTTCTCCCCCCCCCCCCACCAACCCCCACCCCCACAAAAGGGAAACTATTTCTTAAATTTAAAAAGAAAGAAAGGAAAGAAAGAGCGTCCAGCCCTCTCCTCTTGAAGGACCTGTTCCCATCTGTCCCGGTTGGGGCTGTTTGAATAGCCCCTGTCCTTGCCAAACCCCACCCTCAGCTCTTTTCTACGTCCTTTTCTCATTATCTGTCCAGGCATTTTCCCACAGCCCCAACAGGCAGTCGGGGCGGTTTAAACACAGGCCCAGTATTAATATAGGGAAACGGGGCTTCGGTTTCCACTTCATCCCCTTTAAGACTCTATGTTGAAATGATAATTGATACATTCCCCTTCAGTGGGGAGAGAAAAAAAAAGAATATCAGAGGAAAAAACAACTTTTCCATCACCACAAGGTATTATCGTAGTTCGTGTATTCAGAAGAAACAGATACATCTTTAAAAAAAAAAAAAAAAAGCATCCCCACCCCCCACCCCACCCCACCCCATCTGTGGCAGACTGCAGCCCCGCAATTCTTTTCAGCTGACATAATCCAGATTGATTCGTTCAGCAGATAAAATTCAGGCCACTTCTGCCCTTTATGGGAGCAACATAATACCAGTCTTTATTCAGTAACAATGTAACATAATGGGGTCGGAATGTGCAAGATGAGCGGTCTTAAATTACCGCGCCTCACAAGGGCCCAACACAAGCTGGGGCTTAATGTAAAAAAAAAAAATCATTAGGCCGAGCTTTACCCGAACCCGCCAGCGCCTGCCTGCGTTAAGGGGGTTAGCCTGGGGATGGCGTCTTCCAGATGGGAGCCCTATTGCCGATGTCTTGATTGAGGCTATTTTAGGGGAGAGGGGTGGACAGACCGTCCGGGTAGGAATAGCTCATGTCAGGGAGCCACTCTGAGAGTAGGGAAGATAAAGAGGTTTGGAAGGAGGTGGGTCAGGAGAGACCCCACAAAAAAAACGAGCCCTTCTCCGGGACAGTCAGACGCATCAAATTGGTTCTGAGCTGTTGAACGATGTTAATTTTGTGATCTTCGGGGGGTTGGTTACTAAAACATAGAGGTGACTGAGAAAACGGGGGAAACACAAAGAAGGAAGAATTATTTCCTGCCTTCTAGAAACACCCCGTGAGCCTTCCGCCTGTAAATTCACCCCATCTCCTTTTTCTTTTTCTTTTTTTTTTTTCCTTCAAGGCATAACTATATCATATATATTTTGTGAAATTTATGTTTCAGGTCTAGTTTTTCACTAAATGTTATTAAGACTGCCAGTGTTTCTCTGTACCATTAATTACTCCCCTGTAATATAATTTTATGGCTACATGGTGCTCTTTCCTGTAGAGACACCTAATTCAACTTTATTCCCATTTTTGGACACATGGGTTACTTTGTAAGTGCCCCCATTATCAACGACGTGTCAATCAATGTCCTGATGCAGAGATCTTCCCTTGCAGAGTGGGTCATTTTCTTTGGATAACGTCCTGGAAGTGGCATTGGCAAATGGACAGCCAGGCACGCTTTAAATCTAACCGATTAAGTATTTCTTCTTTGGTCTCCAGAAACCTTGCTGCCATACACGACTCCATATAGCCTCAAATGGTAAACCGCAGACTTCGTTTGACGCTTTGTACTATTCTCCCTTTGGGGAAAAAAAAATGTGGCTTATTTGCATATTTGCATATCGGTATGTTACTTGTATGTATGTGTTTATGTGCATGTGTGTGCAAGTGCTGGTGGAGACCACAAGAGAGTGTTGGGTCCTCTGGAACCGGAACTGGACTGACAGGTGATGTGAGCCACCTAATGTGGGTGCTGGGAACCAAACTGGGATGCTCTGGAAGAGCAGCAAGTGCTCTGGGCCACTGAGCTGTCTCTCTAGCTCCCCTCTGCCTTTCTCCCTTCCCTCCCTCCCTCCCTCCCTCTCACTCCCCATCTCCTTCCCTCCCTTGCTTCTGTCTTTCTCTCTTTTTATTCTGAAACAGAGCTTCACTATGTAGCCCACGCTACTTTCAAACTATATACCATTGTCTCTGCCTCTAAAGTGTTAGGAGCCTGGGTGCAAGGCACAGGACCCAAACACACTGATTTCTCAAACACAGTTTGACCTTCTGGCTTATCCCGCGCACAGATGCTGATCGGGACTCGCTTCTGCACACTGACCCCAAAGTCTATCACAGGGAGAGAAAAAAAACGACCTTAAGACGGGCAGTCAGTGTTAGCGCTTTACAAACCCAAAGTTGAGGCAGAGGCAGGCGGATCGCTGTGAGTTCAAGGCCAGCCTGGTCTACAAAGTGAGTCCAGGGACAGCCAAGGCTACGCCACAGAGAAACCCTGTCTCAAAACCAACCAAACAAACAAAAATCCAAACAACAAACCCAGAGTTACCTAAGAAAATTCTAGGGAACAGAGGAGACTCTATCATCTGAGAACTGAAATGACTGTGTTTTTTCTCATCTCAAGCCTGAGCTTCATTGCAATTCAATTTCTGAATCTGGGAACGCGGCCGCTCCCTTATCTTGTTTAAATAGAAGAACTCCGAAATTCGAATCGCTGCGCTATCGTGGGACCCGGGCAGTTACTCTTCGGAACACTGGGTTCATGTGTGAAGTGGGCCTGGATCCAGGCCAGTGTTTGCACGAGATGAAGCCGACGGCGCCGCGTGTGTGCACAGGGCTGTCACTTGCACGGGCCAGGCAGAGGCTCTGCTGTGTGCACGGGGACTCGTGCATGTAAAGACATTTATCTATGGGACGAGCAGCATCAGCGGTGTGGACTCATCACCGAGACTGCACATCGTCAGAAATATTTGCATGGGATTACTGGCCCTCGCTGTCAATCACAATGGCACAAATCCAATAACCAGGCCATACGGCCTTGAAACTTTCAATCGATAGAAGCCTTTTAAAAGCTGAAGCTTCAAAAAGTTGTATCAAATATATATTCAATGAGAAGAAGGTTAATTGAATAATTGATTAGCCGGTAACAATTAAGTGCACCTCAGATATCTTTGGGAAACTATGAAATATAAGGCTGATAGATATTTATTAGTTTATCAGCTATTACTGAATTATGTATTTATTTCGAGACCTTGCATCAATTTCTTTCCCTTATATGTTTGATTATATACTTTAGCGTAAAAGTCCCTGGGTGAAAGGGAACATTAGGCTCCATCGCCAGGGAGAGGGGACGATGCAGACTTGAGCTCGGGTGCACATGCCTTGCGGGACTCTTACATAAACTGGTCTAACTCCCAGAAAAGTGTGAGTACTGGGATGAGCCCCACTTGTCCGTACAATGGTACTGACGACTGACAGGACGGCAGGAGCCAGTTCCCTCACAGCAGCCCTGTTTTGGGAAGACCCAGCACGCTTCAGGAGAGGGGTTGACCAAAGTGCCCCACCCCCTGACCCCGACCCCTTAGCTTTCTATTGTTTGGGTGTAATTTAAAAGAAAAGGGCAAAATGAACTTACTTTCTTTTGTTATAAAATAGTCTGGCAATGCCGTGTTGTCGTATGTGCTCAGAAGAGCAGTTCACAAGGTCATATTAGAGTGTGATTCCTCATAGACAGCCCTGTCCCTCCTGTTTCTTCGTGGCAGTTACCAGTCCCTGCATCCTGCTCAGCCGTGAACTCTTGAGTGCGTTGTGCTGATGCCTTGGTTAGGTTGACATCTTTATGACACAGTCACCGGCTGCAGCCTGAGGCTTTGGGGGGACACTGTAGATACGAACCCCAGCACCCTTCTCCTGGCCCCCCCACAAACAAAGCCTTGTGTCCATCCCGTTATCTGCGATGCATTTAGCCCGTCCCTACAAGCACCCCCAAGTACTTACACCTCTCGTACTGTTTCAAAGTCTCCTCTGAGAGACACTCAAGGCAGGCTTGTTGGGTTTACCGGGAGGAATTCCAGGGGATGGGGGGTGGGGCGATGAAATAAAAAAAAAGTTGAGGTTTCGGTTCACAGGAGATTTACCTGACCAGTAACCAGATGTTGACGGATGCCAAGGCAGTTGTCATGTGGGGCGTCTTCTGACAGCCTAGATGCACCTGCCAACACCCCAAGGACAAATGCACCGCAGCAGGGTGTGCTGGGTGCCTAAGGCCGCTCTCACAGCTCTTGCAGCTGGTTAAGACATTTGAAAGACATTATCCTGAATCCTGCTCAGGATAAATATTGAGTCTCTTAAGCAAAGCTTCGGTCCAGCTCTGCAGGGCAGGGGGCAGGTGTCAGCATCAGCGGCATCAGCTTGGGGCCCAACAGGCTCTGCCTCTTGGCAACCGTCTGTGGCCTTCAGTTTGAGCTCTGAACTCCTGATCCCCAGACACTGAAAACTGAGCTTCTGCCAGCTCTGCGAAGGCATTGTGCCCCTCCCACTGCATGGACGGACCCCTTGCTAAAGGCATGAGATGCCACAGTTACGAGATGATCCTTCTGCTATGAGCAGCCACCATGTTAAAGCTGGCCTTTTTTTTTTTCTATGTCAATCCCTCAATATAGTCCATTGGTTTCCAGAAGCAACCGATTGGGTATAAATGGGGCGGGGCAAGGGACCATGGAAACAGATGAACAACTTCTCTTCCTCCTTCTCCTCTTCCCCCTCTCCTCCTCCTCTTTCTTTTCTTCTTCTTCTTCTTCTTCTTCTTCTTCTTCTTCTTCTTCTTCTTCTTCTTCTTTCTTCTCTCTTCTTTCTTTTCTTCTTCAAGTATAATGATTGTTCCAGATATGAGAACAATCCAAATTGCACAAGCTCCCAGGCAATGGGCGAGGCCAGACCCTTTTGGTCTCGGTAGCCTGGTAGCCTAGACCTTCTAACTGGGCTCTCAGCTGCCACCAGGAGGCAGCAGGGAGCCTCCCCACCAAGCCTGCTGGTTCCAAGCCCGGCCTCAGGGAGGAGAGGCTCTCAGGCCCTTAACTAGCTGGCAAATGGAGCATCTACAGTGGCTTGTGGGAGAGACGGAGCTAAGGCCGAACTCACACACAGAGACCCAACTGCATGAGGGCAGAGTCAAAGCACTAGAGAGAGCCCCCGAGGGGGACAGGGGGACGTCAAATTCTCTAAACCCGTTAGTGCACTGATAATCCTTTGATGAAGGTGGAATCCTCAAAGACTAACCATGTCTGAAAGCCCCTATCTGTAACAGCACAGGGAACCAGGCCTTCAGGAGGCTCTGGGAGGTGGCGCACTGTGGATGGACTCAGGCTGGACAGGACATTTCAGCGTGGAGGAGCCCATGCACAAGAGAGCTGTCTCCTCAGGACAGCATCTCCCGCTGTATTTTGTCCCCTGTCCAGGGCATTCCATGTTTTTTCCAGAAGACTCGGAAATCTGGATATGTAAGTTAAAAAAAAAAAACACAACAAAACAAAACACCCCAGGCTGTTTGCAACTAATTGAAAACAAAAGTGTAAATACGATGTAGGCCAAAGGAAACACATGTGCGTGCTAAAGCCAGCCAGCCAGCCAGCAGGCTGCCGCCGGTAAGGTCCTCACTGTCCCTCTGGCCTCGGAGAGCCTGGGCTCAGCTCTGCTCACCCTGTATGGATGAGCAGCCAGGAGAAGGCGTGGCTGAGGCTTCCGGATGGCCAACCTGGGCATGACCCAGAGGGCAGCGAGATGCACGGAGGCCCTCCCACTTGGTGTCTGGGTTTTGTAAGATCCAGAGACTCATCTGCAAACTAGACTTTGCAAACATTTGTATCAGGCCCGGTGCTCGCCTAAGACTGCATGAGCTAAGAGGGGGCAGTCCGTGTCCTTCCTCTGCTGCTGTGGAGTCTCTTCCATCGGCCTCCCCCCCCCCGGACAGTCGCTGTGGTGGGGTTCAAGAGACCCCCTCAACCCAGACCAGACAAGCAACACAAACTTGCTCTCTAGAACAATTTCCCTCGGGCTTCCTCCCTGCAGGAGACTTTCCTGCCTCAGCCTTGCCAGGAGAAAGGTCAATGTCCCTCTCCCTGGCCTGGGGTGGGGTGGGGTGGGGCGGACAATGGTACTCAACTCTAGTCCAATCGGGTGGCATTATGGAGAAAGTTTTCTTCAAGAAAGAAAACAAGATTCACACTATGAGCTCCACAGCCCAGAGTAGCCAGGAGGTAGGTAGGGCCCTCCCGGTAAGGAAGGAGAGGTTGGCTAATAAGGAGTTGTCCAGAGCCCTGTCCTAACCCAGCGTCACTTGTTCCTTTGCTGAACATCTGCAAACATCGTTGGGGGCAGAAGGATGCGGGAGACAGTGGACCCCCCCTGGCAGGTTGGCTTCCCAGATGGACTCCCCAGGTCCCCAGGCCTTGTTAGCAGAGACACTGCTCTCCGTAATTATGGGATACGCCATTTGGGGGGGGTGCATTTCCCGCCATTCACGACAGTTACTAGTGTCAGTCTGTGCATAAATACAATTAGATTTGAGAGTTCTATTACAAAAGCCAATAAAGCGGGCCTCAGTAGAGATTCTAAAATTACTTAACTTTTCTTTAGAAAAAAAAATATTAAAACAGTATTATCACATCAGTGTGAAGGAAAGACAGGGAGATAATAAAGTTATGTTAAACCTCCCTATATTTACTCATGTGTGAAACAGTTATGTCTGGTCACATAATTGCGATGGTTCTGAGGAATATTTCATATTTTATAATGAACATTAAAAGAGTTTGTGGATCATTACTTTATACGAGTTTCAAAGTTATTACATAAAACCCAATAGGGATGGTTATAAATTATCCGATCCTCCGGCCTGGCCTTGGTAAACATAACATGAAGTCTGAGACACTGTGGCAGGCAAGATTCATGAGAAGAGGTTAAAAAAAAATCTCACCCTCCCCTCACATTTTAAAGGGGAAGAGAAGATGACAGAGCCTGTAGCTAGTTCTTAGTATTGTTGTTTCTATCTGAAAGAAATCCTACTGAGCTGGTAGCTTAAGCCAGAAGAGGAGAGAGAGAGAGAGAGAGAGAGAGAGAGAGAGAGAGAGAGACAGACAGACAGACAGACAGACAGACAGACAGACAGACAGAGACAGACAGACGAAGAAAGGAGAACTGACTCTCAGATACCGGCCTCCCAGGTATCTGTGGTCTCAGGGTCACTGTGGAATTCTTGAACTTTTGAAGGCAGCATACATTTAAAATGCTACACTTACTGACAGGACTCTGGGCAACTTGAGTGTGGCAAACATGGCTCTGGCTGGCTCATCTGAGAGTCCACAATTATTCATTTTCAAAAGAAAGAGATCCTGCCTTTGAAACCTTAAGATGCCTGCGCCTTTGCTGGAACTAGAGAATTGAGAACATTTTTTTTTTTCAGGAGAGTCCCCCGCTCCGGCTGCAAGTTGGTTAAAAAACTCTCTGAGAGTGTTATGAACAACATGGAGCTGTCTGTCATTTGCTTGGATTTAGTCTTTTTTTTTTTTTTTTGTTAATAGAGTATTATGTTTTACTCTGGGGGGGGGGGGGAAACACACCTGCAATTTCTTCAGAAAGAATCTCCAGTTTCTACTTGGTGTACAAGGAAAAGTTAAAGACCAGGAGAGGGGCAGCTTGGTAGATAAAGAGAGAGGAGACCAGTTCATGTGGCTCCGGGGAGATGCTGCAGCCTGGGGACCAATGAGGATCTTAGGCATGGGGGGTCTTTGCTCCCTGGTCCTCAGAACCACAGCCTCCTCTGACTCCCCCACTCCCATCCCCTGAGTGGAGTGGCTTGGGGCACACTGGAGAGTGAGGGGCCACTCTTCAGTTCTGCTCCTGGCCTGGCACCTGGGAGCTTCCTGAACCTGGGGGCTCCCCACCTCGCCGTGCCTGCGCCCTGTCGCCCTGTCGCCTGTTGGGCGTTCTCAGCAAACAGATGTCTTCCACGGAATTGAGAGCCTTGTGTTGGAGGCCAGATCTTGACTGTACTTTGAATTATGTCTGCCCTGATCATTATGCAGTCGCTCACATATATTTTAGACATCAGTAGTGTCTAGAAATACTCTCCAGTTTTCCCTGTGCTGTTTCTATGTTCCCATTCTTCTCTTCGCTCCTGCTCTGAGATGCTCAGCTCTCCCAAAGCCACCGATGGCCTTCGCGTAATTTTCATAAATATTTTTTTATTGAGAAGAGCTTGCTGTTTTATTCTAAATTATTTCTGTCTGCCTTAAGAGGACAGCCAGCACTCCTGGGGTGCCCAGGAACCCTCATAACGTGTTTCGATGGCGAACTGAGCCTATTCAGTTCTGCTTTAAAAGAAACTGGATTTTATGGTGCCTCTTCCCAGACAGGGAAATTTTGACACTAACAAAGGAAAGGTTGTAATGATGTTACCTTGTTAAGGCCTTGGCAGAAAGAGCTCTCTTTTATGTCAGAAACATTGCTTTGACTTACATCTGATTTGTGGATACAATGCAAGTCTTTGGGAGGAAAAAAACCCTCAGATTAAAATATGAGAGAGAAGTAAGAAGTACGAACGTGGGGGCTGGAGAGGCGGCTCACTGGGTAGAGTGCTTTTGCCCTCACAGAGGACCTGGGTTCGATTCCCAGCACCGGCCCGGCAGCTCACAATGGTCTGTAACTCCAGCAACTGGGGGTGCTATGCTTTCTTCCGGCCTCTTTAGGAACTATCACACGTGAGATGTGCATACATACAGGCAAAACATCCACATAAACACAAAATAAATACTAATCTACCTCCTCATCCCTGGCAGGTCGGGGCCCCGGCCTCTAATCCCAGCGGCTGCCTCTAATCTGATCTGGTCCTGCTTTGAGCAGCCTCCCTTCCCTGCACTTCTAGAAGCAGACTCTAGGTGGCGCTAATGCTGCATAACTCCAGTTTTTCGGCACAATGAAAACATTAATTTGCTATGAGATAATTTTTGACGTAAATGTAAAATGGTGCCCATTCGAACTCAGTAATGAAGCATGGTGCTTTCTGCGGCTCCTAATTTGACTAGTTAAATGACTCCATTACGTGTCTAACAGACAGAAGCAAATAATTTCTGGTCAGTTGATGTTCATTTATCCGTATCATTTTGCCCTGAAAATAAAAAGTCTCTAATCTACAATTCCTTTGTCTTAGTGGGGTTTTTTTTTGGGGGGGGGTGTTAAGATTATTAAAGCAAATCTACTTAAATAATCCAGGTTAAAGTAGCACAAAGTGACAATTAAAATGCCAAAGTGTGTGCCAAACAGAGGCAGCACAAAACCGGAAACCATCTCCAAAATACCCTAACCTTTGGCCTGCCCCTAGGTCTGGAGTATTTAACAGAAGACTTGAGAGTCAAAAGAAAAAAAATTGTCCATCTTTCCAAATTCATTGTCCTGTGATGGCTAAAAACACTCTTTCTCTGTTCGCTCTGCCAGATAACTTTGAAGATGTTTAGACACATCTCAGTGCAGTGAGAAAAAAAAAATAGAAAATAAAAATAATAAAATACTGCTTTAAAAAATATCAAGTGATGACTAATTTTGCCCAAAGGGGGGGAGAAAATGGTTAATATTGAATCTTAATGTTCCTCCTCCAAATGCTTTTTTTTTCTTCCTGCTAAAAACAAGTTTCAAATTAAAGCATATCAGCTTACACATACTGCATGCATATTAGTGAGACACAGCTGTGTATGTCCCCCTCTTAAGAGCCATATGATTAAGTTATGAGATATCATATAATCCAAACTCTTTTTCTATTGGTCACCTATCACAGACAAAAGCTTTTTCGTTTTAGGTTTATTAAATGACAGAATGCCGACTCTGTAAATGTTCTAGGCGTTACTAGGGAGCACCTGTGACTTTGATTTTTTTTCCCCTCACTTACATTTGCTGCGAAAATGGCATCAGGGCTGGCTGCGCCCAACCCTCCACGCCTGGGGCAGCTGTCGGTAGCTCAGCGACAAGGGCTGGATCTGGGTCTTGGGAATCTTAGCATGTGTGAGTATGACAAGCCCCAGCCATGCCACCCCATAACTCAGAGGCAAAGGGACAGTGTCCCCTCCTAATGGAGACCGGGCAGTTAGGGAGAAAGACGCTCGCTCGCAGGGCTCCGAGAGGCCCTGGCTACCCACTTCTTATTGGTGGATCTGTGTAGCACACTATCTAGCGGGTCTGTACAGTGTTGCAGGTGGTCGAAACACAACATGCTGACTTTAAAATATGGTTTAAATGATCTTCATACCCCAGTAAAAGGCTCTCTGACCTAATTAAATGCACTTTTAAAAAACTGACTTGCGTGTGTGTGTGTGTGTGTGTGGTGTGTATGTGTGTGTATGTGTGTGGGGGTGTGGTGTGTGTATACGTGTGTGTGGTGTGTATGTGTGTGTGTGTGTGTGTGTGTGTGTGTGTGTGTGTGTGTGTACACAGCCTTTATTGAGCTTTTAAAATTCCAAATCCCTCTGTGCGTGCAAACTCCAGCAGTTTCCATGTTAGGGACGAGGGACGCAGAACACAGCCTGTGTGTCTTTTGATGTAAAACAATGTCAAAAGGACTGATTATGACTCATAGTTTCTTGAAATTTTTTTTGGCTGATGTCGCCTCTGCAGTTGGATTCCTGCATAAGGCCAGCAGCTCTTGCTGGCAGGGAGAGCGCCTGCCACCTTCTGTTCCTGGGCCACCACCGTGGCCCTTTTGGTGTTATGTAGGTCGACCGCGCCTGTGGGTTTCTAGGAAGGATCTCGATTTTAAACCTGGTGGCGACGAAGTTACAACCAGAGAGCAATGTTTTAACCCAAAGATCTGTCTACACTGTGTGCGCTCAAAGATGAAACGAGGTCGGGTGGGGAAGTGGAGAAGAGCGTTTAAGGAGGGTTCCTCAGGACCTCAGGCCAGGCTGCAAAGCTGCCCCTGTCCCCCGCTCCGCCCCCCCCCCCCATCAGGACCTTAGGCCAGGCTGGAAAGCTGCCCCTGTCCGCCCCCCCCCCCACGCCCTTCACAGGACCTCCTGCTTCTCCAAGCAGCTGAAGGCAGAGGCTGGCACCTTCTATGGGGCAGGCAGCCCTTTATCTGAGCCCGGGGGGGGGGGGGGGGGAGCGACTTCTGTCTGCGCCTGAGCCCAGGATACTGCCTGAAGGTGAGCGCGTCCCTGGCCAGCAGAACCGCGGAGTTAGACACAGGGGCAGGTCAGGCAGCGCAGCAGTGCTGGAGGAAAGCGAGGGAGCGAGCCCAGGTTAGAGCTGACCTCAGATGAAAGGCTTCCAGAGGGACGCGTGGGAAACTTTACAACCCATAATGGGAGCCAGATTCTTCTCCGGGTGGTTGTCAGGGAAGCCCCGGGACCTCCCACCTCCCCAGAACAGCTGAGGGTCAGCACTCTTGGCCCTGGATTAACTGCTGTGAACCTGTGGGGGGAGGAAATACCAGTTCCTGAACCAGGGATTTAGCAAAAAGGGGACTAGAAACTGGGTTTACGGTGCTTTCTCTGCTCCCCCCCCCCCGCACCCCTGCACACACACACCCCCGCGCCACCCCTCCCCGCCTTGTGCTGGCTACTGAGCCCCAAAAGCCTCATGCGCATGCGTGTTTTTCTGAAACCCAGTGAAGTGCACAAGCCGATGGCACAGGGTTAACCCCCTACCTAGAGAAACAGGAAGGAGAAGGAGAGTTCGAGGCTAGCCTGGGATCAGAGAGAAGGGGGAGACGACGGGGGGGGGGGGAGGGTGGGGAGGAAGGGAGAGACTGAAATAAAAATAAAAATTGAAAAGCAGAGAGCCTGCTGTATTGGGATAAGTGTGACAACTGCCAAAAAAAAAAAAAACAAATAAATAAAACTATTTTATTTGCCTTCTTATGTCCACACAGAGAAGCCGAGAGCAGATGCAAGCAGCAGACAAGTGCTTCCAAAGGAGAAGAAAATATTTCCAGAGGAGATCGGCGTCGCCGCAGAACAGGTGAGGAAGAAACTAGGCTACCTAAGGGCTGATAACTCTGAAGCAAGCGGGAGCCATCTCAGACTCCGTGCAGGAGGAGGTGAGGAGGCTGGGGGCCCGTTAACAAACACCCCAAGAAGCTGGAGACGTGCGTGCGGGTGGACCGGAGGGCCTTATGCAACACCTATATTTAATAACGACTCGGAGGGAGATCAAGGAAATTAAACACCAGTAAGCTTGACTTGAGCGGTGGGGAAGATATTGGAAACACTAATCAGAGACAAAATAGGGAAAGTTATGATTTAATTAAAGATATTCAGCATGGATTCACAAAAGGGAGATCATACGTAACAAAACTAATAGAATATTTTGAAAAAGTAACAAAAAGGAATTGAAGGGGGAAACCAGGGGTATAATTTACTGGGACTTTAAGAAAGCTTTGATGACCTGCCTCACAAAAGACTAATCCCCAGCCGTGGGGAGTTTGGGTTGGAGCGTGGTGGGGCGGGGGTTGGGGGGGGTAGAGAATAAATGAAGAATTGTCTGTAAGGACTACGGTACTTGAGAGCACTGCCGTGGGCAGATTAGGATATGTGTGTGTGTGGGGGGGGTGGATGGCTGACTGCTGGAACTTCCTGAGATCTGATTTTTTTCTTTTAAATTAATTTTCTGTAAAGCACAGTGCCTCCTCAGCCCCAGTACGATGATGCTGTTCTCACACAGGTGGGGCGCTGAGGGGGCAGATCCAGCTCAGGTCACAGCGATGACACCATTAGGAAGGACCGGCTGACATGTCAAGGGTGCGTGGCTAATTAGGCTCCCCAAATAAGGGAGGGGAGACACAGCCACTACTAATTGTATACAAATAATTAACACAAGCTATAGGGCCTGGTGGTTGGGCGTTGAATCCCCGTGATCTGGACACGTGCCCACTGGTGGATGGGTGAACTTGGACTTCACACACACACCCCACCCACTTCACACGTAAGGCGCGTGCACGCCACGGGGGACATACTACATGCCACATGGGGGACATTCACAAGGACACTCTGACGCCTTTCAAAGTTACCCTTCCCTTTCACACATCACACAGTCGTGCGCACACACGTTTGTGAGCCACTGGGTGCGGGTCGCGTAGCCGTGCACACACGTGTTTGTGCGTGTTCCCGTGTATGGAGCCGTGTATGGGACAGCCTGTGCTCAGGCTCCTGTCTCTCCCCCCAGAAGCCGCACAGGTGGAAGCTACAGATAAAAGGAGAACTTTCTAGTTCCTGCCAGGAAGGGTTGGGACATGTACCAGGCAGAGAGTGGTCCCCTTAGTCTGTCATTAAGAGATGCTGCAGGACTGAGAGCAGACACAGCACACACTCACGACACAGAGACAGAGCTTCACGGCCACAAGCCACATCTGACCAGAGAACCTTGCCTGGAAAAATGATAGAGATCCCCCACAGTGGCCTTTGGGAGGCTCCTGGGAACAGAGCTGTGAACGTGACGGCCAGAGTCAGAGGATGATGGTGCCCTAGATCTGGTCCCCGTGTACTCCAGACTCTTCCACACAGCGGATGGAGGAAACTGTCTAGTGCCTCCCCCAGGGTGCAGGCTTGTGGTCACCTGGGACGCGTGAACAGTGGGACGAGTCTGAAAGAGGCCCAGTGGCCTCGGCACGTGTGTGTGCTCATGGGATCATCTTTCTGCAAGGTGTGATGTCACCTGCCGCCTATACGGCTGCGACAGGCTGTGGAGCTAATATGGGATAGGGATGTACAGGCATATATTCCAATGTGTGGAGTACCGGGACGGCTGGACCCTCTTTTTACCGTATACGCCACTCATTAACGTTAAGATATGACTCGAGCCGGTAGCCTTATTTCAAACATCGACTTAGGACGGGGAGTCACAAAATGAAGGTAGCGATATCATTCTCGGTCCTGATAATGTGTACGTCATCGCGCTTAAAGGTTCCAAGGCACTCCGATGTTCAAAAAGCAATCTGTGTTCTTATCTCTGGCTCACGGTTGTCATCTGAATTCTGGGTGTCTGTCCCTAATGTGACAGTTACAAATTAAAGGCTCTGCAGCTGCCCTGCCCTGCCCTGGTTGGACGGAGGCTTCTGACATCTTCCAGGCACAGGCCGAGCAGAACCCAGCTTCTTGGCCAGGAGAAGGTATGTGAGACATGGTCCAGTGTGGCTCCCTTGCCAATTGTGTGCCCTCGTGTCTGAAGCGTCTTCCGTCAGACGGACGGCTTTTGTAACATGCGCATTTGAGGAAGGAAAAAAAAAAACACCCAAAACATTTCTTGTTTCTCAGATTTGGGGTTTTCTACTTTGTCTTTTTAAACCACAGAGGTCTTTCCAGTAATCTTGACTGGGGTTGCTTGGCGAGCTTCAAACCCATTCCACTCCTATCGCTCACCCTACACCCCAAATAAGCAAGCACCCCGAGAGACCGCTCACCTCCCACCTCCTTTTCTCCCTTCCTCAAGCCCCAACCACTCTACGGAAATCACTTTGTGGTAGTCAGGAGCACCCCAGAGTGGGAAAGGGTTCGCAGGAGGAAGACGAATGGTTAAGAAGGACCTGTCAGGGCTGTCTCTAGAACGCAGTTCCCCAGAATCATCTGTCAGTGAGACAAAATTAATTACTACATGTAAAACGGGAAAAAAAATCAATGTAAATTAAACACTGAATAAACGGTATAAAAGTTTAGGAGATCCTGATTGTTAAATAATTACTGACACATGCGTGAATTTTCAACAAGCTTCGGCACGGACGGCACCTAACAAGACTCCTTCTGTGTTTTCCCCCAAAAATACGCGTGTGTCTTGGGAACAGCTTCGCTCCGGCGCCCACTTCCTGCCGGGTGAGAAGGCGGAGCAGGTCCCTTTACTAACAGTAACTTGCAAAGTTAAGTGACTTGAGGGGTTGCTAGCGGTTGAGGCCATGCAGAAGACACACCCTCAACTGCAAGCCTAGACTGAGATGCTAGCAGGAAGAGGAGCCCCTGTCACGTCACAGGTGCCCTGTGCTGTGAGGTTGGAAAATGGTGCTACCCAGTGCAAAGGTTGTATTAATTAGTGCCAAGATGGCTCTACTTACAAGAGCAATTCGGTCACTACGAGCACCTGAAGAATAGCCATGATGTAAATTTTGGTTATTTAAGTTTATTATTTAAACCTTAAATTTACTTCTATTGGGGTGGGGGGGCACACCTAGGTCATCATAGTGCCCTGTAGAGGTCAGAGGTCAACTTGTGGAGAGTTGGCTCTCTCCTACCACGTGGTGGGCTCTCGTATGGAGCTCAGGTCGTAAAGCTCAGCAACAAGTGCGTTTATTCGCTGAGCCAATTCACTGGTCCCATGGTCGTCCTCTGTGATGTGACTTTTTTGGCCTGCTCCCCGGCTTCCTGGTGAGAGAACACTGGGGTTGTCAAGGCCGTCGAAGGCCACCCGTCTCAGTCACATCCTTGGGAAGACAGGCTGCTGACATCAAACCCAGTTCTTCCACTTGAGTGGACAAGACAAAAGGACGCATGTGACACCCTACATAAGGACCCAGCAACATATCTGCTGGCTCCTCTATCGAGGCTTTGGATACAGCTCTTCCCCATCTCGTCCCCTAGACAAGGCTGGGATAGCAGCAGGCTGCCCTTCCTTGGTGACAGCTAAGTGTTGCTGAGCTGGGAGATGCTGGGTACCACTGAGGACCAGTTTCTGAACTCTGAGCTCTGTGACGAGCTCATCTCACTGACCTCCTGACCATCTGGCAAGACAGCGCATGGCCGTCTCCTGTGAGTCCATGAGGATACTGTTTCCTCGATGTTTTGGTGCTGGTGGTGACTGATTACTAGGGCTCAGGCTCCATCCAGAAGGAAACTGTCCAAAGCTGACATCCAGAGGTCAAGGGCAGCCTTGCCAGCTCTCTGGGGAACCATTGACCAGAAGGCCTTTCTTTCAGCTAGGATCCCAAACTCCATTGCTAAAATGGCTCCCACGTGCCCTCCAAGTGTACTTTGTAAAAAAACCAATATACAATTTTTTTTTAATTTACAATATACAATTTGTAAAATTAAAGAGCTGAAGATTACTTAGGAGGGGAAGATTTGCAATGCAAACGAACATTCTGATTTACAGAGACACCACGGGGTTCCTTCCATGAGTCAATCTAAAATCGGATTCAACTCTTGCTGTGTCTAAAATAGGGTCTTGTTGCCAAACCGCAGTCCGCCATGCCACACCGCCAGCAGCCCCCCCCAATTGGTCCCCATGCCCGGGGGGCCACTGCGAGGAGCCAGGCACCCCTTGGGGAGAATGTGTTGCAATTCGATTCTCCTTTGTGTCCTCTGGGAGCGTGTCATCCCTTTCATCACAGTGGCCTCTCTCTGGCTTATGAAGTTTAGTTAGTCTTTGGCAATCCGGATCCCTTTTCCCCCACAGCCCCTAAGATGCCTCAGTAGACCTGCTGCTGTTACTTAACTTGGGACCGTAGAGGTCTCGGGAACTGGTCTGGAAGACTGTGGATCTTAGCCAAAGATGTTGCCCTGCCCTGTGACACCCTGAGGTTTGGCACGAGGTGCCTTTGCATCTGCGGGGTAAATTCAAGGCTTAGAATTCAGTGTAAGGGGCCGGGGGCTGCTGAGGTGGCTCGGGAAAGACGCCTGCTGTCCAGCCGGAGCCGCTGATGGCTGAGTTCAATGCTGGGGACCACACGGCTGAGGGTGAGAACTGACTCCTATAAGTTGTCACATATACACACACAAATCCTTAATAGCACGTGAAAGTTCATGCCACACACATAGTAATTACGTATACATGGTACTCGGAGGACACATGTCAAATGGGGTTACAATGACAGAGAAAATTATTACAGGGTGAAATGCAAACAGAGATTAAGCCAAAAGTGACTTGTCTTCATGTTTTTCTTCTCTGTCTTAAATAATCCAAACAGGAGTCTGGAAAGACATGTACACTGGTACAATAGTGGTCCCCACGTGGTGGGAGTAACCAGTCCTTTCTAGTTGGATGTAAACTTCAATGCATTAAGACAGAACTCGTGCCTGGTACTGTGAAATGAGACCAAAAACATGAGACTGACAAGGTCAAAGGTCGTAGCATATAGCCTAGTCCCGTTAGCATGCTAACTGGGCCCCTCAGTTCTTATCTTTATAAGCGAAGTGCAACTGCCAAACCTCATCAGAGAATCTCTTTTTAGTAGTCAGTAGTGATCTGCGCGGAGACGCACAACTGGTCGATGCGCAGAGTATAAGAGACTGTGGAGTGCTCGGCTCCGTGCGGAACGTCTGTATAACACCTTCTACTCCAAGGCTCAGGGAGTCATCAAAGAAGTCGGGGTAGAAAGATGGTAAGAGCCAGAGGCGATGGACG
The DNA here is from genome assembly GCF_964271855.1 of Acomys minous. Taxonomy (NCBI): domain Eukaryota; kingdom Metazoa; phylum Chordata; class Mammalia; order Rodentia; family Muridae; genus Acomys; species Acomys minous. The sequence goes on along the minus strand of NC_140502.1, from coordinate 2,357,925 downwards.
TGGGCAGGAACGGGTATAGCATCGTAGAAACGTAGTGACCGCGACCGCGTGCACAAGACCTGCACGAAGCTAAGTCAGACAAAGTCCCGGTGTGAATGGAGGACGGGGCTCATGAGGTTCCCATAGCTAAGGAGGGGCTTGTTAGGATTAGGGAGGTGTGCAACTCCTCAAAGGTCACACGCACTCCAGGAGACGGCCCTACATTTTGGAGGGTTTTTTGTTTGTTTGTTTGTTTGCCTGTTTGTTTTTGTTTTGTTTTGCTATTCAAAAATAGGTAGTTCTAAGTGGACTCAGTGTGATTTAAGAAAGAGGAAGAGAGTCCCTGTGAAGTTGGAAGGGTAAAGGGACAGGAATGGGGGGAGTTGGGGAGAAAGGGAAAAGCGGAGGGTTTGATTAAAACACATTGTGTGCTCGTACATATTCTCAGACAAGAAGATATTTTTTTTTATTTATTTAATTAATTTATTCAGATTACAACTCAATTGTTTTCCCATCCCTTGTATCCTCCCGTTCCTCCTTCCTTCCCTCTTTCACCCTATTCCCCTCCCCCTATGACTGTGACCGAGGGGGACCTCCTTCCCCACTATATGGTCATAGGCTATCAGGTCTCATCTTGGTAGCCTGCTTATTCTTTCTCTGAGTGCCACCAGGCCTCCCCACCAAGGGGAAGTGGTCAAATATGGGGCACCAGAGTTCGTGTCAGAGTCAGTCCCCGCTTTCCACACAACTGTGGAGAATGTCCTGTCCATTGGCTAGATCAGAATAGGGGTTCGATGTTTGCTGCATGTATTGTCCTTGGTTGGTGCGCAGACATCCCCTCCCCCCCCCCCCCCCGGGCTGTGATCCGCCATCATGATGTTCTGACAAGAAGATATTTTATTTCAAGAAAAAAAAAAAGTCAATTAGTGGGAGCAGAGGAGTAAGACAACATCTTGTTACACAGCCCAGGCTGGCCGTGAATGCTTGGTCTTCCTGACTCTGGAGTGCTAGGCGTGCACCGTTGTTTCTGGCCTCCCCGGCTGTCAAACCCTGACTCGCCCCGCTGCCCCCTCTGGTAGCCAGCCATCACTGCTTTTCTTCACGTTCTCACATACGCCCAGCCAGCAAGGCTTGGAACAGGCAAGCCAGACGCCCTCCGGCGGCACTAACTGGGTTTAGTCGCTTATCTCCCACCAAAAATGACATGGCGTTGGGAATAGAACATGCTGGAGGGATGTGAGGGAGCAGACGAAGGGGGGGGGGCTGAAAGTAGTGTGCTCGAGCTCCATTGTATATGTGTCCATGTAGGACACTTTTTAAAAAGAAAAACTAGACTTGGCCTAAGGTCAGAGTGCTTGCCTAGTATGTGCAAGGGACTAGGGTTCTGTGCCTAATATTGAAAAGAGAGAGAGAGGGAGAGAGAGAGAGACAGAGAGAGACAGACAGACACAGAGAGACAGACAGACAGAGAGAGACAGACAGACAGACACAGAGAGACAGACAGAGAGAGAGAGACACACACGTGCACACACACACACACACACACACACACACACACAGAGAGAGAGAGAGAGAGAGAGAGAGAGAGAGAGAGAGAGAGAGAGAGAGAGATTTTAAATAAATAAATCAAGTGCCAGTTAATGCAAGTTAATTAGGTCATGGGTTCTCTCAAGGGATTAATGCTGTCTCCAGGGAGCCATTCAGGTCAGGGGGGAGTGGATTAGTTCTAAGAGAGCGCAGGTTGGTATAAAAAGTGCTTGCCCAGCCCCTCCCCAACCCTCGTCCCAGGTTCACCATGTGACCTCTCTCATCATGAAACTGAATTTATCATGGGACCCTCATGAGCTGAGCAAAACCTGGCACCATGCTCTCAAGCTGCAAAAAATGGGAGTTGCAGGGACCTCTTCTCTTTATAACGGCTCTCGGCCTCAGGTAGTCTGCCGTAGCAGCGGGACAGGACAGAATTAGGTGCAGGAAGTCTGGTGGGCTGAGTCAGAAGGACAGAAATAAGACTTTGTCCAAAACTGAAACAGTCTTGATTGCAAGAAAAATAAAAGCTAGCTTCGGTTGATTAAGATGCTTTTTCTTCTCCCTCCTCCTCCTCCTTTTCCTTCTCCTCTTCCTCCTCTTCTCTTCCTCCTCTTCTCTTCCTCCTCTTCCTTCTCCCCCTTCTTCCTCTTCCTCCTCCTCTTCCTCTTCTTTTCCTCTTCTTCGTCCTCTTCCTCCTCCTCTTCTCCTCTTCCTCCTCCTCTTCTCTTCTTCCTCTTCCTCCTCCTCCTCTTCCTCTTCCTTTCCTCTTCTTCCTCCTCTTCTTCCTCCTCTTCCTCTTCTTTTCCTCTTCTTCCTCCTCCTCTTCCTCCTCCTTCTCTTCTTTTCATCTTCCTCCTCCTCTTCCTCTTTCCTCCTCGACCACTCCCAGCTATGGCTTATACCAAATAAACTTCTATTGAGAATAACTTAAAATCTTGCATATTTTAAGTGTGTGTGTGTGTGTGTGTGTGTGTGTGTGTGTGTGTGTGTGTATGAGTGTGTGTATAAACTACTTTAAGGCAAAAGTTGCCAGGACTTTAATGGCCAAGATTCTAAGAAAAAAAGAGGCAGAGAGACAAGTGTGTTTCCTGGTCTGCATTACAGGCGGCCTCTGGGATGAGCTAAACACAGACTCCTGCAATCCAAGGGACAGAGGAGACAGAGGTTCTATCCCAGGACCCGAAGAAAGGGAGGCAGTCCCTGGTGAGCAGCCCATGGACTCAGATGGGCCCCTCCAGGGACAAGTGTAGGCTGAAGGCAAACAGGAAATAAATAAACCCTTGAAAGGACTCCTTTCTGATCACGTAGGGCAATCTGCCCCATGAGCACCAGCCCACAGGAATGCGCTGCGCTTTTGCTATGATCCCACAGAAGACCCCGGACAGCTCCCACAGAACTGAAAGGTGCTGTTGGTACAACGTACAAACCACATGAATTCCCAAGACTTAATAAGAGAAAGCATGCCAATAGTGAATTAATAACCGGATGCAGGCTCAAACAACACTATTTTGGGCACACCACGGTTAAATAAAATATATTAAAGTTACTTTAACTGTTTGTTTGTATTTAATGGGGCTATTAAAGATTTTCAAGACGTATACAGCTCACATTAGATGCCTGTTTGATTCCTCTGCCCTAGAGCTTATCATTATCTCTATACGTGCGGTGTCTGGCGTGCGGTAAAAAGTTACCAGGCGCACCAGAAAATGAGGCCAAATGAGGAAATGCAAAGTTAGGCAACAGGCAGCAAAGCAGAGTCACTTTGTAGACCTGGCTGGCTTCAAAACTCCCAGAGACCTGCCTGCTTCTGCCTCCCTAAGTGATGGAATTACAGGAGTGCACCACCGTGCCTGGCTCGTCTAGATAATTTTTAAACTAAGGAAGAATTAGTATAGTGGAAATAGAGTCTCTTTGTTTACTACATCAATATCCCTGATTCTTGACTCTGGAGAGCTGGAAAAATCTGCCGAGTGCCCCTGGCCTACAAGTACCTTACAGTGTCCTTTAGATCTCTTGGCAGGAAGTGGGGGGTTGGGGTGGGGTTTATTAAATGTCTTCAGGTTTGTCAGCTATAGCCAGTGTGCCTAAGGTCCCACAGTCTCCCACAACGGCGCCCCCAGTTGGAGACCAGTGGTCAAAACCTGGGAGCCTGAGGAGGTTCCGCATTCAAACACAGCAGAGTTCAGACCCTGAAGGACTGAAGAGTTCAGTCATGCCAGGCAGGGCTCTGTGGTTGTTAGCCAGTCTTTTTTTTTTAAAGTATTTTTTTTAATTAATTTATTCTTGTTACATCTCAATGGTTATCCCATCCCTTGTATCCTCCCATTCTTCCCTCCCTCCCATTTTCCCCTTACTCCCCTCCCCTATGACTGTTCCTGAGGGGGACTTCCTCCCCCTGTATATGCTCATAGGGTATCAAGTCTTTTCTTGGTAACCTGCTGTCCTTCCTCTGAGTGCCACCAGGTCTCTCCTTCCAGGGGACATGGTCAAATATGAAGCACCAGAGTACATGTGAAAGTCATACCCCACTCTCCACTCAACTGTGGAGAATGTTCTGTCCATTGGCTAGATCTGGGTAGGGGTTTAGAGTTTACCGCCTGTACTGTCCTTAGCTGGTGCCTTAGTTTGAGCGGGACCCTGTTAGCCAGTCTTGACTTCATCGTTTACCCAGAATGCGAGGTGGCGTGTCAGGACAAGGAAGAACCTCACAGCTGGGACAGAGCTGTGTGCTGTTCCTACATCAGCCAGGGAGGAGCTCCCAGCACCACCACAGACTACTTCTGTGTCATAGTCCTCGGCCACCGGGTAAAAACAGGACGAATCTGCCATTTGTTTTGTGGGCATAGCATGGCCCTTACACAGATCCTTGCGCCTTTGTTAGCCCTCCCTCACACAGCTGGCATGGGCTCTCACAGAAGAGCAAGGTGAGCGGCAATGGGCCCCCTAGATTGTGCGTGCCAGCAGGGTTACCCCAAGTAGGGAACCGACAGACCCTAGTCTTAGCGAGCATCGGAAGGCAGAGCAGGGGGATTGAGGCTCTAGTAAGAGATTTGGGCCTTGGTTGATCAAGAGTAACATGTTAGAATAAGCATTCTTTGCCAAAAAAACAAAAAAACAAAAAACAAAACGCTGACCCCGAGATGGATGCATGCCAGCCTCCCCCAGACTGAAACGTAGGATGGTGGCGAAGGCACACTTTCAGTGCTGTGGAGGACTTTAGCTGAGGGCAGAGAAGGATTGTGTTGGAAAGGGTTCGCGAGACTTCTGTCGGGGGTGGGGGGTGGGGGGTGGGGGGAAGACAGATTATGCCAGTGTGTGGTGACCTCAGTCCACATTCTCTGGGGTGTGCGCGGGAGTTGCTTCTTCCACTTTCAAGCCTCGGGAGTTGAGCCTCAAGGAAAGCCTGCGCCATGTCCTTCCAAGAATCCACTGGGGACGGCCCTAAGGACAGGTGCAGTTCCACGGGGACAGCTCGCGGTGGGTTCATTGAGACAAATGATGGCCCAGGCCACTGTGGAAGGGAACCCTTACGTAAAGCCCATGAAGTTACAGAGGGCATCTCAAGCCGTGGATGATGGAGTTATGGGGAGAGAGGGGGGCCCTCTAGGCCACCTGAGAGAGGCCCCAGGCCAGGGGACAGAACCATGTTACGTTCCGGAACCCAGGAAGAAAGCAGGGACGACAGAGAGGGAAGAGAGGAGGTGCTGGCTGAGCTGGCTCTGGGGGACTCGTTCCTGCTTCATGCTGTTTGGCATTTTAACCATTGACACGGACAGATACGGCTACTACGACCCAGACAAAGTAGCTTTGGGACTCAGAGGCACGGAAGAACCCACAGGTCACTGAAAAGCGTCGGGCCAGCCAGAGCGTCTGGATTTCGTTCTACAGAGGTGGAGAAACTTTCAGTGGCAGACAGAAGCTTATGTTCCACGCCTATAGACCTTTGTCTTCAGAGAAAAGATGCCGAAGCCCACGCATGTAGTGGTTAATCGTTACGACTGCCTCGGGAGGAGGACAAAGCTCTTTGCTCGAGGAATAAGAAAAGACCCCCAGGGAGGAAGAGATGGCTCAGAGGTTAAGAACACTGGCTGCTCTTCCAGAGGTCCTGAGTTCAATTCTCAGCAACCACATGGTGGCTCACAACCATCTATAATGAGATCTGGTGCCCTCTTCTGGCATGCAGGTGTGCATGAAGGCAGAATATTTTATACATAATAAATAAATAAATCTTTCTTTAAAAAAAGAAAAAAAGAAAAGACCCCCACCACACAACAGGGACATATATGCTCAATCTAGCCGATGGACAGGACATTCTCCACAGTTGAGTGGAGAGTGGGGTCTGACTTTCACACAAACTCTGGTGCCCCATTTTTGACCATGTCCCCTTGATGGGGAGACCTGGTGGCACTCAGAGGAAGGACATCAGGCTACCAAGAAGAGACTTGATACCCTATGAGCATATACAGGGGGAGGAGGTCCCCCTCAGTCACAGTCATAGGGGAGGGGAATAAGGGGAAAATGGGAGGCAGGGAGGAATGGGAGGATACAAGGGATGGGATAACCATTGAGATGTAATATGAATAAATTAATTAAAAAAATAAAAATAAAAACTCTTCAATGGTTAAAAAAAAAAAAAGAAAGAAAAGAAAAGAAGAGACTTCGTCCCTCACCAAGGCATGACACTCAGGTCCCTCACTTCCTCATGAGGAGGAAGAGGCCCCGTGACAAGAGGAAGCTGCATAAGCTATGTTGGTGAGGGATAAGTATGCCCTCCCCAGTGGGGGGGGGCGGGCAGGCAGGTAACGAATGCGTCATCTTTGTGACACCCGAATGATTCCTTTACCGCTAAAATGCTGATAACTAAATGCAGATAGGAAACTCAGTTTAGGTGGCCATCTCTGTTAATGGCTAACATACTGATCCCAGGAAGAAAGACTCTTGACGGCCAGAGGAATCTGGGCAGTAGATGGACCTCAAGTGAGATTTTTTTTTCCCTCCAGAGACCCCTCTGGAGAACGCTGCAGCCCCACGGGCACCTTGCACAGTCCTTTAGTGGCCCGCGGGAAGGCTGCGCTTGTCACCTGGGGGGTAGCCGGAGAAGATCGCAGCCACCGCTTTGGAAGCGCCACATGGCAGGGAGCTGGGCTTCCAGCAGGCAGCGGAGGAGGAGGAGGTATGCTCTGTCTCCCCGCAGTGTCCTGCTGTGTTTAGAAACCCCATCCAAGAGGCAGCGTATGGATCCGTGCAAAGATCTGCTGTCGTGTAATGAAACGGTAATGGGAGGCAGTCCGGAAGTCAGTCTCCCCACCACCGCAGACGGATGCCATCCACACGGAGGGCAGCTGCTCCTCCAATCTGCCCTGCTTTTTTTTTTTAAGTCGGCGATTGCTTTGGAGACCAAGGACACCCCCAGTCTCCTTGCCTTCTGAGAGCCATCTGCAGTAATATAATGCCTCTCACCCATTGGGCCCTCTTTCCTCCTGGCCAGAGGGCCTTGCACTGCTGAGAATCCACCCCCTTAGGGGCACTAGAGAGCAAGGGGTGCTTAGCTAGAAGGACAGCTCCCAGCACAGGCAGGGAGCCATCTTGGCGAACACTCGTGCCCATGGCCAGTTCTGAGAACTGCATGCTCTTTCTCTCTCTCCCTCTCTTTGTTAAGACAGTAATAAGCACAGAGCCACAACGACAGCGGCAACAAAATCCAAATAGTCAGTCGGTAAGTTCCAAAAAGAACAGGCTGGGTCTGTCGTCTCTCCCGGGTACCTGTTCACCACTATGGATGCTCCCCTGCCAGTGCTGAGCCATCTCCAATGCGTGCCATATGCCTGCTTCTTTACTTAGCATTGTTTGGGGTGGGAATCCTTCAGAGAATGGAAGGTCCCGGAATATTTGGCAAGCCCAATACGCACAGGGATGGTGTGTCCCTAAACACGCCCTCACACACGCACAAGCACACACACACAGACACACAGATTTTTCTCCCAGATTGTAACTTTACTCATCAATTCCTTTTTCTATGTATAGTAACAAAATTAAAATAAGCCCAATGCTAGAGAAAAAAAAACACATTTAAGACTGCCTTGCCCATGCCTCGGCAGAAGCATCTAGCCAAGATTTCTGGCTAAGGGTTTAGCCAGACACCTGTGTGGCCAGGTACACAAATGCATCTGCTCTGCCCGTGGTTTGGATTGGTCCAGACTGGGTGTCGAGTAAATGGCATCACAAGCTATGTCTGCGAGACGGAAATCTTGTCCCTGTCTGAGTGGGTCATCTGAGTGCTTGATGTGAGCCTGAGTTTGGCTCTGGCTCCTGTTGTACATGTGAATGCAGCATCTGCTGGCGTTGGATGTCTGGAGCCACCGAGGACAGAAAAATAGGCTAGCAGGAAGATGCTGGTGTTTTACCATCTCCAGCCCTTTGGTGATAAGATGGCTGTCAGCAAGCGTCTGCTTGGCTGCTGCTGGCTTTGGCCAGCGTGGGACACACTCCATGGCGAACAATGTCCATTGAGCTCTTAAGAGGGCATCCCCATGCAGGGACATGATGGTCTATCGCTGAAACTTGGGAAATGGTCTTCTGTTTTTTATTATTATTTCCTAGGAAATTGCCAAACTGGAAACATGGCCTAAATGCTTCCTCTCAAGAGTAACCATTTTTCCTGACTGGTATCTTAAGCTTGTCAAGCATTTAGCCAGAGCTTTCCAAGGCGAGTTTGGAGGAAGCATATGGTGTTCGCCCGGTCCATATGACTGGCTGAGCGTCGACCACTACTGTTGATATAACATCTCACTTTTTCCTCAATATTATGACAGCATTTGTCAATGAAAATTAAATGACTGTCAAACTTCTGCTAACTTATGGCACAACCACCAGAGAAAGCCAGCGTCTCGCCTTAAGCCAAAGGGCCCTTGCCTTTATGCTCAACCAGTGAGGAAGACATTGGGACCTGAGCTGCCAGTAGGGAAAGGCTTGCCAAGCCAGCAGCAGGGTGCAAGAAACGCCACCGTCCTGTCCCCACGCTGCTGAGAAGAGAGCCAGGTGCAGGAAAGGGTGGGGAGTGTCAGCTCAGGGCACAGACTCTGGACAGAGGCACTTCCTCTGGAAGGGACTAGCACCATGTGTGGTTGGAAGGACAGAAAAAAAAAAAAGATTGCATCTGCAAAATCAGAGATCCTTGTGGGGCGTGTTTAAATTATAATAGAGACACACTGGAGAAGCCACATGGAAACGCTTAAAAGCTGGATCATGTCAAAAGGAATACCAGCTTCTACACCTCCAAACGACCTCAGCATCCTTTGCTCCCATACTGGAGACAGAAGAAAGGGTGGTGGTATTTTTTCCTCACTAAGGCAGCAGATCCTAGAAACCTACAAGAAGAACATTATGATTGGCAGATCCGGGCCCAGGGGTCCCGCTCAAACTATGGCACCAGCCAAGGACAATACAGGCCATAAACTTCAAACCCCTACCCAGATCTAGCCAATGGACAGAACATTCTCCACAGTTGAGTGGACAGTGGGGTCTGACTTTCACACGAACTCTGGTGCCTCATATTTGACCATGTCCCCTGGATGGGGAGATCTGGCGGCACTCAGAGGAAGGACAGCAGGCTACCAAGAAGAGACTCGATACCCTATGAGCATATACAGGGGGAGAAGGTCCCCCTCAGTCACAGTCATAGGGGAGGGGAGTAAGGGGGAAATGGGAGGGAGGGAGGAATGGGAGGATACAAGGGATGTAATAAGAGTAAATTAATAAAATAAAAAAAAATAAAAAGGAAGCAGAATCATTACGGAGTTGCAAGACCTGCAGGATTGCAACATTTACACCCACCGTTGTCCTCTTTGGCTGCCTTGCTGCAAAGGGTTTGGGGGCAAGTGAGCGGCAGACAAAACACTAGCAGGAGATTATGTGGAGGACCATCTAGGAGTCGAGGCCTCCGCAGCCTCCATCGTGTCCCCATGATCCCTCCTCTGAGCTCCCCACACCCACGGACTCCATCCTCCTCATATGAAGAGGATCTTCTGAGTTGGGTTTGGTGGTGGAGCGGCCCTTTGATCCTAGCCCTGGCTACGGAGGTGGAGGCAGGAGGCTCACAAGTTAGAAGCCGACGTAGGCTACAGAGGCAGATCCTGCCTAAAAAGCAAAACAACAACAACAACAATAACAACAACAAAAACCAAAAAACAGAACACCGCACCATTTTGTGTAGCCAGTTGGGACTTCTGGCGGAGACAGGAGGACACCAACCCAGCCATAAGACCTTCAGACCCAAAATCTGTCACACGGGAAGGGTAGGGATAAAGATGGAACAGAGATTGAGGGAACAGCAGACCAATGAGTGGCCCAACTTGAGACTCGCCCCATGGGAGAGAGCCAGCTCCTATCACTGTTAATGAAACTCGGCTATGCTTGTAGACAGAAGCCCAGCATAAATGTCTTCTCAGGGGCTACAGCCAGCAGCTGATGGAAACAGATGCGGAGAAACCCGCAGCCACAAAACGGGCCAAGCTCAGGGAGTTTTGTGGATTGAGGGAGCCAGAATCTAGTAGCCTGGGCCCACTGAGGCTCACAGAGACTGAGCCACCAGTCAAAGCGAATGCGGGTAGACCCATGCACAAATGTAGCAGATGTGCAGTTTGGCCATCATGCGGGGCGCCTAACAATGGGAGGAGGTGCTATCTCTGGCTCTGTTGCCTGCCTTTGGGTCCCTTTCCCGTAGCTGGGCCGCCATGTCAGGCCCCAGTGGGAGAGGGTGCGCTTAGTCCTGCTGCGACTTGAGGTGCCAAGGTGAGTCGGTTCCCCCTGGGACTCTCCCCTTCCCTGAGGAGGAGAGAGTGGGGGGGGGTGGAGGAGGCGTGAGGGTGGGACTGGGAGGAGAGGAGGGAGGGGGCTGGGATCAGGTTGTGAAGTGATTAATTAAAACATAAAGAAAAAAACGGGGGAAAAAAGACGCACAAAAATCCCAAGTTCAATGGTTTTGAGATGAGCCGACCAAGTGCATTTGAGTCTCTCTGAGTTATTTATTTGCATTTTAAATAACCAATGATAACTAATATCAGTGGGCGGTGAGTGGCTCCTGCCACATCTGGCCCTACTCTCGTGATGAATAGCCTCGGCCAGACTCACTAGACAAACACATCACGTGCTGGGCGTGGGCACATGACACAGGACACAGGACAGTCTCTCTGCGGCTCATCGTGTGTCCTTCCCATGACCAGTCCAGGAAGGCGGGCAGGAGGAGCATCCCTACACACAGTAGGACTTAACTTGCTTCTTTAAGATCCCTAAGGAGAGGGGCAAGCAGATATGAACCTGATGCCAACAAGCAGTTAGCCATGGCTTAATAGGCCAGCATGGCCATCCTCTCGTGATAACCCCACGAGAGACCTGCAAGTGCAGTGTCCGTGGGTTCAAGTCCCCTGGAGGGCGGGGTCCCGCGACACCAGCTGTTTGGCGATGTGGCACACGTGGTCACATCTACAGGAACTAATGGTAGCGAAAGCCCCTCCTCGTGAAATTGGTCTCCTGATGTGGGCCGAGACTCCAGGGGTTCAGATAGTAGGACAGGCTCCTTGTACAGAATCACCCATGGGTGTCTTCCTGTGTGCGCGTAAGCTGAAGCGAAGGGTATTTGCACCCTTACCTACACCCACGTGGCCTTCCAAGTACTTGGTTCAGAATGAGTGATGCAAGCAGCCTTGAGGACAGATCTCCAGACCTCCATCCCCACGTGCTGCCACGTCTCTGTGGTCCCTCAAATTAACCCTTGGCCACTCTGGGCCACAGGGACACTGGAAGCGTGTCCTCTTTCTGTGTTAAAATAGAGACATAGCACAGATGTCATTTTCTTCCTGCACATCAGGATCCAGATATCTGAGATCCACTTTACTTAGCAGGCTAAGGAGACCTTCTCTCACACGCATGGGAGCCCAGATCTTTTCCTCGACACACATCCACAGACTCTAGTGGGAGGACCTAGAGGCCAGGCCAGGCCCCAGGATCTCAACGCAGCTACGGTGACGTCTTGGCATCAGTAGTTGGATTTCTAACCCCAAACTATTCTCCCTGACACAAAGAGGGGGCAGCCTGGAGCAGTAACAAAAGCCAGTGTGGGTGGCAAGGTGACTGCACATTTCAGCTTCAGTGCTCCGGTGTGGGGCTTGCACCTGATTACCAGATGCTTCAAGCAGATGGCCAGGGAGGGGGAGCCGGCTTCTGGTTGTTTCGGTAGGGCTACAGGAGAACCAATCCAGAGAGCCGGCCGGGAGAGCCCAGCTCAGCGTGTTCTTAGGGCGGGCGCCTTGCAGAACTGGAGCCCCCCCCCCCATTCTGGAGGAGCCTTCCAAATATGCGCATGCCCCACCTTGAGTGTGGAGCTCAGACAAGGCCGTGGGCTCGGCCAGCGCAGGTCCTTTTGTCCATTGCCTGCTGTAGAATCTCTTTTCTGGATGGTCTTCTGGAACGGGCCACGCTGCATCTGTTATTCAATCCAGAAGGTCTCAATAAATAGGACTCGTTTGCAAATTAATTTTTCAGGAAGTGACTGGGTGAGCGATTAAAAAAAAAGAAGAAGAAGAAGAAGGTGCTTCCCTGTGGTCCCCAGCCTGGTCTCACCTGCAACCAGGGGTAGCGGCTTCCTTCTGCTGACCTTGGCCCTGAGAGTTATGAGTCCTGACAACGACCTAGCCCCTGTCTGTAAGGTGGGAGCAGCTCCCGGGATAGGGGGAGCTGGCAGAAGGGGCGTAGGCTGTGCCAAGCAGGGCTTTCTGGAGAAACGAGGATTTTTCAAAGCTCCCCTCACAGCAGAAGCTGCTGGCAGGGTCTACGGGCCAGGGCTGAAAGGAGGCTCAGCCTGGTCTTATTCCTGCCCAGCCTCTCCCTTCTCTTCCAGGAAATCCAAGTCCTTGAATGCCCAGGCACACAGGGCTATGCAATGTAGGAACAGGCACATGGGCACTGTGCATGCGCGTGCGCACACGTGCACACACACACACACACACACACACACACACACACACACATCTTCCTGAGAACAGACTTGGGTTGCTTTCCTCAACTGACGTCGTCTCGATCCCCAAAAGTGTCTTGCGATATGCAAAGTGTTCTGTGAATCAATGAACAGGTGAGTGTGTGAGCGAGGCCCGATTTCAGTCTCTCCTTGTGCAACCCCGTTGAAGTACTAGCCGTGGCCCCCGGTGCTCCCAGGTCCTCTCAGCCGCTCGGCGTCCACACCTGATCTTATAAGGGCCTCCGGCTCCACCCAGGAGCCCCTGTTTCCCCAGTTCACACTTGCTGGAGCCTCTGGCGGAGTCAGCCCTGTCTCCAGCATGATGCTCTATCTGCACAGACATCAGGGAACAGGGTCTGCGTACTGCACTAAGTGGTGTTCTTGGACATGTGGGGGTTGCTCAGCTCCGTCTTGTAGCAAAACAGGACTGGAGTGTCAGTGTAGGTACCTCGCTCTCCTTCACCTTGGCTTTCCTCCTGCCAGGTAATGCCCCACTGGATACATGAAATGCATGGCCCAGGAATACCAATACCGTGAGAGCAGAGCTTTGGTGGTGGGGGAGGGGGAGGGGAGGGAGGGGGAGGGGGAGGAGGGGGAGCAGATCTTGAGAGGGCTGGGGTACCCAGTGTCCTCTCACTATGGCCACTCACTGGCTCTGCGACCTGCGGCAAATCGCCGGACTCCTCTGAGCATCACTTCTTCCTTGATAAAGGAAACACTTCATAGGACTGTAGGAAGGCTGCAGAAGGCAATGGGCTGTTAAGTGCATAGCCTAGCATACAACACTGGAGCCTCGGTGACAACCCCACTCACCGCATCTCCCAATATGCAGAACAGACTGGACTATCTCAGGGTTAAAGTCAGTGCAAGTAACTACCAGGGCTGTCATCCTTTCCTGACCAGGTTCTTTCCATACAAACAAGACGTACCCTACATGGCCTATTTATGGCCCGTGACCATACGCGGCCTCTTCTTTCTTGGATAACACCCTCCCGACAGACACCGGGTGTTCTGGTCTAGAATGGAATGCCAAGGTGTGCTGTGTCCCCTTCTCTGTCTTCCTAGGCAAAAAAAAAAAAAAAAAAAAAAAAAAAAAAAAAAAAGGAGGCATCTTTACGTCCCTGCCTACTTTCAGAATGTGGAGAACAGAAAAGGTAAGTGGGAGGTCTTCAAGGTCCCAAGGGTGGTGACAGGGCTGTCAGGCCAGCATTGTAACAGGCAGCTGTGACTGGTGGCAGAGCCTCCAGCCCCAGGCTCTTCCCACAGAGGCAAGGATTAGCCCTGTGCCCTGGCCAGTGGCCAGCTCAGATCCTTTCATTTGGCCTACTTAGCTACCCCCCAGGGGTGCCGGGGAGGGATGATCCATCACTGTCTGGGGCACCCTCATGCAGGGAGGGTCCACCACCCAGGAGGGGCTGTATCTCTGTCAGGTGGTGTGACAGGATAGGCTCAGTGCCTGGGCTCTGGCCACAGGAAACCAAAGCAGGCGGAGCAATGCTGGTCCTGGGATGTGACAGGTACTCAGAAAGCCAGGAGCAAAGGTCTCTGCATGTTTGGACTACCCGGGCACATCGGTGCTTAGCCTGTCTGCTACTACCATGCCCGTAGGTCAGGGCTGAAGAGAGGGGCGAGGCTCTCCACATGCCACATGCCTATTTCCAGTCACCGCTAGAGGCAAGGCAATGTTGGGACAGCAAAGCGAAAGAACGTGACCTCTGCCTGTGACCACTGGGTGTGAGAGCTCAGTGTCCACACTATAGAGGAGCTGAGAGACCGAACGACAGGGGCAACGCAACAATCCAGAGAGGGGGAAGCGTTGGGTCCAAGGGGCCTCAGCACAGTGAAGCCACCACCGCGACCCGCTCCTCCTGTCTCACACCTGGAGTTATAAATAATAAATTCTCTTTCAAAATACAGACCAGTCAGAGGAGCCCAAAGGGAGCTGAGTCAGGAGGCAAATAATGGGAAACTCCTCACGGGTGAGCCCCACTGGGATGGGACCCCAAGACTTTATCATAACCTTCTCATTGGTATGTGTGTGTGTGTGTGTGTGTGTGTGTGTGTGTGTGTGTGTGTGTGTCTTTCTACATATTGAGGGTTTGGCTGAGCCTTAAAATACACACTTTTCCAACCTCATGAACGAGACAGGAGAAGAAGTGGGGAGGGCTGAAGGTGAGGGCTTTCCCTGTGTCAGAGCGTGGCTGCCGCTGGCTTGGACGCCTCAGTCTGGCTCGGTCACCCCCACAGCACATCCGCTCGGCACTCACTCCCCTTCTGCACAAGTAATTAAGAAACACCTGTGTTTCTCCATCAGGCTGCGCGTTTGGGGAGAGTGTCTCTCGCATCACTCGAGTCGCCCCCCCCCCGCACCCCCGCCTTGAGCTCAGCTGTGGTGTGGCCCAAGGTTCCCCCCCCCCTTCCTGTGTCTCCATCAGGGGACAGAAGCAAGCCTGGAAAACCACAGCTCCACAGAATTCTGCTTCAAAATGGCCGAAGCCCCCCCCCCCCAGAACTTTGCAGCGCCCGGCTCCTGGAGGTGCCTTGATGCCAGCTCTTATGCCTATGCCAGCTTTTGCACAAGCGAACAGCTTGTATCCCCATGAAAATCAATGGATGGAACAAATTGTATTAAATTATGTAAAATGATACTAAAGAGCACATTCTACCAGTGAATAGAAGGAAAAAAAAATACCCCTCCCCACCCCAAATCTTGTTTTAATAAATCTGGCAAAACTATAGAAGACAATTAGGAAGGGGGAAATACTAAATTTTTATGGCATTTAAAGTCACATCTCCTGGCCATAAGCGGAGACTGGGGATTTATCCCCTCATAGGTCAGACAGGCATAATTCTTTCGTATGTCTGACACCTTTGAGTTATTTATCACCCTGCTCCAGCCAGCGACATCTCCTGCCTGACTCCCTTCCGCGCAGACTGGGCCAAGCAGCAAAAAGAAAGTGTGCACTGTTTTGTAAGTCCTTGTTTTTTTTTTAAACCAAATTTTCTTCTTTTCATATGGATTTTTTTTCTCTCTTGGTAAATATCTGTAATTAGCATTGAACTTGCGTTATAACCTCTCGCTTAATGAGGGGGAAAAAAATCACTTGGAAATATTCGAGGCATTTCTCATTCTTTTAATTCCTTCATGTGGCTGCCATCTTGAAAGAGGAAGAAAGAGCAGGTGATATGCCAAGGCAGGGCGTTTAGCAAGCCGGGAGGCTTTTCGTAGCCTCTAGCCCCAACGACACGCCCCCCTAAAGTGCTGTGGTATTCCCCGACCCGTGTCAGTCCCACCACCAGAGATCCCATCAACCCTTGGTACTCTTTGTGCCCAGGAGCTGTCTGAGCTGACTTGGGGTACGTAGTGTGCGGAGTGGTCCCCAAATAAGGCAACACTGGGGAGAGAGAGCACCCTCCGGCTGTGGAACCTTGAGCACATTTTTTTAAAAAGCCCGTTGACGGAGTAGGCACACGCGTTCTAATTCCACCCAGTGCTTACGGATATTAAGATAATTAAGTCCCACTGAGTCTCGTCACAATTCCTGTCACAGAGCGAAGCCGTTTCCTGGATGGTGGCGTCCAGCGTTCCCCTGGTCTGGAGGAGAACTTACACACTTCACCTGGCTGTCTGGCTGTGACATAATGGGGCCGATGGTTATCTTAGACTCGCCAGGAGAGATGGCATCACCTGGGAGATACAGACAGGTGATCGTCGGGCTCGGATGCTTCCTGCTCATGTGCCAGGCAGCTGAATAGTGACTGTGTGGTGGGTGGGTGAGGCCTGGAAGGAGCGCTGTGAGCATGTCCCCCATGGTGTGACATCTGTGCTCCTCTGAAAATCCACCTGAGCGCTGTGACCGTAGTCAGAGGCATCACCTGCATCATTGTCGATGGCTGCCGTCCCCCAAACCTAGACATCCACACCCCAACCAGCTTTTCTTTTTAGCATGCTCAAGGTCCCACAGACCACCAAACCGTAGACATGTTTAACGCAGGCATGTTTAAACTGAGCAGGTCTGAAGAGAACAATCACCTTATGATAAATATTATCTTTGAATCCCTCTCCCTAACATACCAAACAAAAGACCCAACCAAACAACCAGACAACATCTTTCATGGCCCATTGTATATAGGGAGGCGTCTGGAAGCCAGTGTGACTTTTTTTTTTTAATGTCCCTGAGGCTGGAGACATGGCTCAGTGGTTCATTAAGAGCATGGGGCTGGAGAGATGGCTCAGTGGTTAAGAGCACTGCCTGCTCTTCCAAAGGTCCTGAGTTCAATTCCCAGCAACCACATGGTGGTTCACAACCATCTGTAATGTTATCTGATGCCCTCTTCTGTCCTACAGATGTACATGCAGGCAGAACACTGTATACATAATAAATAAATGAAAAAAAAAAAAGAGCGTGCAGCGCTGTTGTAGAGGACCCTCAGTTCCCATCGCCCATACTGAACGGCTCCTGACGACCTACAACTCCAGTTCCAGATGGTCAGACTCTTCCGGACTCTGGGCTCTGTACACCCAGGCACAAGCGCCCTACACACACATATGTACCTTAAAAAATAAAGATAAATCTAAAAAAAAGTCTCTCCTAGGAAGCCTTCACTCTCCTTGCTGAGGGCTTTCTCGGGCCCTGGAGGATCACCCAAGGTCGTGTGTGAGGAGGGCAGAGGCTCATGGCAGGCCTGGGTTCCAAGGATGCCACAGTGAGAAAAAAAATGTCTGGGGTGCTAACGGACCCGGATGTTAGGGTAGATAGAAATGGGAGGGGCCAGCTCAGGTCATCGAGAAGTCACATGAGAGAATGGCTGATCCGAGGGGCCATCTTCTTGAATGCCAGTTTTAGATCTCAGAGCACCACACACAGCATGGTGTCCCCCAGTTAGCTCCGAGAGCCTGAGTCGTTTTCCAGTGCAGGAGAAGAGAGGGTTTACACAGCAGTTTGTAAGAGTCGTAAAGGGCGTTGTTCCCCGAAGATTTCTGTATTTGAGGGTCCTTCCCTATGGTAATGGGATTGGGATAGGCTTAGTAGACAGTAGTTAGGTCACGTGGGCGCCATCCTGAAGAACGGATTAATGCTGGCCTCTTGGAGGAGACCAGATCTCACAGGAAGGAGTGAATTTCCTCTGCAAAGTATGGATTGTGACAAAACAAGGCCACCCCCAAAGATTTTTGTCACTACTACATGAAGCTGTTTCTCCTTCAGCCTCTCTCTCGAGCTGTGACACAGCCGGAGGAGGGCCCCAGGCAGGATACCATCAGACCGTTGTACCCTTCCAGATACCAGGACCCTCCCACTTCATAAATTACCCATCCTTGGGCATTTTGTTATAGCCACACAGAAAAGAACTAACAGAGCGGAGCCACAGTGAGACAGGCTCACCTCAAACCCTTGTCCCACAAGGGACACAACTTCTCTAACCCATAAAATGTAGAGTAAAGGTTTCATCCATTTATTTACCCATCCACTCACTCATCCGATATGTTTTAAAGACCCGCCAGCACCAGGCTCCCATGAAGTGCTGGGGTCTGATCGATTAGCCTGATAGGTAGACAACACAGTTATCCATGTAGGGGATGCTAGCTAGGGTGGCGTGCAGATGGCCATGCACCCTGAAGACCGCAGAAGTGTAGAGTGAGAATTGTTCAGACTCCAAATGGGGGAAGGATCCGTGGAGCAGGATGCTCTGAGAAGTCAGAGGTGAGCGAAGGCCTGAGCAAAGTGAGGAGCCATGTTGACCTTACGATTTAGAGTGTGAGCGGCCAGCAGGTGGAAGAGGACAGGGGCGGGGCCATGGCTTTGAGACAGGAGCCTCACGCAGAGAGCTGGAATGGTCAAGTTCTGCCGCGGCGGCAGAGTTTTGGCAGAGTTTCGAGATAGAGGCGCAAGGGCGGGCCAGCCTTTGACAAAAGCAGTCCTCAGGGGATCTGAGCTGCCCTAACAAGATCAGGCATGCCCTGGAGAGAAACACTGAACGGAGCTGAGGAAGGGCTCTAGGGCAGAGGCGATGGGACCAACAGGAAGACTTGGTCCAGCCAGAGGAGGATACGGGATTGAAGAGAGTCTCAAGACTCATTCTGAAAGCAGAGTCTACAGATGCTGAGGACCCGGGGTAGGAAAGCCTGGTGGTGAGAGCGGGAAAGACACTAACATTTTTTTTCTACCTGGGCTCAGACTATGAAGAACATAGTGGCCGAGTGAGATGACAAGGCTGCCTAGGGTTCCTGCCCTGGCAGTCCAGGGACTCGGGGAGGTCCTAGGAGCCTCAGGACCTCAGGGGCCAATCAAAATCTGAGGAGGCCTCCCTCACTACCCAGGACACGACACGTAGCCTCTTCACCCTGGCGATGTGCGGTAGTGAGTGGGCCACCAGCTCAGGTCAGCCGGCTGTGAGGCCCGGTGGATGTGGTTTAGCCTGGCTTAAATAGCTGGAAAAGACAGAGACGTAAAGCATTGCACCCCACCCCCACCCCCCACTGCAACCCCAAAGCCTTTCGCTACAAGGACTATTTTTTAAAAAAGACTTAAGAGGTGTGAGCGTGGGCCTGCCTGTTACGCTGCGTCTTACGATTTCCGACAGCCAGTAGAGAACAACATTCTGACCTATGGGGTGGGGCGGGGGGGGGTGGGGGGGGAGGGGAGGGGAGGGGCAAGGGATAGGACGGCATTAGGCTGCCCCAACCATCCAGTGACAATTGTCCTCTCAGAGCCCGGCTTGGACTTTGCTGATGTCCCTGAGGGCTGTGCCTGCTGAACAGCACTTAAGGCGGCATTATGAGCCCTTTCTTTAGGTAGGTACAGCTTTTCCTATACTTACAGCTTTTATGCACAGCAAATTGCCCCAAAACACCCAAATAAATAACAAGGGACTCATTCTTCCCACTTGCCTGAGGGCCAGTTGAAAGGTAAAAGCGAAAAACTTGACTCTCTCTCTCTCTCTCAAGTCAGCGGGAGAAATGGACTCTTCAAGCCCAGGCCGGGAAGTTCACGGTGAGCCAGCTTCGATTACTACAGATTTCTGTTTGACTGGGCGAGCCATCAGCTTATTTTTAATTTGCTGGCTCAAGGAGTGTGCCTAGGAACTGAAGGGCGCTGTGCAATAAATTCCTGGGGGACTTGATGGGGGGGGGTGTGCTGTGGCTGAAATGCAAATGAACCAAGCAGGGCTCAAAGAGGGAGGAGTCTAAAACAGAGAGGAAGATGAAGGAAGATGGGTCCTCGGGTGATACTTTGAAGGTCCCCAATCCCTGGAGGTTGTGGTGATGCCACCGAGTCAAGCGTACCCTCCGTCCGCGGTGGCACTGCTTATCCGGAAAGCCTCGGGTCGCGTGGCCAGTTGTCCTCTGCCCCAGCTCTGTGTCTGTCATAATTTCCTGCTCCGTCGAGTTTAAAACAAACTTTACTGTGGTGGCGATGGTGGCGGAAAGACAACATTATTTTGGGTTTACAACTCTGTGCAGGGAACCAGGGCTGGAGAGGTGGAGGTGGCCTGGTGCTTAGGAGCACTTACTAAAGGCCGCAGAGGGCCTGGGGTTGGTTCTCAGCACCCAGGCCACGGGGTACACAACCACCTGAAACTTCAGTTCCTAGAGATATTGTCACCTGTGGCCACCACAGTCACCTGCACTCATGTGTACATATCCACACCCAGACATGAATTCATACACATAATTAAAGTAATAAAATAAATCTTAAAAATGGATCACTTTTGGGCTTACATTTTCTTCTCTTCCTCCCTCCCTCCCTCCCTCCCTCCCTCCCTTCCTCCCTCCCTCCCTCCCTCCCTCCCTCCCTCCCTCCTCCCCTTCCTTCCTCCCTCCCTCCCTCCCTCCCTCCCTCCCTCCTCCCCTTCCTTCCTCCCTCCCTCCCTCCCTCCCTCCCTCCCTCCCTCCGTCCCTCCCTCCCTCCCTCCCTCCCTCCTCCCCTTCCTTCCTCCCTCCCTCCCTCCCTCCCTCCCTCCCTCCCTCCTCCCCTTCCTTCCTCCCTCCCTCCCTCCCTCCCTTCCTCCCTCCTCCCTCCGTCCCTCCCTCCCTCCCTCCCTCCCTCCCTTCCTCCCTCCCTCCCTCCCTCCCTCCCTCCCTCCCTCCCTCCCTTCCTCCCTCCCTCCCTTCCTCCCTCCCTCCCTCCCTCCCTCCCTCCCTTCCTCCCTTCCTTCCTCCCTCCCTTCCTTCTTTTCTTTGAGATAGGGTCTTGCTCTGCAACCCAGCTTGCCTGGAACTCAAAATCCTCTTACTTCAGTCTCCCAAAATTGCATTAGTTACTTTCCTGTTGCTGTCGCGCATCATCACATCCAAGGCGACTTATAGAAGAAAGATTTTTTTTTTATCTTGGCTTACAGTCTAGAGGGATGAGAACCCATGACGTCAGAGCAAAGACAAGCAGCCAGGGGCTGGCGCAGGAAGCCGAGGGCTCACTCACAGCTTGGACCACAGGCATGAAGCAACAGGAGGCAGCACAAGCAATGAACGCCTCAAAGCCTGCCTCTAGACAAGACCACATCTCTTATATATTCTCAGAGGCTTCAGTGAGGACCACCTGTTGGAACGCGCGGGCCATGTGTTTCACTCGCATGCAGCCATGGCAGGCGCATCCCACTGTGACTGGCCGACTGATTCAGGCCTTCAGAGGAGAAGACGCTCAACGTCAGCCTCTGTGGCTCAGGGGGAGTCTGGGCTTTGTACCCTCCTTATAGCACAGAGAGGCCGCGGCCCCTTCCTGTGGTCTGACCTTGAGTGTGATGACGGAGGTCAGCTGGCACAGGAAGGAGGTCAGATGGCCGATGATGATCTGTGGATGGTACCCCACTGCTGTTCAAGGGGAGCGGGGGGGGGGGGCATTATCCAGTCGTGGGGATGGAAAAGAGAATGGTTTTATCAGATTCTGGGGACAGAGAGGGACAAAGGGGTGGTAGAGGCAGGTGAGTACTGTGGAATTGTGGGTATATGTGACAAATACATCCTGGACACAGCGTTTCAAGGTTCGTTGTTCAATCTGTGAGTATTAAAAGATGCAGAAGAAAGACTTTTGAGTGTGTGTGTGCGCGCACACACACCCACACTACACACACACACACACACATACACACACACACACATACACACACACACACACACACATTAAGAAGGTGGACACCCTGATTGGAACATTACACATGTAACATCATGACACGATGTTCCATAGATACGTACAATTTTATGCATTAGTTAGAAAAATATTTTGAGAATGTAATACTCTCGAACGGCTTCATTCTCGGTGAAAATAGCATTTTCTAGGTCACATGACTCCCCTCACCCCTTACCAATGAAGCTTCATCATGCAGAAGACGGAGACCACCTTAGAAAGCCACAACTAGGGGAGAACACAGAGAGCAACTGGCTGTGGGGCGCTCGGCCTCTGTCGATGCATCCACAACACTACACAGTGGCAGCAACACAACCCAGTGCCGTTGGGCGAAACTACACGGGCGACACCAGGGCTCCGTACAGTCAGGAGAGCGCCAGCTGCGAGGCCCATGTGGCCAGTGAACAGTTCTACACACAGACACCACGGAAGAGGAGGTGGGAGGGTTGTGAGAGCCAGAGGACCGCGAAGGGACACCTGCTGGGAGACAGCCTCTTCTGCGTGATGGGGGAACTGAGCCTGGGAAACCTCAACAGTATAGTTGCCTAAACCAGACATTAAAAAAAAAAAGAAAGAAAATGCCAACAGCAGTTGACATTGCAACAAGGATGGTGGAGTTTTCAGGGACAGCTGCAGGCGGTCTAGGGTGTAGGAGAGACGGAGAACTGGTCTGACCCAGGGATGAGACCCTGACTGGCTAGTCAGTCCCATGTGTCAGCCCTAAACAAAGTCAGCAACACTGAACGAACTCAGCAGGTGGGACTTATGGAGTTAGATAAATACATATATATATTATATGTACCAATTATAATTGAAAATTAAGGGCCATGGATGTGAAAGGAGGTGGGAGGGACCTGAGAGGAACCAAAGGGAAGTGGGCGGGGAGTGATGGAAATATAATACTCACATATGAAAATTTCAAAAAAAAATAAACTAAAATATTATCATTATTGTTAAATTCTCTCATCCAGATTTCTTGAAGTAAAATTGGCAAATACAGATTACATGTACTCGAGGCCTACAGCATGTCAAGCCGACAACACTGGCGAGTGTCCTTAGTTTCAGGATGGAACCAAATGAGCGAACAGAGTTAGGTATTATTTTTTCATCTAAGAGCTCCTGAACTTATCCGCTGCTCCCCCCAAAAGTATAGTCCACGCTTTTCTTCAGATCTGATTAAAATTACTTCCTATAGCTGAACACCAGATTCTAGCTGTTACCTCGGAAGACTAGGAGGCCATTTATTTCCTATTTATTGCAAATATTGTCTGGTGCTCTGCGTCTACAGAATGCTCTTGATTAGGAAGGCCCTTCCTTTTGTTCCCAGCTTCTAAAAATATAAAGGCTATCACAAAATGTGAAACAAAATCCTAGCAGAGGTGATATGAATCTTTTCCATTGGACTTTAACGTGTGTGTGTGTGTGTGTGTGTGTGTGTGTGTGTGTTTGTGTGTGGTGTGTGTGTGCATGTGCATTTGTGTGTGTGTTTGTGTTTGTGTGTGGTGTGTGTGTGCACGTGCATTTGTGTGTGTGTGTGTGTTTGTGTGTGGTGTGTGCATATGTGTATGTGTGTGTGTTTGTGTGTGTGTGTTTGTGTGTGGTGTGTGTATGCACATGCATTTGTGTGTGTTTGTGTGTGTACATGTGTGTGGTATGTGTGTATTTGTGTATGTGTGTGTTTGTGTATGTGTGTGTGTTTGTGTGTGTGTGTTTGTGTGTGGTGTGTGTATGCACATGCATTTGTGTGTGTTTGTGTGCGTACATGTGTGTGGTATGTGTGTATTTGTGTATGTGTGTGTTTGTGTATGTGTGTGTGTTTGTGTGTGTGTGTATGTGTGTGTGTTGTGTCTGTACATTAATATAAGAATTCAAAGGAATTACTGAAGATCTACCTAGACACAGACCTGCCTGAGGGAGAGGACCTTTTATGTTGTTTGGCCTTCTGTGTGTCATTCAGCCGGGCTGCAACTGAGAAATGACATTGAACTAAAATAAGATCACGTTGAGTGAAATTATACCCTGCCCAATGAGTTGACACCCCCCTTTAGACAGCTCACCACGGCAGCTCCCTCGGCAATCACTGCTGGTGCACATGGGGTGACATTTAGACTCTGAGCAGCAGTGCAGGAGAGAAGCTGTGCCTGGCGCGCAGTAGGCATGCGGGCTGAGCCCTGAACAGCACGAGAACTCAGAGTCCCCGGTAGCTCTGACACTTCCGTGCTTGGGCCACGAGGGTGGCGTGGTCCCCTAGTCCCCTGCATAATCCCTGGGAGGCTCTGCTCAGATCAGACCTCGGTAATGCTGGATTTTTGTCGCCGTCGCTGTCTTTCTTGTTCTCTTTACTTTCTTCGTTTAAAATTATTTCTGTATTCCAAGAATATAGTAGACGCCCCAAACCGAAGATATTGCTGACGTCTTCTGAGATTGTCTCAGATACCCGTTTATGGTGCGTAGCTTAGAAATGCGTAAGATGAGAAGAACTACCACAAGCAATGAAGCCACAGCTGTAACAATATTCTGACATAAAGGTTATCGGGAGTCCCCCCCCCTTCCCTCTGCCTGCCTCCTCTCCATCCCACTGTGCTGTGCTCTTCTCTCCTCTTTCTTTGCTGATGCTGTGAGATCACAGGGTACCTGGCTGACTAGACAAAGTGAGACCGCTGGTGTTTGCGTGGTGATGTGGACAGTTGGCCACTTGCAGCGACATCCTGAAACTGATAGCCGGGATAAGTCCCAAGCAACTGACAGGGAGACAGGACACACAGCGTGGGTGCACCAGACAAAGGTAGGAACCACACTGGAGTGGACATTTCACTGTGTGACTCAGGATGGCACACAAATAAAGGAATATGTTTATTTCTGGAGGGTTTTCACGTATTTTATTTATTTATTTATTATATTTATTTTATTTTATTTTATTTATTTATTCAGTTTTTCAAGACACGGTCTCTCTGTGTAGCCCTGGGTGTCCTGGACTCATTTTGTAGACCAGGCTGGCCTCGAACTCACAGAGATCCACCTGCCTCTGCCTCCCGAGTACTGGGATCAAAATCGTGTGCCACCACGCCAGGCTCGTTTAAAATTAAAACGATATTTTAATATTGTTTATTTTTATTTCATGCGTGTGGGTGTTTTGCCTGCATGTATGTCTATGTGTCATGTGCATGCCCTGGTATATGTGCAGGGCAGAAGAAAATGTCAAATCCCCTAGAATTGGAGTTATCAATGATTTTGAGCCAGCATGTGGGTGCCGGGAATTGAACCCAGGTCCTTTGGAGGTGCAGCCAATGCTTTTAGCCACTGAGCTATCTCTCCAGCCCTTACTTGATATTCTTGATCCATAGTTGCCTGCAGATAACCAAAACTGCAGAGCGCGAAGCTATAGAAAATGGGACACGATGACGTAGACATTATGGTTTACATAATACTTATATGATGATATATAAATATCAGTCCCATGTCATAACTTCGTGTCACATGCCTGGCACCCATAGGCACCTGTTCGTTCAACAAATATTTATTGAGCCAGTACTGTATGCCAAGTTAACAAGTTAACAAGGCAAACACTTTCTGTTTCTTCATGAAGTTCCCCTTCCTGAAGAGTAAGTGCTAAAAACTAGGAAGATAAACAGAACAAACTCCATCACACAAATGCTAGAGAGCGAGCAACGCCATAGGAGAAGAGTGAGGCGGGGCGGAGAGCACGGGGTCTCTGAAGAAAACAGTATTAGAAAAAGAATAACAAAACCCCACAAAGTATCAAAACACTCCTCAAATAAATGGAATCTTCAGTTTGAAACAGCCCACCTACTTTTAGGAAGGCCTCAGATATTTTAGACATCAAGAATGGAAGGGAGAAAAGAAAGCCATACATATATTGCATTTGAGTAGCAGAGCGATAGAAACAGCAACCGCAGCAGAAGACAGGACTACAGGATACAGTGATGGCCACGCAGTCGAGCGTCCCAGCTGCCACTGTGCAAATACAAAACACACCTACACACACACACACACACACACACACACACACACACACACACACACACACACACACGAAGATGGAGAAAGCACAGAAAATGAAGGCGAAAGTGACTGCTGGTGTTGACTGAAGACCTTTAAGAGACAAGGCCCTGGGTGCACCTACATGGAGGCCTATTTAGACTAGACTAGGGCAGGCCTGTGAGGAATTAAGTCAGGCTAAGTGATCTGGGATGAGCAACCCTCAGCCTCAGTGTGCACAGCGGAGCACTCCCTGGGCTAGAGTCCCAGAACTGGCTGCCTCCGGGCACCTGATCTTACTGCCGGGACTCAGCCACTGTGAAGGGTCCCACCCTTCAGGTGTGACCCAAAACGACCCTTCCTCAGGAAGTTGCTTTTGTCGTGAGATGCTATCAAAGAAACAGGAAAGATAAAGAAAAACGAAAGGCAAGAGGTGTTTTAATACAAAAATCATCTAATTAGAACTGAGTACGGGTCCCCCCCCCCCTGCTGCTTGGATCTTGAATGGCCCAGCCCCGAAGACTTATCTTTGAAAGGCTTGGTCCCCAGTGTGAGTCAGAAGGTCTCCTTGTCTTTTTAGGGTATGCCTTGAGGAGGATGTTTATTTATGTTTTACTCCTGGCCATGGTGAGTGTCGCCATACATCCCTGTCCCAGGACCCAGCTGACCATGGACCAAACCTGCGAGTCAAACAACCTTTTTCTCATCCTAACTGACGCATCTCAGATACTTGTTACATTGATGGAATATAATTAATGCACTTACTTAATAAGAAGAAAGCATGTTTTTGCTGAACACATATTTAATGTAATGGATACGTATAAGCCATTTTGTGATAAGACTGAAATAAACCGTGACCCTATATATGTAATTCACTAGGCCACGTGAGTCAGAAAGGATACAATTGTAGTGGTGTGATCACATACTATGAAATAAAGTAAAATGAAATTTCCCGCACATGCCTTTGGAGGCAGGGCTGGGTGTGTCTCTGTGAGTTCCTGGCCAGCCGGAGTTCACATAATCTCTAAAATAAAACAGGTGAAGAAAAATAAAGTAAATAAATTGGTATTTGTAACAGGTGAGCTTAAAGGATTATTAGACACAAGTCACACCGATGAGGATGAGCTCGCCTAGACGCAATGACAGACAGACAACACAGAGAGGTGAAGCCACAAAGGAAAACACACCAGCCAAGGCCAACTCTAATTCAGAAAACTGGGGAGAAGGGGGTGACAATGTGAGCCGCACAGCTGAGGACGGGCAGAAGCTCCAGTCTCCTGAAACAGAAACCAGCACTCTGTTTGAGTGCCCAAGGAAAACGCAGACTGACTGCTATAATTTGATCACGAGGAAACGCAGCACCAACCCAACTCCAGAGAGCTAAACAGGGTCTCTGTGAAGGGTGTGTGTGGAGCGGGGCTGGAATTTCTAAAATAAGAAACAAAACAACCAGGCATTTAGAACATTTTAAGGATAAAAAGCAATCGGGATTAAAGAGAAATTAAAGAATCCCTAGTTAAAAAAATAATTGTGTGTCAAGGGGATGTAGATATAACCACGGGGAAAGAAACTTAAAAACACAGCTGGGAGGCTGAGCAATTAAGACCACTGGCTGCTCTTCCAGAGGACCTGGGTTCAAGTCCCACACCCACACGGAAGCTCACAGCCCTCTGAAACTCCAGTTCCAGGGGAGCCAACGCCCTCTTCTGGCCTCTGTGGGGGACTGCATCCACACAGTGCACACACATAGATTCAGGCAAAGCATTCATACACATAAAATTAATAAACGTTGTTTAAAAATCTATGTTATTTAGTAATAGGTGAAGAAAATAGGTAAGCCGAGTACTGAGTTTATAGCACAGAGACAGAAGAATCAATAATTAGTTAAAAAAAAAAAAAAAGTAGCTGTTACTGTGTGGGGGAGGGGCGCTGAGAGTGGTCCAGGCGGAACGAAATAGCCAGGTCAGTGATGGACAGCAGACGGGGCTGTTTTCCAGGGGACACTTGGAGATGTCTGGAGAGTCCCCTGTTATCCAAGGCTAGACCACCGAGGCTGAGAAATCCTGAGCTATTCGAGCTACGCGGACAACGTATGACCACAAGATCTGAGAGGATAAGACGGATACGACTGTGGATCAGAGAAACACTGTGTGAAGGATGCGTTCCAGGGCTGCAGGAGCGCCTCAGCCGTCAAGAGCCCTGCTACTCTTGCAGAGGGCGCAGGTTCGACCCCCAGCACCAACATGGTGGCTTGCAACTGCTTGTAGCTCCCGTGCCAGGGGATCTGATGCCCTCTTCCGCCCTCCTGTACGCGGGCACTCGTGCAGGCAAAGCACACATAAACACAAAACAAAAAGGTTTAAAGAGAAAAATGCGTTGTTTGTGTACGAGTAACTTTCAGTGAACAAAATGGATACCTTTTTTTTGCCAAAAAGAAATTGCTAAAAAAAAAAAAAAAAAAGACTACAAAATGAGAGCGGGCGATGTTAAATAAGCCAATTACCATGAAGAAGAGACTGAGAGCCTTTTAGTCACTGCGCTAAGTGAACAATGCCCCAGGCCTGCGCGTTGTTTCCGCACCTCAGCACTATGAGTACTTCTGAGGACATGCGATGCAGGTTCTGTCTCACTGCTTAAGGGTTTAGAGAGAGGAGATCTCCTATCTTTGGAAGGAGCAGCATTGATACTAAACCATGGGAGAGATGCTTTCAAAACCAAATCTCTAACGGTAGGACAGTGATGAAATGAATCCTGGATAACAGTACAGGATTAGTGTGTTAGTGTATCCAGCAGGGAAGGGCTACACTAAGACTAGTGGTCCAGGTCTGTAATCTGAGGTGGTGTTCAGGGGCTGCAGTAGGATGGCCATGGATTTCAGGACTGCTTGGGCTACAGCCAGGGTCCAAGGTCAGAATGGGCAACATATCTGCTAGCTCTTCTCCAGATTTAAAGAGAAAAGGACATGGATGCAGCTAAAAGGTAGAACCCATACATAGAATCCCCATTTAAGTGGCTGAGGGGTGTGGCTCAGTGGTAGAGCCCCTGCCTAGAATCCCCCAGTGAGGGGCTGGGGTGTGGCTCAGTGGTAGAGCCCCTGCCTAGAATCCTCCAGTGAGGGGCTGGGGTATGGCTCAGTGGTAGAGCCCCTGCCTAGAATCCCCCAGTGAGGGGCTGGGGTGTGGCTCAGTGGTAGAGCCCCTGCCTAGAATCCCCCAGTGAGGGGCTGAGGTTGTGGCTCAGTGGTAGAGCCCCTGCCTAGAATCCCCCAGTGAGGGGCTGAGGGTGTGGCTCAGTGGTAGAGCCCCTGCCTAGAATCCCCCAGTGAGGGGCTGGGGGCGTGGCTCAGTGGTAGAGTCCCTGCCTAGAATCCCCCAGTGAGGGGCTGGGGTGTGGCTCAGTGGTAGAGCCCCTGCCTAGAATCCCCAAGTGAGGGGCTGAGGTTGTGGCTCAGTGGTAGGGCTCTGCCTAAAATCCCCCAGTGAGGGGCTGGGGTGTGGCTCAGTGGTAGAGCCCCTGTCTAGAATCCCTCAGTGAGGGGCTGGGGTGTGGCTCAGTGGTAGAGCCCCTGCCTAGAATCCCTCAGTGAGGGGCTGGGGTGTGGCTCAGTGGTAGAGCCCCTGCCTAGAATCCCTCAGTGAGGGGCTGAGGTGTGGCTCAGTGGTAGAGCCCCTGCCTAGAATCCCCCAGTGAGGGGCTGGGGTGTGGCTCAGTGGTAGAGCAGCTGCCTAGAATCCCTCAGTGAGGGGCTGAGGTGTGGCTCAGTGGTAGAGCTCCTGCCTAGAATCCCCCAGTGAGGGGCTGGGGTGTGGCTCAGTGGTAGAGCACCTGCCTAGAATCCCTCAGTGAGGTGCTGTGGGTGTTGGCTCAGTGGTAGAGCATTTGCCTAACAATGAGGAAGTCCTAGGTTCAATCTTCACTGCTGAATAAAATACCTTAATCAAATAGGGTTAATTCTTTAAATAAAAAGATATTTTAATGTAAGAAAAATCTATTAGTAGAGCGAATTCCTTAAATAAAGAGGTTCTTTAACATAAGAACATCTATTAATATGATTCACTATTTTAATATTATGTCAAGGAAAAATATTTGATCGTCTCTACAAATTCCATAAGAGGCATTTATAAATTTAAACATGAATCTCTGATTAAAACAAATAAACAATCAGGCGAACAGTCCTCACAGGGTATTTCTGTCGCACGCATATGGCCAGATGCTGTGGCGGGAAGGCTGAAGTCACTCGCTTTGGAATCGGGAGTGGGGACCCGCCACCACCCTCCGCCACCACCCTCCGCCACCACCCTCTTACCAAGCATCTTCTGGAATATATTAGTCACTGCAGTAGAGAAAGAGAGAAATGGATTCTAGCTTTGCTTATAAAAGGAAATTATTATTATTATTATTATTATTATTATTATTATTATTATTATTATCATCATTATTTGAAGTTGATATGATTTCATTCCACAATATTTATGAGAAACCCATGGGAAAGGCAAGGAGAGGAAAACTCAAAGAGGTGATTATCTCATGAACAGCATAAAACTCCACTAGTTAGAGCTGTGGTTCTCAACTGTGTGGCGTGACCCCTTTGTGGGGGGGGGGGCGTCCAATGACCCTTTCATGGGGACACATATCAGATATCCTATATGTCAGATATTTACATTGCAATTCATAACGGCAGCAAAATCACAGTTATGAAGTAGCAACAGAGCATAACATTATGGCCGGGGCCCCCACAGCATGAGGAGGAGCAAAGGACCGCATCGATAGGAAGGCTGGGGACTGCTGCGTTAAAGTGAACGCCAACAGCAGCTGGTTAGGATGGCGCAATGGAGGAACTAGTTTGGTTTGCAATGCAGAGTTGAGGTGGGGGCTAGAAACAGAATGAATTTGGGGCTGGCTTGCTCTCTGTGCTCTCTGACAAGTACCATGACCGAAGCGACTCGGGGAGGTAAAGGGTTTATTTACCTTCCAAGTGTATGCTCCACCATTGAGGGAAACTGAGGGAGAGCTGAGGACCACCAAGGAGTGCTGCTCACTGTCTTGCTCGCCATGGCTTACCCAACCTGCTTCCTTAGAGAGCCCAGGACCTCCAGCCCTGGGATGGCACTGCCCTCTGTGGCCTCAACCCTCCCACCTCAGTCATGAAAGGAGAAAATACTGTACGGACTTGCGCACAGACAACCTGGGTGGGCAGAGCAGAGGTCTCCTTCTTCCCGGGTGACTCTGTGTCAAAGCTGACAAAAATCAACCAGCACACAGCATAAACGGACACGTGACAATTGCTTCAAGCCACAGCGCGGCATTTCGTTTGAGCCACTCACTGCTGTAAAGTGTCCTTTTAAAAAATCTGCACATTTTAATATATATATATATTTTTTTTCCTTTCCCACCCTCAGAAAAGGAAGAAAAGAACTTTGCTAACTATCTTCTGATGGAGTTCATTTTCACCTAAGGCCAAAGATCTTCTAAGAATGGTAGGAAAGTAGGCGGCTAGACTCCGGAGGAGGAAAGGACTGGCCTTGTGGGAGAGAGAGGACACGAATTATGTAATCATTAATTTGGCTGGAGCAGGTGCAGAGAGGGCAGACAGGTCGGCTCAGCGAAACGGGGAAGGCAGAAACACAGGAGATACGGATGCATCTGAGAATTAGCAAACAATAAACATGCTTTTATCTAATGAGGGAAAGAATAAAAGATGGTTTGGTACATGGTGTTTGGGTGTTTGGGCAGTAGCTAGCCACCTTATTGGAAGTAGGATCAAAAGGATAAGATGAGCTTTAATTCACTGCCTCACATCAGAACGAAATTAAGATGGTTAAAGATCTCAATGGAAAGGGGGGTTGGGGGGGAGGGGGAGGGAGGAGGGGAAGGGGAGGGTTAAGGAAAACACGGAGGGCGATGTAAAACCTGGGTGTGAGCTTTGTCACGGAAGCTGCGATATGACAAACGAATCTAAGAACAAAATTCAAACCTCATTACGACAAAAAAAAAAAAGCTAAACAAAATCAAAAGGCATATGACACTCTGGGAAAAATATTTAGAATGTAAGTGACAGAAAAGGGCTAATTTCCTTAATATATAATAAGCCTTTGCAAATCAGTGAGAAAGATATCAATCATGCAACAGGGGAGGGGGGAAAAAACTGGGCAAATGATGTGAAAAGCCACGTCATCCCAGGGAAAGAGCTAGAGATGAGAAACAT
This sequence comes from Acomys minous, assembly GCF_964271855.1. Lineage (NCBI taxonomy): Eukaryota > Metazoa > Chordata > Mammalia > Rodentia > Muridae > Acomys > Acomys minous. The sequence continues at coordinate 2,326,079 of NC_140502.1, read as the reverse complement.
ATGGGGAGGCGCTCCGTGCCACTCACGATTACAGACATGCTACTGAAACAATGGGGAGCCCACGGGCTGGGCAACAGCTCCCATCCCCGAGCATCCCCGCATGGTGAAAACTGTTCTGTCAGCCTCTCTGTCTCGCTGTCCATCTGCCTCTGGCTGTCTCTGTCTCTGTCTCTCTCTTGCAGATGGCCGGTTTTAAAATACTGTGTGTGTGTGAGGGTGTGTGTGTGTGTGTGTGTGTGTGTGTGTGTGTGTGTGTGTGGTGTGGTGTGTGTGTGTGTGGTGTGTGGTATGTGTGTGTGTGTGTTCTTGCTCATGCATATGTGTGTGTGTGAGAGAGAGAGTTTGACTATCCAATCTGCTAGGGGCTCTCTGCAATTGTGAACAAAATTTACAAAGACTCGACAACGCCAACATGCATCTGCCTGTCACGGTTTAGACACAGAGTAACTGTCTTTTAGAGGCCGGTGCGTTTGGTGGCAGCTCGCAGGTGGCTGAGCGGGAGGAAGTTAGGTCATTGGGACCGGGGTCTTTGAAGGGGAGGTTGGGACACCCCCTTTTCCTCCAACACTCCCAACACAATGCTCTAACTCATTGCAGCCCCAAAACGGTGGCGTCCAGTGAACATGGATGGGAAAACCCGGGGCCCAAATGAACTTTCCTCTCATAGCGTGTTACGCATCTTGTCACAGTAACGAAAAGCTGACCACGCGGGAGCAAAGGCGTAAAGGCGGTATGTATCAAGTTATGTTTAAAAGTTAATGCATGCAGCCGGGCATGGTGGCTCACGTCTTTAATCCCAGCACTAGGGAGGCAGAGGCAGGAGGGTCGCTGTGAGTTTGAGGCCAGCCTGGTCTACAAAGCGAGTCCAGGACAGCCAAGATAACATAGAGAAACCCTGTCTCGAAAAAACAAAAAACAAAAAACAAAAACAAAAAAACAAAAAACAAAAATAAAAAATAAAAAAACAAAAAAATTAATGCATGCACATATGCATTTGTATAGAAAATGTTTTTGAAGGATACGTATTAATTGGATAGGGTCAGGATGAGAGGGAGTCAAGATTCTCCTTTAAGTGCCCGTCCTTCTGGGGTGCTGAAATATGGTGGGTGCACTCTGAGGAGACACAGTCGACTCAGATGTGCTCCAATCTGTGACAAACCAGGCAACACCTACTGACAGCAATGAGAAACACATCTCACAGGATGGAGCTAATACCAGGGAGTTGGCTGACGGTAATTTGGGTGCCTGATAGAAGATTCCTTATAGACAACTTCCAATTTAAGAACCAGAGAAATGAACGTTTCCATAGTTCTGTGGTGACTGTCACGGGCAAGCTCTACCAATTCACACACAGAGCGGGGAGGGGTGGGGTGGGGCACAGGAGGGGGGCGCCACCAGACTCAGGGTGTCTCCGTCCTCTCAAAGTTCCTTCCACAAGGTACTTTTCCATCAAAAAGGAGAAAAACACCGACCAGTGGCTTTCGTGCTGGGTGCGTGAGGCTCCCGATGACATGCGTCTGAGGTGTTGCTCCTACCGAAAACCCATTGCTGCCATCTAACCGCGAGAGCACGGTAAGTGAACCTGGGCCGGGCTGAGGGGCGTTCTACAAAAACATCACACCCTGGCTCCTCTCTCGGGCGTCCGGGTCATGAGAGGTGAAGACTGCAGGTCTCGATCGGAGGTGACCTTGGAGATGGAGCAGCTGAACGTAAGGCTACCACGCAGGCTGCCGAGTTGGATCCTGGCCCAGAGACAGGGCCATCAGTGGGATGTTGGGAGAAATCTGAGCAAGGGCTGAAGACTAATTAATAACAGTTTTGATCTCTCAGGCCAAGGAAATATGAGGAAAAAGACCCTGAGTGAAGGGTAGGAGAGAACTCTATGCTTTTATTGATTTATTTGCATTTTTAAAAATTCTGCTATTGCTTTGAAGTAAAAAAAAAAAAGCATAGAAAGTAAATTAAGGGCTCATGAAGAAGCCAGTGAAGGTGCTTGTCACTAAGTCCCACATGACCTGAGTTTGATTCCCAGGACCCATGTGGTGGAAACCAAAGACCAGAACTGACCCCTGAAAGTTGTCCACTGACCCCCACGTGTGTGCTGTTTTACACACACCAACACGTAGGCACATGCAAAATAAAAATAAGAAAATATGACAAAAGATTTTAAAGTATATTAGAAAGAATTCTGGAAGTCCATGAGGAGGAGTAATTAAGGGATTACAGTAGCTGACAGGCCTTCAAGTCATTCGTTCAAAATGGAAAGTTGCCACAAGGACCCTAACCCTCCCCACGAGAAGCCCTGGACTCTCCTAACTAGTAGACATCTTTTTTTCTTTCGTCAAGTTGGGGTAGTCCTTCAAAGACCTAGGGAAAGCCACGCATGGTGGCGCACACCTTTCCTCTCAGTACTTGAGAGAAGGCGGAGCTCTGCGAGTTCAAGGCCAGCCTGGTCTACAGAGTGAGTTCCAGGCTCCACAGTGAGAACCTGGCTAGAAGCAAAACAAGACAGAAAAATTAGACAAGCTTCCTAGGGTGGGCAAAGCTGGTCACGAAACCCCGGGACTCAGACGTACCAACTTCTAAAGGGGAGTCTGGAGCACGCATCACCCCTGCGCCTGTCCACTCGAGGGCTTTGGAAAGTGATTCATCTACCCCCAAACTCTCTTTTCTAAGTCTGTAAAATAAGGAGACTAAAACTCACTACAAAGATAAAATGAGGCTTGCACGGGAACTCTCAACTCGAATCCCATTGGGGTGACACGGAAATCCCCAGGACTGAAGATCCTTCCTCCATCCACCCTATAGACTCAGGAAGCTGAAGTGATCAACCCAGAACGCCCCGGGCCAAACAACAGAGCAACATCTGAGCCTAGGAGCCTTGACTCCCGGGGCAAGCCACCGATTCACATTTAAGAGATGAAAATGATTTTGAAAACCAAGGCCAAAAGGCCACAGGCATATATTTGCTGCAGATTATTGACACGAGTGTGCCATGGACCTAGCCAATCAGAAAGTAATTTTATAAACACTGTTATTAAACAGAAGGGCAATTACTTTAAGTACAGGGAAAAATGTCAGGGTCATACACAAATTTTGTGGGTATCACATTTTATTTGACACTTCAGTGGATCAATGACTCCAAGAAAATTTATTCAGAAATAATAGGCACCGTATCACCAACCCTGAAGCTGAGCCTCCCCTGTGTAGACTGTCCAGATTTAGAGAGGAAGTGGTCATGGTTTCTCCTTTTTTTGTTGTTGTTGTTTTGTTTAAGAACCCAGAAAAGGGTTGGCATGGTGGCGCATGCCTTTAGTCCCAGCACTCAGGAGGCAGAGGCAGAGGCAGAGGCAGGAGGATCACTATGAGTTTGAGGCCAGCCTGGTCTACAAAGTGAGTCTAGGACAGCCAAGGCTACACAGAGAAACCCTATCTCAAAAACAAAACAAAACAAAACAAACAACAACAAAGAACCCAGAAAGTCAGACAATGCTCTTTATACACAGATAGTCCAGAAAAGGGCTCAGGGCATCCTCACAGGTAGAGGTCAGAGGAGACCCTTAGGGATTCAGTTCTGTCCTTTCTTTCCACTAACATGGGCCTGGCGGACGAGGAGTCTACTGCGATCGCTGAGGAGCTAGCACGGAGCCAAGGAAACGATGCCTGATGAAACTTGATTATATATTAACTTGGACGTGACAGTGCTTTAGGAGACTGGTGGCAGGTTCTGCTGGGTGTGGCCAGGCACCTGCAGAAGGTGCATTCAGGAAGAGCTTCCTAAATGAGGCAACAGGGAAGCCTCTTTCTTCCTGTCTTGACAACCACACTTCAACTTTACTAGTTTTTTTTTTTAAACAGAAACTACATTGGGATCCCTCACCCCCACGTCAGCTGAGTGGGCTATCATGTATGTGTTGTGAATAGATGGATAGATATACACGTGTTCGCACATATGGTATCGGGCAACTACACACATGACTCCCTTCATGCCTGCAGAAAGAAAGGGGCTTCCCAGGACCGGTCAGTCCAGCAGGCCCCTGAGGACCAGGGTCACCATGGCCCTAATGCATCATCCCCATCACAGGCATGGAGGACCAAGCCCATCAGCCTCTTGGGGCTGTCTGATGGGTGGATACATCCTCATGGCTGAGTCCCGGCCCATCCCAAAGCCAATCAAACGGCACGTGTGTCCCAGGTTGGGCTTTGAGTCCTAAGGACAATGGAAGTATCGGGAGTTTGGGAGGTTTTGTTTGTTTTGGATGTGATTGTTAATAAAGACAAGGTGCATTGTAATGTCCGCTCTTAGTGTCTTCCCACTAGAAAGACACTCTTGGACTAGGAGTCTGTGTGTCTCTGCTTCCCTCTGGGATCAAATTTCATGGGATGTTCTCAGCAAATGCCTGTGACATAGATGGGTGAGCCAGCCAATCAATGACGGGTTGTATGTATCTACCAACCTGTATGTATGTATGTATGTATGTATGTATGTATGTATGTATGTGTATATATATATATATATATATATATATGAATGTATGTATATGTCATGTATTGTCTGTATGTGTGGAACGATGTATGATCGGGTGTATTATGTACGGCTATATGAATATGTGCAGTGATGGATGGATGGATGTAGAGGCACTGAATCAATAGGTGGATGAATGGGTAGATGGATGTGTGTGTATTGTATGTATCAATGGGTAAATGTACGTTTATATGGAATGATGATTGGGTAAACATATTTATATGTGTATGAATGTATAGGTGTGTATGTAATGCATGAACATATGTATGAATATTTGGGTGGATGGGCTGATAGATGTAGGATGCGTGGGTAGACGGGTAGATGACCGTATGGATGGGTAGGTAGATGTATGTTTGTATGGCGTGATGGATGGGCTGATGTATGTATGCATGGATGCATGGATGGATGCTATGCATGTGTTATATGACTGTGTGTATGTGTGGATAGGTGAATGGATGGATAGAAGTGTGTTTGGATAGATGTATTTTTATGGGTGGATGAATGAATCGATAAATAAACGTATTGTCTGTGTGGTAGGTTCATGTATTGAATGTATGGATGAAATGATGGGGAGATGAGTGTGTGCATATGCATGATGATGATGATGATGACATATATGGATGGATAGATAGATGTACATATGTTCACACATGTACATGGATGGTGGAGGATAGATAAAAGCGTGGATGGCTGGGCAGACAGGGGGATTGCTGTGGACATATCCAAATATACATATGGCACATGATACATACATAAAGTACATCTACCTATCTACATACATACATGTAGCCATCACCCAGCTGTCTGTCCATTCATCAACTTATCATTCCGTAGAGACATATATCTATCCATCTGTACAGACATACATCGACCTGCCCATCCATCCATCCATCCATCCATCCACCCACACACACACATACATACATATATGCACATCTATCCACCTATACACACATATGCAGAGGTGCTACGGGTAAAGGATGAATGAATCCTCTTCTATAACTCACTTTCACTGACCCCAACCTACGTACCCCAGGACATGGCCAGAACCCTCGGAATCACTCCCAAGCCTCCGTATTTAAGGGAGTGCTTTTATTTTACTTACACCACACTGCATTAGCTCCTCACTGCAGATCTGTCAGAGAGGGGTGAGAAGAATTATTACTCTATCTATCAGCTACAGAAATGGAGATGCAAAGACATCGAGGCATGGTCACAGAGCTCTGGAGAAGGAGAGGATCAGGAGCAGCACTCAGCCACAGAGACACAGCAGAAGCCAGGAGGGGTGACCCACGCCGCCCTGCCGGCTTTCCCACCAGTCAGGAGGCTGAGGCAGCGGGCTGACATGGAGCCCAGCATGAGCTACTCTTTCCAAGATGGAAAGAGAAGGAAAGGCGGGGAGGGGAGAGTGGCGGGGGGGGGGGGGGAGAAAGAGGAGACGGGAAATGGGGAGGGGAGAACAAAAAATGCAGAATAAAGTTGAAGATCTTCGTATCTAAACCCAAGAGAAGCAGTTTGGAGCTGAGCAGGAAGTGCCCCCCCCCACACACCGACTGCACTTCCTCCAGAGGTGTTTGTTGAGTCTTTGGGGCTTGCGTTTCCGATAGTGACTTCTGGACCACTCAGATTGCCTAGCTGCGGTGGTCAAACACTCTTGCTTTAAGAGCGGGATGCTTCCTTATTTTTTCCTGCCAGCTGAGATGCATCAGGGTATTATTACGATAGACATGTAAAGATCAAGTGAACAGAAAAATGGGAGGAGGGGAGAGAAATGAATACACTATTATGGTCTAGAAGAGAAATCTCCCCCACCCCATTATCTCATCGATCAGATGGAGTCAGCGGTTTGCAGAGCTGCAGCAGGCCAGCCCAGAGGAGATGGTCCATGCACAGGGCCTGTCGCATCTAGTCCCTGCTTTGTCTGTAACTGGTGGCTCCTGGCTTTTGAGAGGAGAGTTTGACACTCTTTCCCCAAGGGACCACCACTACAGAAGCGTGTGCATGTGACCCGCAGAGGCAGCTGTGGAGGCTTGCAGATGTCCCAGCTGCTGGCGATGTCTCCCAACCCGCCCGTGAGCACTCACTCTGTCAGCGTCTTCTAGAGCACTCAGATTGCCACCAAGAATGATTCATTCTAGATCCCAGACAGAACTCAGTTGGCCCAACAGCTGGCAAGTCAAAAAAAAAAAATGCCTGAGGCGGGGGCTATTCTGGGCCAACTCATCCGGAATTACAGTGCTGGGTTTGTGTTCAGCAGACACTTGAGCCAGTTCAAACAAGATCAGGTCGCTGGGCGCACTGCTTTCTCGGGTTCCTCACACCAGAATTCCTCACACAAGGAATTCGCCTCTCTGCCTGCTGAGAATAAGTGATAGTTGGTTGCTCAGCCCTGACCAAGACGCCTATACTACCCCCACTACATTTCAGGGAAAGAGAGGAAGAGAAGGTGGGAAAAAAAAATAAGAGCCTGAAGATATGGGACATGCCTATGAAAAGCTACCCCATCATCTGGCCATGGCGCAGTCATCACATTTGTCTCGCAGCAGCTGTGGTTGCCTGCACTAGGGCCTGCACGAGACTGGGGCAGCCGTCAGTCAAGCGTGGGGCAGGGAGGGATTGAATTTCACCCTTTACAGTTTCGTAAACATTCCTCCAAACGATTCCACTGAAAACGGCTTTCAGAAGAGGTATCGTTGCCTGGGCCTCCAAGCCCAGCGCCCTGCAGGGAAACGCCAGTTCAAGGCTAGCCCGAACTACGTAGCTACGTGAAGTACATAGTGACCTGAGCGATGCAGCTCACGCCTATGTCACAAACCAGATCAACAATGACAAAAATCGACTGTAATTGCGGTTTCTCTTCTATAAATGTATTATACGAGTCAAACTGCATGGGTACACGAAAGATGTTTAGTGAGGCGAGGCGCTATCTGAAGTAGCCAAGGTATTCTGTACAAATGGCACGGGCAGGAGTGGGCAAACAAGATTTTACAGGCCCCAGAACACGATACACGTGGTCGCAATATAACTTAATGCCAAAGCCAATGCTTCTACAATTGCTTCCTTCCCTTCAAGTTGCAGAAATATGTCCTGTTTGATCACTGTATGGCTCTGCTTTTGCAGAACAGGACTATGTATAATAATATGTACATATTCCTAATATATAAGTACATATGTACTTTTTCTGAGTGTAGGATACATTCATTTTAAAGGAATATTTAATTTCATTAGGAAGGAGATGTGAAAGAAAGCTAGCGAGAGGCAAAGGAGAGCTTAATTAAAACTAACAGTGAAAATGATCATAAAAATGGCCCCACAAAATATCAATAAAAGGCCTCATTTTTGCACCAACAAATAGCAAACTGTAAAATAAAGAAAATGACACATAAATTTAGAGAAAAATCTTTTGAGAGCAGGTTATTGCACACTCAGCCACAAAGAAGGTACTGGGGGCGCTGATGAGAAATCTTCCATAAATAATTCTGACACAAATCATTACACCACGGAGCTGCAAGGGGGCAAGGGTTAGCTTGTACCAGGATATGCAGTAGGCGGCTGAGCGGTGCCTTCTGCCCTGGACACTGTGATGACTGGGCCTGGTCCTAAGACACCCCAGATTCTGACTAGGTCCCCTGCTCCATCCATCTCTGCTCCCACGGAGGCCACCCTGCCACCTTTGTCTTGTTTTGGCCTTTCTTGTTTTATATTGAGATGAAGTCTTATTATATAGGCCTGGTTGGCCTTGCAATTGCTATGTAGTGCAGGTGAGCCTGAATGGTATAACTCTCCTGCCTCAGCCATCCAAGTGTGAGGATTACAGGTGTGAAGCACAGGCTTGCACTAAGCCTCCACTCCAGCACACACAGGCATCAATTTCCTCACCCTCATGTCCATGTCTCTCCAGATCCTTCCCAAAGAGGAGCCGTCCCAGTATGGAATCCCGTATCTACACTCCGCAAGGTATCGGGCAGCCAGCATTGTTTCCTGTGGTATTGTAAAATGTTTACTTTGATCTTTTACAGACTCCCAAACTCCTTGAGTTTTCCCAAAGGGGGAAATGTCTTTGTGTATGACAATGTGTTGGTCATTGTCCCAATGTGTTGGGTCACTGGTCACTCAAAAGTCCACGGCAGGACTGGAAGGGTTAAGACTTTCAACCTCATCTCCCAGCCTCTAGGGATGGGCGAGGGAGGGACTGGTTAGTGATTTCTTCAATCACACCTATGTAGTGAATTTTCGTTAAGGACCCAATAGGATTTAGGGAGCTTCTTAATAGGCAAATGCACGGCAGGTCTTGGAGGGCATGGTGCCTGCAGAGGGCATGAGAGCCACCCTTCCCTTCCCTCGTGTCTTCAGCCACACCCTCTATAATACTCCTCAAAACCATTCTAACACCCTCACTTCCTTTTCTCTCTTCTGTTCCCAGCAGTGGCCCCATACTGTCTCCCGTTCCCTACGCAACTCTGGGCCCAGTACTTCCTACAATCTGTGAGCCAGCCTCAAAAAGTAATAAAAAGCCAAGCGTGGGAGGTGAGCCCCGATTTATAGCTGTGAGACCAAAGGGCAGGTTAAAACAGTGTGGGGCTTTCCAGAAGCTTCTGAGGGACCTAATGCTGTCTTAGGTTGTCAGCATTAGAAACGCCGGGGCGAGACGACACAGGACTGGTGGGTGGAGAGTGACCGCCTCACTGTTCCCGGTACAGAGGACATGGAATCCCTGTTAACTGTTCCATAAGAGAACAGGAAAAATCTAGATTCCACCTCTCTACTCTAAGACATTCGGGCGGAGTCTTGACTAGAACTCTGGTGAGTGAGAGAGCTATTTGGCTGTGGGGAAGAGCACAGCCCCGGAGGCCCCGTGGGGCTCAGCCGCGGTCTATGTTTGCAGAGCACACACTTCACTCCAGCTGGACTGTCAGCCACAGTGTGACTGGAAGCCACAGTGTGTCGTGTCGTTGGCAGCTGGGGCCACCTCGCACATGAAGAAAGAAAAGTGGCCCAGGCTGTACTTCCGGCTCATTGGAGGGAATTATGGGGGTTATGACATCAAGGCCACTTTGGATCATGTAGCAAGACCTTGCCTCACAAAAAAAAAAAAAAAAAAAAAAAAAAGTAAAAAAGATCAACTAGGGAAGAAAGGAGGATGCCTCACAAAGGCCCCACGGGATGTGTTATTCTAGCTACACCTGTTTTTGTGATTCACCAGGAGCTTGGAGGAGGCCCTGGTTCAAGACCAGAGACTACAGACCAGCTGCCTCTTCCCTGAGTGTCTCTCTTCCTACTGCCAGCTTCTCCGTTGGCTACCTCTTCTACCTCCCCAGGGGCCAACGGACTCCAGAAAAGTATGGATCACAGGGGGCAGCCGGAGGGTAGAAATTTTATCCCACCCGTCTGCCAAAAGCGTTGGTGTCAAAAGCACCCAGCAGCCTTGTCGTCGCTTCCCCGTGGCAGTAATAGGGAACTGTTACTCACCCACAGGAGGCTGAGCTGCTTCTCTTTACAGTAGGGATGGCTTGGCTCCTTACCCACCTGACCAAGAACCAATACCAAAGCTGCCTGTGCTGTGGGCTCCTCCGCATGCAGGCCCAGGTAAATGTGGAAGTTTGAGGAGATGGCTTCCTACCCCCTGGGAGTATACTGTCTTATCTTGCTGGTCTGCCTTCTCTGGACACCTTGTCATGTAAATCAGTCCACAGGGACAGGGCTGAAGGATGCATATGGGGTCTTAGTGCCTCCTGGATCAGCCTCAAGCTGTGTAACCTCAGGCTAGTTCTGTACCCTTTCTGATCATCAGTGCCTCCACATGAATGGTAGGTAACAGTGCTCATCTCCCTGAAAGGTAATAGTGCTCATCTCATCTCCCTGAAAGGTAACAGTGCTCATCTCCCTGAAAGGTAACAGTGTTCATCTCCCTGAAAGGTAACAATGCTCATCTCCCTTGGTAAAGCTGTGACCACCATGAGCATCACAAATTCAACTTGGTGATTTGGGATTTTGGGGGGTTGGTTTGGGTTTTTTTCTGGACTTTGAGGGTTTTTGTTTGGATTGTTGCCATTGTCTCTTGTTTGTTTGTTTGTTTTTTAATCTTATGACCTACAAAAAATTTATCTACTATATCACAACTAACTCATCTTCCCACATTAAGTCATAAAACATATGTATGATGACCTATCAGTGTCCATGATGAGAAAAAAAAGCTAGCTGTCCCATGAGACTGACAGAATTCTCACCCAGAACAGCCGACATTTCTAAAAAGCGCCAAAGGCCTTCTTTTTAGGGGATATCTTATTATTTAAGTCTATATTTATTTTAAAAAGAAAAAGTCTGTTCTGATTATAAATGCAATATGTCCTCGTGATTAAAAAAAAATAGCACGCACGTACATAGCAGGTATATTTAGGCTACAAATTTCAATATATTCCTAAGCATTTAGAAATAGTATAAATGTTTACATTTTGCAGAAATTAGATAGATAAATGATAGGTATATAGATGGTAAATATAGACAGATAGATAGATGATAGAAGATAGAGATGATACATAAATACATACATACATACATACACACACATACACACACACATACTACTTACCCACAAAGGATGTGCATGTGTCATGAGTGTCTTGTTCTAGCCATGCTGACTTTTTCACCCATGCATGGATCCATCTATCCACCTATTTATTCACTCATCTATTCATGCATTCTTCCTTTTAGCCATCTATTTTATAGAAATTAGATAGGTGATAGATAGACAGATAGATGATAGATGATCAATAGACAGAGAGACAGACAGACAGACAGACAGACAGACAGACAGACAGACAGACAGTGCATGGTGCTGACAGGGTTCCGGGTTTGTCTACAGACATCTATTTTCTTGTCCTGCATTCTTGCTGATGCACCCGTCTGTGGATGTGTAGTCTGTGGCTCTTCTTCTAGGACTTCATGCAGCAATGTGAAGAGCGCTCCTGTGCTTGAACTTTGTGCACATATTGGGTTGTTGGCTTCACAATCCTTTTAAGAGGTACGTGTGAACTTCCGATCACTTGCATTTTCGCTAAGAGGGTTTACGGCACAGGGGCTTGTTTTATAAAATTTCTTTTAGCCAATCCCGTCTTTGCTCTTACTCCCTTTGTCAGCGACCAAGGTGAGTGGCACTTTGTTGTTTCTCATTTGAAAGCAAAAATAAATAAAAAATCATGTGCTTAATATATACAAAACAATATCCAAGGTGTTCAGCAAAACAAGAGTAGTCACACACAGAGCACAAGAAAACTCTCCAAGTAGCTTAAGACATGGCACTGGACGTGGCTTCTGTCTGTGTGTTTACACTATGTTCACAAAGTTGCGGGCCATCTGTGTGATCCCTACATAATCTGTGGATGGAAGGACATAAGCTGGGAACTACAAGATTAGACAAGCCATGGAGTTACAAAACACTGCTGCTTGTCCATTTACTCATGGATGTCATTCACTCATCCACTCACCCATCCACCCATCCACCCACCCATCCATCCACCCATCCATCCACCCACCCATCCATCCACCCACCCACCCATCGTTCATTCTCTCAGCATCCATCCATTCATGTATTCCATGTGTCCATGTGTCTACGCATGCAAACCATCCACCCACCCACTCACCCATCCATCCATCCATCCACCCATCCATCCATCTATCCACCCATCCACCCACCCATCCATCCACTCACTCATCCACCCATCCACCCACCCATCCATCCACCCACCCATCCATCCACCCACCCATCCATCCACCCATCCACCTACCCATCCACCCATCCACCTACCCATCCATCCACCCACCCACCCATCCATCCATCCACCCACCCACCTACCCACCCATCCATCCACCTACCCATCCATCCACCTACCCACTCACCCACCCATCTACTCACCCACCCATCCATCCACCCACCCACCCATCCACCCATCCACCTACCCATCCACCCATCCACCTACCCACCTACCCACCCATCCACCCACCCACCCATCCACCCACCCATCCATCCACCCACCCACCCATCCATCCACCTACCCACTCACCCATCCATCCACCCATCCATCCACCCACTCACCCACCCATCCACCCACCCATCCATCTACCCACCCATCCATGCATTCATCTACACAGCCTGGTGTCCATCTACCTCCCGATCCATCTATCCACTCACGCGTACACTCGTTCATCTACTCACTCATGCATACATCCACCCATGCACCCACGAATGACTCACTCACTCATGCACGTATCCACCACTCACCCATGTGTCTACGCACCCATGCATCCGTCTACCCATCCACATACTCACCCACTCACCCATACATCGATCTATCCGTCCATCTATTCACCTGTACACGCATCCACCTACTTACTCACCCACTCGCCCAACCATGAATTCATCTACCTTTTCATTCATGTACTTATTCAGTCAGTCAGTCAGTCAGTCATTTTCTCACCAGGTGCCTATTAAACACCTCTATACAGTCAGACCCTCTTTCAGACACTGAGAAGCAGGGATGACCAAAGAAGATGGAAGCCCTGTTTTCCGGAAGCCCCCAGCTAAAGCATCTGCTGGACGCTGAACATGTACTTAAGCCACAGCCGTGTGGTGCCCATGTGGTTATGCTTGTGTCCGTGTGTTCTGCCATGCGTGAGTGACAGAAGAACGCAGAGCAGGAGGCCCCACCTGGACACCCTTTACAGGCATGGGCACCTAACGCTGGTTCCGACTCCAGCTTCTAATCCCTTTGTGTTTGTCTGGGGGATGGGAACAGATGTCTGGCTTCTCCCATCCACTGTGAAGATTTATTTAGTAGTATTATTTTTAAGCAGCTTTTCAAAGGCAGGATTAAGGTCTCTGAGGAGGACCCAGCAAGCAGCTTGCTCCCCAAATCCCAGGTCACGGTAGCCACATTCCATGTAGAAAATCCCTCCTACCTTCTATGCAGTATTGACGCTGATTAAGGGGTTCACGCCTGGGCTCCTCCTGGCCTGTGATGGGACTGGTGCAGGGCTGTCATCTGTCCCTTGAACACGTAATTCCAAGGAGAAGAAATGGTGGCACAAAGCCGTGCGACCCCTGAATTTTCAGTATCATTGGCTCAGCCTCCTGGAGAAAACATCACTACTGGTGTACTACTTGTGGGCTCATAACTTTGGGTACCCACGGGGGTAGAAATGCATGTATTTGTGCCACACTGGCGTGTTGTACACCGTAGGAGGGAGACTGCACAAGGGCGGGATCTTGGTCGGACTTACAACCCATTTCATCTCTTCAACTGGTGAAGGACAAAGAGATGATACTCAGTATCTGTTCACAGGAAGAAAGATGCTCAGAATCATATCCATGGGCAGATGTTACAGGCCCGTCAGCTCTCTAGTTCCTCATGACTGCAGAGGTGTGACTAAGGAAAACCTCACCCACCCCTCCAATTCTCCTTATTGTGGGCAGAGAACCCGCGCACCCAAATGGATCAATGCGGGGGGGGTGGGGGGTGGGGAGACCCTCGGCAGGCTCCACTTTGACCTCAGCCTGGACTCGGAAGTCACTGTTGAGGTCCCGTAGCCAAAGACCTTTTCCCCTAGGAAGCACCATAAACAGAATCCAGAAAGTGCTTGGTCGGTGCACAGGGAAAAACAATAGGAATTTAACGAGAACAAAGGATACTTCTTAGCAGGCCCACACGGAATTCCTGGCAGAGCGGTGTAAAAGCCAAGCATGCGGTGCCTGGTTTCCATGACGGAGCCTCTCCCCAGCAGCACTGCCGAAGTCGAGCCTGTGCCCAGATGCCGAAGAACAGAAGCCGGCTCTGAACGCCGGCACAACTCAGCACTCGACCCCCCCTTGGCATCGTTTGGCTTGTTTAGGTACCAGGCAGGCTGTGTCCACTCCGTGAGCTTCCGCGTGTCACATGCCCAGTGTTCTCCCCACCCAACTGCACGCCGAACGCACGCTCGGTATGTCAGGTGTGAACCACAGGTTTCCTGGGATACTGAGCAAGCATGGGGGATTCATTTATGGGCCACTGGTCTGCTGGGGGACCTGCGAGCACTTCTCCTGTCTGTCTCCTCGGCCTCCAACAGCCCCCTCTGCTCACATTTCCACTGTAGCTCTCGGACACTGAGGTAAGCACACAGCTAGGGACATTTGGGACTAGAACACAGAACTCACCAGAATTCTAGATTCACGGCTTTCCTTTCAGCGACTCGCTGTAAACCGTGACGTCATAAACATGGTTCATAGAAGCTATGGTCAAGATTCAGACTAGATCAGGCGGTCATCACAAGGAAGCAAAGCTGGAGGTGCAGAGCCGTCTAAGTCCTTTGAAATTAAAGTCCCAAACAATAAATAGGAAGCTATAGAATTGGGAGTTTTCCTGCTGGGCGCTGGTCTTGCTTTGGTGTGGTTCTTCCCCGCTGTGTCTCCATTCCTCCCTTTTAGAATGGTAATGTATATCCTGTGCTTTTGTAGGTTAGACATATGTAATTTACACTCTCATTTTACAGAGGTTGCAATTAAGAGCTTGCCTTAAGCCTCAGATGCAATTTTTAGCTTCGAAACAACACTAAGGCCGTGAAAGATCATGAGGACTTTTAAGTTGGACTAAATGTATTTTGCATTATGATACAACCACAAGCCTATGGGGGGGTGGTCAGCATGTGGGACGTGATGGTTTAAATAAGAAATGGCCCCCATAAGCCCTGGTATTTGAACACTTACTTGGTCCCCAGTTCATGGGGTGCTTGGGAAGGTTTTGAATGTACAGTCTTGCTGGAGGAAGTACCTCACTGGGAATGGGAGAGGTGAGCTTTGAAAGCTTGAAACCTCAGGGCTGGAGAGAGGGCTCAGAGGTTAAGAGCACCGCCTGCTCTTCCAAAGGAACTGAGTTCAATTCCCAGCAACCACATGGTGGCTCACAACCATCTATAATGAGATCTGATGCCCTCTTCTGGCCTGCAGGTGTACAAGTAGGCAGAAGACTATAATAATAATAATAATAATAATAATAATAATAATAATAATAATAATAATAATATAATGATAATAATAATAATGATAATGATAATAAATAATATACTAATAATAATAAAAGAAAGCTTGAAACCCCACCCTACTTCCAGTTTTCTCTCGCTGCTTTGGGCTTGCAAGTCAAGATTTGAGCTCTCAGGTCCCCATCCCTACTATGACGCCTGCTACCTGTTGCCTTCCTCACCACGAGGGACGCTCATCTCTGAGAACCGTGAGCCCAGATAAACTCCTAACTTGCCTTGGACACGATGCTTTACCACAGCAACAGAAAAAGGAACCAACGCAGAAGACTACGGCTTCTGGGAAGCCGAAAGAGGAAATTCCTGTTTACTCCGCAAACAGCTTGTGCACCATGTGAACCCTTCAGGCTAGCAGAGTGAAGCACACACCCTCATCCTGCGGTGGCTCAAGTCAGCACCCGTTTGGTTGTTCCCACTGGGAGCTCACTTGCCGTTTGTGTGTGTTCAGAAGAGGACCCCAGGCTTCTGCTTTGTGAAGGAGAGATAAACCTGTTTTTTTAGGACCCCAAGTGCGGGATTGGAATGGTCTCGTGATAGAACAGGTGAGGTTAATTCACTAGAAGACCGACCATCTCGTGTGGGAGCTTGATTGTTGCCAGCTGAAAAGATCCTTGAACAGACTCTAGAAGGAGATATGTAAATAAGCCCAGAACTGGAGGCGGGGCTCTTTGGAGACTTGGGATAGTTTTGGCTGTTCATCGCTCCACTTTGAGAAGCTCCTAGAGAGAACCGCTCGAGGGAAGGCTTCGGGGCTCCGGCTCCTGCTGAGGTTCCGGGTTCTGGTTACTCCAGGTTCCAGCAGAAGAAATTCTGCTGATTGTGCCAGGAGAATCATTCCTTGGACCTGATATCCTTACGGTTTTGTTATTGTGTCCATTAATCCTCATTTCCTACGGTTTTGGTTAGTCGGGTTATAAGTGACGTGTGCTCGGTCACTAGGTTGTTAATAAAATATATTGGTTAAGAAAGTTGAGCCTACAGCTTTGTCTTATGAAGGGCTGCAAATGGCTCATGTCGAAGGGGCTGGGCGCTTTTAGCTGGCAGGTTCTGTAGGGCAGGCAAAGGCTTGCTACGGGGATAAAGGGATGAACAAGAACCGAACTAGCGATGGGCGAGAGGGACAGCGAACGGATTCTTCTTCGGGAAAACTGACCGGTGAACAAAGGAGACAAACCGTGTCTATCTTTAAGTTTAAACATAAAGACATCCTATCTGTATATGTATGTGTGCGTATGTGTGTACGTCTTTGTGCGTGTGTGCCCTACGTGAGCGGGCGCATGAAAAGCGTAGAGGGAGGTGTCAGGTCCTTTGTGGCTGGAGTTATGGCTGGTTGTGAGCCCTCCAGGGTGGGTGCTGGGAACTGAACATCCTCAGGTATCTCCAAGAGCAGTCAAGTGTTCTTAATCACTGAGCCATCCCCCCCCCCCCCCGACCCCCAGCTCCAAAATACACTCTTTGAAGGTAGAACTTCAAATTAGAGTTTCGTTGTCTTTCTACAATGTTAGGATTCTGCTTACCTGCTGTGGGGGCGTGGCCTTGCCCAGGGCCATATAAAAAGACAGACCCTCCTCCTGGCTCTTTATCTCTCCTCTCTCTACCTCCCTCCTCTCTTCTCTCTCTTCTCTCCTCCTCCTCCTCCTCCTCCTCCTCCTCTTCTTCTTCTTCTTCTTCTTCTCTCTCTCTCTCTCTCTCTCTCCAGAGATGGTCTCTGTATTCCCTCATTAAACCTCTTAAGTGGATCTGTTGTGTGGTGTGATTCCATCCCTCTGTAAAGCTCCGCTGTTCACCTCTAACCTCCGCTGCCCACTTTTAACACAATAACCTCTAAGAAACAATGTTGCAGCGGGGGAGGCCACTGCCCGCGTTCACTCCTCCCCGGACATGGCAGAGGGAGCAGTCTCCCTGCGGGTAGGAGAGGTTCGCCTGGATAGACAAGTAGTTACAGCTCACTCACTCTCCCCTCCCCCACCTCACTATTTGGTCTGCTTTAACTTTGCTTTAATTGCTCAGAACATTGAGGAGAAAGTGGAATTCCTGGCTTCTGAAGTGTCACACAGTGGTGGCTATCGGGTACCGCCTCTTGGGAACTCCTGAGTCATGTGACTGGTCCCCGCCCAGGACCCGGCCCACATCTCCTCTTATCAACACTGTAGCCATTGTTGAAATGAGACAAGGCAAGGTGGGAGGGGACGGGGGTCATAATTATTGGAAGCCACTAACCAGGCAGGAGGCGGCCTAGCAGCAGTGAAGACTGAGGTCTGTAGGCTTCCCTGAGTGTCTGCTGAGTTGCTAAGGAGGGCTGTCTCAGAGCTCGGCGCCTTCTGAGTCCTCCAGGTTGAGAAAGTCCCGGGTGCCCATCAGACAACCCTAGTTATACTGTGGTTGCTTCGCTCTGAACAAACTCTTGCGAAACTTGTGGGATCACCAATTTAGAGCGCAGGGCATCAGAGACAGGACCACACAGCTACAAAGTACAAGAATGGGCTTTGGACGCGTTGTCTGACACCTGCATTGAGTCCCCTAACTACACCTTACTGTAGTGCCTGTATGTGTGTGTGTGTGTGTGACACACACAGGCTCTTCTCTGCGGATCACACTGTGCTTTGGATGCTAACCGTGCCCCCCAAGCCCAGGTCTTAAAGGCGTGGTCTCCCGAGTGACATGCTGGAAAGCTGTGGACCTTGATGGTAGGAAAGCCTAACAGGAGGAAGTTAAACCATCAGGGGCACCTGTGAGCTCCACCCACCGTAAGCTCCACCCACCGTGAGCTCCACTCCTCCCTTCTCTCTACTTCCTGGCTCAGGATTTGAGTTCTCAGTTAGTTCACTCAGATGCGTGCTTACAGTATGATGTGCCACTCAGACGCGCACTTACGCTATGATGTGCCGCTATCTGCCTCCCACCAGAAAGGAGCTGAGGCAAGGACCACTCGTCGAACCTCAAAAGCTGTGAGCTGAACAAGCCTTTTCTCCGTATAACTTTAATAGCTTCAAACATCTCATTGTGTCGGTGCAGATGTGGCCAGCGCGACCACCTGCACAGGCTGTCACCTTCGCGCCACTGATTCACAAAAGTGCACATTTTTTTCTCACAATATCTGCCGGCTTGGTGCTGTTGAATCCTTTGTCCAGGATGGGAAACTCACGCTATTTAGAGCTATGCCATCTGTATGTTTCCAAAGCCCATGGAACTCTATCATAGGAACTGACCAAGTCCTGCGTGTCTTGATGTCAGCATGGAGAGATGGGGACCTTAAAAAGGTCAGCAACTCAGCCTTCTACTCACACCACACCGCAGAGGTCAGTGGGGCCGTGTACCTTGAGCTCTGAGAGGTGGCAGTTAACACTTTGATGGCTAATGTGCCCCTATGTGTCTAGGAATGGAGGAATTGACACAGCTAAATACTCAGGCTGACCAGCTAAGCAAATTTAACATCATGGGCCCCCTCTGTCGTCCCCCCACCCCACCCCCATGTGGCGTCTCATGCCTTTAGCCCCAGAACCCAGGAGGCAGAGGCAGGAGGAGGTTTCATGTGAGTTTGAGGCCAGCCTGGTCTACATAGTGATTACTGTAAGCCATCGAGGGGCTGGAGAGACTGTTCTGCAGTCGAGTGGTCTTGCGGATCTCCTGGAGGACGTCAATTCAGTTCCCAACCCACCTGCCTAAACTCCAGCTCAGCTCCTGGGGTTCTATGCAGCCTTCTAGCCTCCAAGAGTATTGGAATACTCCTGTACACGCACTCATGCATGCAAATAAAAATAAAAGTTAAAAAAATCTTTATAAAATAGAAAGGAAAGAAAACACAGAAAAGTTTCACTAGGTGCTAGGGAGATAAGCTCTTGAGTGGCTGCCCTCTGAACTGTAAGCAGAAAACAGCCCCAGAATGCAATGGGGTTGCCCACAGGCCAGCGCAAGGGGATGGAGAGAAGACCGTTCACTCAAGAGACAGCCGCCTTCTACTAAGGATGTTTTTTTCTGTTCCCAGCTAAGAACTACAGTAGCACATGGCAGCTGCTTCATCTCACAGCCTCACATAACCTATGTGGCCACCAGACCCAAAAAGAAAAAGAAAGAAAGAAAAAAAAGACAAGTTTCCCTAAATATTGTGTGGCCCCCTACTTTGTGATGCCTCTTTTTCTCCCTCAGAACATTTCTACTTTTTTTTTCTTTTTGCAGCTTTAGAAAAATAGATAATTACTTCAGTTAATTTCAGCAAAACAGTTCAGACTCATCAGGGCTGAACAAGTATAATTTAATGCTCCTTCTGACTTATTGTTATGACTAGATGCGGATTGATGATTAAAGTGGTAAACACTAGCATTTCTGAGAAATGGCTGACTCGGCTGCCAGCGTGTCACAGGGAGACACCTGCCCCCATGGCTGCGCCGCGATTGTGACTGCGCTCCAGGCTGTCAACAAAGAATATAAGTATTTGACAAGGTGTTATCTAATTGTGTTTTTAAAAGCCACGATACATACATCTTTTAATGTGTCACTTGAAGCAGCCAGAGAGTTTCTTTTATTATGAAGTACAAAGGAAAAATGAATAGCTTGCATTTTCTCCTCTCTCTCTCTCTCTCTCTCTCTCTCTCTCTCTCTCTCTCCTTCCTCTCTCCTTTCTCTCTCTTTCTTTCTCTCTGTCTATCTCTGTCTTTTTTCCCAAGCTCTGCTCTTTTGCATTTATTCTTTGGAGTATATTGTGCTTTTTAGTCAAATAGGCTTTTATTTAAATGGTTGCCTGAAATAGCACAGCGGCATTAGGTCTATAAGATGGAAGAGCAGTGTGTCCCACAGATGATTTTTGCTTTGGTTCTGGGGAGTAAATAGCTTAAGGCCACAGAAGGGCACACATCCCTCTGGGACACTGTGAGCCTTGGGGCAGGGGATGGGGTGGGGTGGGGTGGGGTGGGGTGGGGGTGGGGTGGGGTGGGGTGGGGTGGGGGTGGGGTGGGGTGGGATGGGATGGAAGTGTGATGGAATGGGATGGCTGGGGTGCTCATCCTGTGGAAATGGCCCCTTCCTCTCCTCACCCCTCCCTCCCTTTTCATGGAGTCTCAATTTGTCCCTCTCCATCTCCTGAGGCTCGGGCGACTGCTCTTTCCTGGCTACACCTTATGTGAAGAATCACGCCCACTGTGAAGACACAGCTGTACTCCCCTCCATGCCCCCTGGAGGACAACAGGGAGTGGGCGCAGGGCCCTGCACATGCCCCGCCACTGTCAGGTAAGTCAGCGATGCCCTGCCGACTGAGGAGAATCCTGGGAGAACCATCTAGGAAAACCATTTAGTTAGAAGGGCGGATGTTAGCTGGCGGCAGGAGGGACAAATAACCACAGGCCATCTTAGAAAGCACAACGCCACCACTGTCCCCAACCCCGCCTCCAAGGATTGAAGGTAATGCGATCGAGCCTAGTCCCTCCTCTACCAGTGGAGAAACTGAGGTCAGAGGACAAACCACGGAAGGCCAAGCACAGAAGCCAGACAGACCAAACTCTCCTTGGCCACCCCCAACCCCCCTGCCCCCGTTGAGAACTGCACCTAGGCTGTGCCCTGGGATGCTCCTGCCTGAATGGAAAGCACCTTGTGAGGCACAGTGTCATCCCGGAGGACCAGCAGGTAATGCTAAGCACACAGTAGGCCACTTCTGGGGTGCAGCATGGAACAGGAGATTTCTGGAAACAGTGCACGCTGGTGGTCCCATCTCTCAATCCGACACCCAGCCCTCCTCCCTGCTCCTCTAGGCCAGGCCAGCTCCACGACTGCCTTTGATTTCACAGAGCTGGATATAAAATCTGAGGCACACTGTCTTTTTTGGGGGGGAGAGTCAGGAGAAAAAAAAATGGACACTGGGAAAGAGAGCCAGGCCCTCTCAATTCCCCCTTCAAGGGAAGCCGATTGCCATGCCAGAAGGCCCTGAGTGTACCCCCCAATTCTCTCCAGCAGGCTCCACTGGCGTCCTGGGGACAGAGGCCTAATGATCTGGTCAAATCAGCCATTTAATCTGTCATAGTCACTGTCATGTGGCGAGTCCAGCAATTTGTTACTGGTTATGCAAGGAAGACAGCAGCCAGTGAGGCAGGAGAGGAACAGGAGGGAAGCAGGCAGGGTGAGCCCGAGGAGACGGAGAGTGGGGGGTGGGGGGGGCCCTGCAGCCTGAGACGTCATATCGCCAGCCATCATGCTTAAGGCGATAGATAAAGGACACACTTTTTGCAGCTGTCCCCCTGGAGGTCCACAGAGGGAGTGTGCGGAGCACCTGACGGCTAGTTGGGTGTCACAGATGCTGACAGCTGGGTCAAGGGACGGCAATGGGGATGATGAGGTGGATCAGCCATTGAGCGTAAGACTGACACGGAGAGATTGCCCTCCCCTTCCCAGGAAATAGAACATCTCGGGGTCACTAAGGGAACTTGGCTATTTGATGCTTTCCTCAAAACGCAGCTCACCTTGGCACCGATGGCTTCATTCTGCCTATTTGTTTGGAGACACTCCACTTTACCAGAAGCCATTTGACACTGGGCAAAGGGGACGAGGGGAGACTGGCTGGCTCTTCTCGAAAGTCGTCTGATGACCCCATGAAGTCCAGCCACTTCTTTCTGTCCTCCCCTCTTCTGCCTCTCCCTTCCTCCTTCACCTCTCTCTCTAAATCCCCTGCCTTCCTCTTCCTTCTCAGAGCCTGGTGGGTCGGCTTTGAAAGCTTCACCCTACCTAATTAGGCCGTTCCTTCCCGCATCACCAGAGGACCAATCACTGAAGGTGGAAGGGAGACCTCGGCTCTCAAGGCCAGAGAGACAGGTCAAAGGTCACTGAAAGTTGGGGCCCATCTTGTTTCCAACACCCTTTCAGTTCTTGGGCCTCAAGGAGTCCAGTGGGAGCAAGAGGAATAGGGGAGGAGGAGGGAATTAAGACTGTAGGGTCAGAACCCAGACTGGCTTCCATGAAGACTAGACTACAAGGGTTTTACGTTGCACAGCCCCAGCACTGCCCAAGGAGGTTCACTGCGTCTGGCTAGTGTCTGGGGACGGTCTCCATTTCACTAGTGAGAAATGGGCCTCTGGATGACTGGCCAGCTGGCAGTTCTACAGGAGTATCTGTGGGAGCTCCTGGGAGCCGACGTGCAGGAGGCTAGGCGTCCTCCCCATCTGGGCTTGTTAAGATTCACGGTCAACCCACCCACCTCGAGCTGTGCAAGAGACTGGTGAGACATGTCTCTGAGCACCTGCAGAGGCGGTTTTAGCTGATAGGGGTGACCTGCCCTGAACTGAGACAGCACAGCCTGTGTCTGAGTTGGTGTCCTTGTTGGGATGAAAGGGCAGAAGGGGAGGAAGCAGCTGACACTCTCTCGGTTCCCCTTCTCTGCTTCTAGTCCATCATGAAGAACCTCCTGCCATGGCATTCTGTCCCAGCACACAGCTGTACAACGAACCCTCTGGACTCAGGAGCCAGGCCCTTCCTCTTTGGATGCCGTCATCTGATAGACAGCTAACACAGAACAATTGGGTGATGCTGTCACAGGGATCCTTCTAGCCTCAGCATCCTTCCTTGATCCTTCTAGCCTCAGCATCCTTCCTTGATCCTTCTATCCTCAGCATCCTTCCTTGATCCTTCTATCCTCAGCATCCTTCCTTGATCCTTCTATCCTCAGCATCCTTCCTTGATCCTTCTATCCTCAGCATCCTTCCTTGATCCTTCTAGCCTCAGCATCCTTCCTTGATCCTTCTAGCCTCAGCATCCTTCCTTGATCCTTCTAGCCTCAGCATCCTTCCTTGATCCTTCTAGCCTCTGCATCCTTCCTTGAACCTTCTAGCATCAGCATCCTTCCTTGAAGGTCCAAGGACGACAGGAAGCTTCCCTGGGACCTCACAGACACCCCAGGATGGAGCCTCTCAAAGCCAGGAGAGGATCTGACACCAAGCAGGAGGACACAAGATGGAGGCATGAGGGAGCAGCGGATGAAAGGATGGAAGAACACTTCTGCCAGCTCCTGCCTCCCATGAGAGCTGTGAGTACCATGGCCTCCCACTGGAGATGGGGTATCTCGTACCAGTTTGAGGCCTCGTGGTTTTGAGGCACCGTCTCTGCCCTGAGCCAGTGGCTGCCGTTACAGACACCTGCAGTATGTGCACAACGAGAGTCTTTTACAACAGGTTTAATGAGCGGTTCTGTTCCAGCTACGTGGAGAAGCGGATGGACTGATGATGGTGTGAGCATGGAAGCCCTCAGCAAATAATAAACGCATCTCAAGCTTTATACCTGTTTATTTCACACTTTCTTTAATACACCAATTATTCATGTAACACCTAACTGAGAAATGTGTTATATCCAGCGATCACTTACAAGAATTTGCTAAACAGTAGCACGGTGGATATGTCCGTCACCCGATCGTTCAGCATCCTTCTATAACCATGAACTTGCTGGTAAATGGGGGGTAAAGTTGATTTAATCTTTGAGTTTAGAGGGGGAAAAAAAGAACCAGAAGATATTTGTGATTATAAGACATTTGCTTTCTATTTCCACAGCCAGTTAGGATTCACAAACATGAAAATCCATTACGAAAGGGACTGTAAAGTGTGACCGCGTCTTGTTCAGTCAATTAGTGAACCGAGCTTGAGCAACGGGGCTTATCTGAAAATCAGCACCCTTCCCCGACCAGGTAAAGAATATATTTAAAGGGAGGGGTCTGGGGTCAAAAGAAAAGAAATCCTCTTAGTTTGCTTTCTGTTGCTGCGATAAATACCATGATCAGAAGCAACTTGAGGAGGGACGAGTTCATTTCGGCTTCTATTTCCGGGTCACAGTCTGCCTCTGAGGGAAGTCCAGGCAGGGACTCAAGACGGGAGCTGGAACAGAGACCCGAGAGGGCTGCTGAGGGTTGGACGGCTCTCTGGCTGGTTCGCTGCCTTTATTATCCTTAATGTTTGCTTATTTTTATCTTATGCATATGAGTGTTTCCCTTCATGTACATATATGTGCTACATTTGTGCCTGAAGAGACCAGATGTGGGAATCGGATTCCCTGCAGTTTACAGAGAGTTCTGACCTGCCATAAGGTGCTAGAAAACAAATTTGGGTTCTCCGCAAGGTCAGCCAACGCTCCCGATAGTGCGATCGTTCTAACACCTCAACCGCCTTCCCTAGACAGCCCCGTCTCACCCATCTAGGGATGGTGTCACCCCTGGGCACCCTCCCCCATATCAGTCATCACTTAAGCAGATGATCTCTCCCTGAGATGGCCACAGACCAACCTGATCTACGCGGTTCCTAGGGTGCCCCCATCCCGGGAGGCTTTAGGTGATGCAAGTTGGCAATGAAAATAAACCTTCACAGAGATGTTGACCCAGCCACATGCACTTGATACTCAGACACCTGCCTGCTCACCCTATCTCTGTACCACATCCTAAAAGTGGGTCCAGCAAAGCAAGTACTTGAATATGCGCGAGGAAGGTAAACGGAAGATTCCCCAGGCACCGAGCACTACTTCTCTCTCTGTGTTCTACTGGTAGAAATCCTTGGTGCCACCCGGATACCTTTATGCACCACCAGTGGATAATTTATCCCAAAAGGGATGCTATTTTTGCTTCGCAAGGATTTGATGCACAGTGACTTGTGCATGGCAATTACCCTGCACATCTGTATTCTGATTATGATATTTAGTGCAAGGGTCATGAATAATAATATTTCTAAATATGCTTATTGCCATCTATAAATAAAGGTTATCACACTGGAGAAGGTTTTGTTTTGGAGTGGCAGAACAAGGCAGGTTAGTTGCAAGACAATACAGCTTTAATTTTAATATGAAAATAAATACTTAAATTTATAAATATTCAAACGCGTTCCAAGGTGCTGGGGCGACGCATCATCCGTAGCGGCTCAGCGAGTGAGCCTTAAGCTCTGGAAAGTTTTCCCAAGAAAGTTTTCCAAGGCCACCTTATTACCTTGGAAAATATCCTCTCAAGGGCGGAGCCCCTCTCCAAGGGAGGTTTGTGTGTGTGTGTGTGTGTGTGTGTGTGTGTGTGTGTGTGTGTGTGTGTGTTTTAATAAAATGACTGTTTATGATTGAAAGCACACCACAGACTATTTTGTCTTCTCAAATGTCTGCCCAAGGTGCCTCAGACGCAGGAATCAAGGAACAGCAGTAGAGCAGGGTAGGTGAGAGAGGGCATGGGAGCAGCATCCCTCAAGGGATGGGATCTCCCAAGGGATGGGAGAGCGTTTGAGGCAAGCATCCTGGGCTACAACTCTAAGCCCTGTGGGTTGGGCTGGGGAAAGGGATGGGAGGGGGAAGGAAGGGAAGGAAGAAGAAATGGAAAGGAAAAGAGAAGAATTAAGGCTTTGAGGCACAAAGCCGCAGGTTCTTGCCTGCAGCTTGGAGAGTGACGCAGGAAAAGGGTTTTCCAGAGCACCTGCTGGTGTATAGAGATGTCTGTGAGGCCCATGCCTCGACTGTTCCTGGCGCTGAGCTGCTTGGGAAAAAGAGGTGCATCTCTATGCGTCTCTGCCAGTGCTCTGTGGAGCACAACACGAGCTGATGATGCATGCCTGGGAGATCGTGTTTCTCAAGACTGTACTGAAAGCAAGTAAGAAAGCCCTGGGCCTCCCCAGGCCACAAGGCAACGCCAGGCTCTGAAGGCCAAGAGAACGGAGGAAGGGCGCGTTCCTAGTCTCTCCTTTGCCCCAAATACTGTAAAAAGCGGGGCCTCAAGAGGAGCAGTGTTTGCCATGAGGCCACCAACCAGCACCCTTCGACCACGCACCAGCCAGCATGAGGAAAGGAGAGCATCCTGCTACCTGGTGATGGCACTGGGGCCCAGGCACGCCACACCCCACAGCACTGTCATGGCTCCCACCAACACTGCCCAGGTCCGCTGGACAGAAGAGGGGACTGGCTCAAGTCTCTCAAGCTGAACACCTATTCGGTGCCTCCCCCCCTCCCCACTCACTTCTGGACCCAGTACTCGGGCCTCAGAGATTTTATTAGCATAATTTACAGACACGCCTGCTGCATCAGGCCTTAGAAAACTCCAGAAAAGACTGTTTCTCTGGCCACACCTTTTGTCACAGCATTCTCAAAGTATGTGTCTATGCTATTCTGCTTTCTTCATGATGCCGCTGTGACCCCGTGACCCTGGAAGTCAACCTCCCTTCCTTCCTCTCCCTCCCTCCTTCCTTCTTTCTTCTCTTGAACTATGGAAGAGATTTGAGGCTGTGCACATGCCGGGCAGCTGCCGCTCTGCGTCGGAGCTATGCTCCCTGCACCTCCCTGACAGAGTCTAGACAAGTGTTGTCTCATCCAACTATGTCCCTCGTCACAGGCCTTCTCTCCGTTTTGGACCCAGGCTCTTGCCAAATTGACCAGCTGACCTGGAATGTGCTCTGTAGCCCAGTCAGACCTGGGCTATGTGATCCTCCTGCCTCAGCCCTGAGGAGCCCAGGACTGCAGCCCTGTGCCCAGCCTTGCCTAGTCACATTCCCACCATCACCGGTACCACCCTTTCCTCCCCCTGGAAACACTTGCTCTTATTGCTTTTTTTTTTTTTTTTTTTTTTTTTTTTTTTTTTTTTTTTTTTTACTAAATTTATTCTGAAAGAAAGCTTTATATCAGAACCGTAAGTGGGAACCCGGTGCTACTTGACATAATTAGAAAACAGTCACACCGACGAAACAATGAAACAGAAAAGTGTTATTAAATTCCGGCTGGAATCAAGCGCCTGAAAAGGCTCCAGGTCTAAGACCTTGTCCCTCTAGGTTAAAAATTGTGATTAACAAACGGTGGAGTGGTGTTAAGGCAGAGAGGCACTGGGCTGGTGTTTTCTTTGGGGTTTTAATCAGAAAAGAAGGAGAGAAAAAAACAACCAGAAGAGAGTGGGAAGAGAGGTGCATTCCCCAGGATATTTAGTGGCTTCCAGTGACATTCAGAGAGTGACAATATGCCCAGATGCCCTGCACAGGCAAACTGTTACCTCTGGTGACCCCAGACCACATGTGCTCTTGCTTCCTCCTTGGGCTGAACCCCTCTTGTATCTTTAACTCAAATGGGGACCCAAAAACTACACAGATGCCACCTCGGTCCTTCCGTTCAGCGAGGATGACACTGTCTGAGGAGAACCCAGCCTCAGGCTGCATCTGGCATGTCACTACACGGTGAGCGGTAACCTCCACCCCCCCACCCCCCCACCCCCCACCGACCGCTGCTGTGGCACATGAGCTGGTGAAGATCGCAGGCTAAGCAATTTGACCTCCAGCCCAGCAGGTGCAACTGTGATTCAAGGCACAGCTGCTGCCTAAGGGAGCTCCCTGGGAAGCCACGTGTTGCAATTGGATGAAGACTGAACACACTTTGCAGCTGGGGCCTAGGAGAGCGAGTTGAGTTGGGACTCCCACCGGAAGAAGCTGGGTACCACAAGGAGAAGAGCCACTGGTGGTGGCAAGGCACGCGTGCACCCACCGGAGTGTGGTAAGTTACAATGACAGGACCAGCTTCTGCTTCACCTCATGATCCTCGGGCCTGGCACTGCTGCAAGCCCGTGAGGAGAGCCGAGGCAAAGCGGTCCTGCACAGTGCTGCCCCAGCAGACGTGAGCTTAGTAATTCTTCCGGGGGATACAATCTAGAGCGCCAAGCTGAAAAACCAATAGCTCAGTCGAGTAGTTGGATGTGAGAAGGTGCTTTGCAGGACAGTAAGGGGGTCCTTGTTTAGCATCTGGTGCCTACCGTGCCTGCTGGGCCAGGAGACTGATGCCTGGCATCACTGAGGGATGAGCACCTCGGGAGGCCTCACAGTGAGTGGAGAAGAAGCGCACGTCATGACTGAAAGGCTCTGAGAACGGGGGTGGGTGGGGGTGGGGGTGGGGTGGAGTGGGAGAGGAGGGGGCACCCAAAGATCTTGATTGAGTTGGGAAAAGATGCATCCTATCACTTGTTGTTAACTATTAATGTCATTTAAACCCTTCGGAGAATAGATCTAACACTGGGTTGCTTTGAAGGCTTGATACGTCTTGTAATCCATAGATTATTGAAGTTAATTTCTCTGCTGAGAGTCTGCTATCAGGAGAAATTGCATGCATACTCAAAAGTTGGAAAGGAGAAAAAAAAAAAAAAAAAAGGAAAGATTTTAAATTGGATTTCTGTAAGGCCTCTGTCCAGAAAAGTAGGGATGACAGAAATGAATGCTTCTGGATCAGCAAGGGGGTAAAAACCAAACCCAAAACCAAAACCAAAACGCACCAGACCTGAGACCCTGTTTCATAAAACCAAGGCCTGGGTGTGGGGTGTGGCTCTGCGGTAAAACACCTGCCTAGAAAACAAAGCTCTGGCTTTGATTTCTAGCTCCACAAAACCGTTTCCCAAGAAACACGTGTGGCCCATGTGGCCTGTGATTTGCATGCAGTGTGCCCTCTGCTAGCTGGCAGTCTCCCCGGGTTGTTGTGGGAGAGTCCCACGTAGGATAAGATAAAGTGGGCAATAACACTGTTTGGATTTATATCATGGTGAATCATTTCTTCCCCATACTTTAAACTAATTTTAATTGAATCTCATCCTTTTGACTTTCATTTACTTTTAAATGAATTTCAGTTGTAAAGTTAGAATGCAGGTGACTCTAGGAGTTGACAAGTTTTAGCGTTTTGTTTGATCGTAGATTATTATATAATGTTGACAAATGTTCCTTGGACTCTAATACTGCATATGAAATGCCGTGAGACACCCAGGGTCCTCTCAGTCCACCCAATATTTCACAGGGAGGCAGAAAGCAGGGCTAGCTGCGTTCAAACAGGATTGATTTCCGGAAGGCACGGTCGCCACTGGGGGGCTGCAAATAACTGACCAGTTTATGACTGTCCCCTAGAAGGTGGCAGCCAGGACAGCTTTTCTAAAGATGATACTTGGTCCTGGAAATGGTGCC
Organism: Acomys minous; assembly: GCF_964271855.1. Lineage (NCBI taxonomy): Eukaryota > Metazoa > Chordata > Mammalia > Rodentia > Muridae > Acomys > Acomys minous. Next base: position 2,296,589 of record NC_140502.1, on the reverse strand, counting down.
ACGAAGCAGCAAGAGAAAGCATGGGACCTGGCTAGTTTCCTGAGTTGATAATCAAAGCTGGCTTGTCAGTTAGTCATTTATTTGGTTTTGGGATTTGGGATGCTGAGACTGTTCTCAGGTCCTCCTGCCTGCTGGGCCACTGTTATCACTGAGCCACACCCCCAGCTCAAGGCCTCTCAAAGGTGTGTGTGTGTGTGTGTGTGTGTGTGTGTGTGTGTGTGTGTGTGTGTTTCTTTGTTTTTCCCCATTACTCTTCTCAGCTGTCTCTCTGCACTTGCTTCTCCCTGTGTGGAGTGTTGCACACAGGAGCTTGGAGAGTCCTGCATGGCCATGAGCTTGCAGTGGGACATGTGGGTAAGGGCTTCTCTCTGCCCATTCCCCTACTGGATCCCAACCATGGAAGCCTCAACCTCCCTTCCCCTCTCTGCAGAAGAAGATTTCAGCAGCCTCGTTACCTGCCAGAATCATTTGCACCCAGGGACAGACCAAGACAAGTGGAGGATGGTCAAGCTGATGCTGACCGAGTGCATTTGGGTCCATTTCTTCCTCAGAACAGTCTGTTGTGTAGCATGAAACTCAGTCTTAGAACTTGCCCACGTCCGTGTCACTGTTAAGCAGGAGCACTGGGCTCCAAGCTGGCTAAATGTAGGATCCTCAAGGACTCAAGCATGCTGAGGGTGGGTAAGGTGTCTTGTCCTGCTAACCACTACAGAGCAGCGCAGTGCCTACTCCTTGAATAAATGGAGGCGTTTTTCCCACACTCTGTTTTGTGGCAGATGCTGGAGTTGATGCTGGGGATGCCAAACTGTGATGTGCGGATCGGTCTGCCTGGACCGCAGCATAAAAGGCATCCTGGCGGACGCGAAGGTGTCAAATGATGGGGAGTGGAGGAAGATAGGGAGGGGCCAGGAGCGAGCTGCATCCCATGGGGTGCGGGGGGGGGGGGGGGACCGGACAGCATCCCAGTGAAGACAAGAAGAGTGTGCGACACAGTTAGCAATGAAAGTGGACTACTTGGAACAGAGGGGTTGTGGGTAGCTTGGAGAAGGTGTTGCCTTGATTCTAGGTGCATGGAAGTCTTAGGAACACCAAGTGGTAGCAGCCATCCTAGGATGGTAGTTCTTGTGAGCAAGGGGGCTTCTTCCAAATCCCCAACTAATACTCTTAGGATATACTGACTCCCAGCACCCAAATCAGGGCCCTCGAGTTGCCGCCAATCGGCAAGCTTGTGGGGCTCTTGTCTCCCATCTCCTAGTTTCCAGCACTTTCCAGGAAGGCCATCACATTATAACTCTATGAATGGCTTAATCCTCTGAGGAGGCAAGAGCCCTCGGGATCCAATCACCTCTCAAGGACTGTGTCCACCAGGTGAGGGACACCTACTGTCCACGCTACAATAGGTAATTTTGATCTGAATGAAAAGATAGTCTTAGACAGTGAAGAGTAACACACAGGCGTGTGCACACGCACACACGCACACACGCACACAGGCACAAGCACACATACACATGCGCACATGCACACACATGCATACACATGCGCACACATATGCACACATACATGCACACACATGCATACACATGCGCACACATATGCACACATACATGCACACACACGCGCACACACACTCACGCACACGCGCGCGCGCGCACACACACACGCTACAAGTGTATACACTGGAGGAAATGAGGACTCAGAACATGAATAGTTTCACAAAATGGGAAAAGAAAGCTGGGCATGGACCGGCCCGTGACCAGCTGCAAGGCCTTCCTTGAACTGCATAACTGGATATCCACGTGCACAGTTATTAGCACACTTTTATTTAATCACTAGTAAAGTTAACACTACAGAAAAAAAAAAATAACCCAGTGGCAAAGAGACAGCTGGAGACACATTTTGATCACACCCAGACTAAACACACAGCACCTTCACCGGCAGCTTTCTTACCACTGATCCCTCATACTCTAGGGACGGAGTGTAAATACCGTGGGAACTAAATGGTGGTGTCTGGCCGAGTCCCTCATGAAGTGACAGACAGGAGACCCTGTACCTGTTGGGGACCTCTTGCCAGGCATGTGCGGGCTGCATGCCGGAGCCCTGCCTGGGGATGACTTGTTCAGAGACCCATTTGTGTGAGCTCTATGTGTGGCACGTCCCCATGGGGGCCGTCGGAGGAGCTGCAACAGGACACATGCATGTGTGCGCACCCCACACTGGATCTCCATCCATCTCAGAGAAAGCCCTTGTGCAATGCAGCCTGTTGGTTGGTCCCCTTCATCGTAAGCCTTCCCGCTCCTGCAGCCAGGCCTGAGGCCACTTCTAGAGTCTTTGGGGTCCACTCAGTCTCTGCCCCCCTTGTACCATCACCCACTGTGGTGCCACTTGGTTGTGTAACCTCTGCCCGCTGGCATTCACCTCTGCCTTAGCCACTCTGCTCTTTAAAATGAGTCTCCTTCCCATAGGCCCTGTGCGGATCAATGCGGGGGCCCATGGCATCACCGCGTGTATGCCATCTTGTCAAGGCAGGGGACCCCTGGAAGCAGCACAGGCTTGCAGTCAAGGTCAGTCAAGGAAGGCACTACTGGGAGAACCAGGTCACCATTGGTTGCAATTATAGGAACTGCAACACGAATTGAATGGTTCCCCGACTTTGCCCTGTCTGGGCAGAGCTACATCCCCCTAGATCCAGCTTCCAGAAGCAGGAGCTTTAGAAAGCCTGGGCACCCCCTTTCTCGGGGATGATCATGTGCTACTGTGTTTCATATCCTGTTTCCCCGCTAATGGCTGTCATGATTTTCCAGGTGCCAGCCGAAGCTTCTAGAATGGATGAGTCCCTGCTACCGGGGATACAATCAAAAGCCTTCTCTGTAGGAGATAGAAAAAAAATCCCTTCCTGGGTTTAAAGGCAAAGTCTTCCATTGCAACAAGTAAGTTTCCATGATAAATTCCCAGGCAGGGAAGGAGAGGCGAGCTTATGATGTAGTTATTTTTTTCCCCTAAAGACTTCATCTAACTTGTGTGGTGCCTATTCGAAGATCCACTCCTGTGGGTATCAAAGATCGAGTTTGGCAGCCCCCCTCCCCCAATAGGCTCTTGGTCCCCATCTGGTGGCCCTATTTTGAGAGGTTCTGGGTACTCTAGCTGGAGGAAGCCAGTCACTGAGTATGTGTCCCTGGGGCCGTGCTGTCCCTGTCTACCTCCTGTTCTGTTCTCTGCTTCCTGGCCCCACCCCGATGCAGACAGCTTCCGCCACCCATCGCAATGTCACAACCTGCCTTACCTTCCCTCCTGGGTGCTCTGACACCCACCAAGGTCGTGAGTAGAAACAAAGCCGTCCATCCCTTCAATTGCCTCTGTCAGGTGCTGTGTGAGGGGACTATAGCCTCAAAAGTCACTAAGACGTTAAGGTCACGTGGATTCCAGATCTAGAGAACTCTAAAGGAAGCTGTTGGTGCTCAGAATCTCAGAAACTGCACTAAGTTCTCCTACAGAGTTCCTTACGCATGAAAGGCGGACCCACACAGCCCCGTGGGCCTCGGGAGGTGCTGGGTCCACCGTGGCTCTGTGCAGCCTGCCCACCTGACCTGTAGAAGCCCTTGGCCTACAGTTCTGCACATGGTATCTGTGGAGTCACCAGCAGGGAGACTTCATAAAGTGAGGAGCAAGGCTTGTCCTGACTGCTGTGGACATCTAGGTGACAGAGAGGTCCCAGACAGGAGAGAGAGAGAGAGAAAAAAAAAAAAGGATATTAAGGTGCCTGTGAGGCCTGGCGGTGAGCTGGGATTTCCTTAACATCCCATTATCTTGCGAGTTCCTCCAAGGGTCATGGTGACCTGAACTCAGGGAGCTGGTTCCTAGCCTGAATACCGGCCCCTAAAAAGCGAGTGGACCCCCTCAAGCTCCCAGGTTCTCTGCAGCCCTCTTTTGGAGGAACGGATGAGGGAGCCCCTCTATCCCATGCCACCAACACACACAGGTGCCTAACAGTGGAATGCTTGCTTGAGCACTGTGGTGCTTTGAATAAGAGTGGTTTCCATAGGCACATATATTCGGATGCTTGGTCATCAGGGAGTGGCACCACTTGAGAGGGATAAGGAGGTGTGGCCTTGTTGGAGGAGGTGTGGCCTTGTTGGAGTAGGTGTGGCTTTGTAGGAGTAGGTGTGGCCTTGTTGGAGTAGGTGTGGCCTTGCAGGAGTAGGTGTGGCCTTGTGGGAGTAGGTGTGGCCTTGTGGGAGTAGGTGTGGCCTTGTAGGAGTAGCTTTGGCCTTGCAGGAGTAGGTGTGGCCTTGTTGGAGTAGGTGTGGCCTTGTAGGAGTAGCTGTGGCCTTATAGGAGTAGGTGCACCCTTGTTGGAGGCAATATGTCACTGGTGGTGAGCTTTGGGGTTTTAAAAGCTCAAATCGGTCCCATTGCCTCTCTAGTCTCGCTTCCTGTGGGTCTGGATGCAGAACTCTCCCTCCTCTCCAGCACCACGTCGGCCTGCAGGCTGCTGTGCCTCCCGCCATGATGACAATGAACTAACTCTCAGAAGCTGTATCGGGCCCCGGTTGAACGGATTCCTTTATAATAGTTGCCATGGTTATGGTGTCTCTTCCCAGCAATAGGTCACTGAGACAGGCGCAGATAGGCCTTTCTGGTTGATGCTTCTCTTAAGCACCTTACCATACACTCTCTGAAGACATTCATGCTACCTATGGGTGTCTGGTACCCTTGCTGCTGCTGCCCTGGGAGACACCAGTTTCTCCCTATCAGGGATAGGACAGGAAGTGCAGAGGACCCGCTGCAGACAGCCTGGGCATCGTAGGCACTGATGTTCCGCCACAGTGCAAACCGGGAAAGTGCAAGGGTGAGTCGGGGCTCAGAGCAGGCAAGAGTTGCTTCGCCAGCAGCTGTGCGTGGATTTTCCACCAAGAAACCAGAACCCATGGTCCACTCTGGAAGCACTTGGCAAGAACGGGTGAGGGGAGGAAGCCAGCAGGGCAAGGAAGGGCGTGGGTTTCCCATCAGCAGGTGGCACAAACCTAAAACCCTAGCAATGGACCTCTGGGATGGGATACACTGAGGGAGCCAGGAGGCTGTAGGCTCGTTCAAGGCATCCCTGTAAAAGAATGCTTTCTGCAGGGAGAGACAGGCAAGGAGGGACCCAAGAGGGCGGAAAGCAGCTTCGGGAAGAACATCAGAGGACAGCAGGAAGGCGTAATGGGGGTCATCACAGCACCCTGAGACTGAAGGAATGAAATACTCCTGCGCCATTCGATTCTGTTTCTCCATCACCTGCACCCACTCCCACGACCTCCACCCCAACTCCCACACCCCATTCCGTGTGTGTGCATGTGTGCGTGTGCATGTGTGCGTGTGTGTGTGTGTGTGTGTGTGTGTGTGTGTGTGCGTGTGTGTGTGCGCGCGCGCACGTGTGTGTAGGTGCCTGTGCCCGTTCACACACGCAGGAGCCTGAAGGGGACATCCAGTCTGCCACTCCGTCACTTTCTGCCTTATTGCTTTGAGACAGGGTCTCTCGCTGACCTCGGAGCTAACCCAAGTAATCCTCCTGTCTCTGCCTCCCCCCGTCCGTACACACACAATGTTAGGATTACATGAAATGCCCGGCTTTTTAAGTGTGAACTTGGGTCTCCGTGCTGTGCGGCAAGCACTCTTGGCCACAGAACCTAGGAGCCGTCTCCTTCCTAAGCTTTGATTACAACTCTAGGGAGGTGGAGATAAATCCGGATTACACGGATGACAATAAGCTCCGTGCCGCTCTCCACACGTGACTTTAATGGTCTCCTCTCACGCTGAACACAGGGGTGGCAGTGTGACTTTGTCCAATGGGACAGTAGTTAACAATACAAACAAAATGGAGCTTGGACATTTCTATTTAATCTCTTAGAGGACCCTCTGCAATGAGAATTAGTGTAGGATAGCTTTCTGGAAGATGAGAGACCATATTGTACAATCCCCAGCAAAAGCTACCCAGGCCATCCAATTCCCAGAGACCTTCTTAGCTACTGACAGAGGTGGGGTAAGTCTAATCAAAATCAGCTGAGCCCAGCTTGGATCAGCAGAATCACCCTCTGACCCAAAACTTGTGGAGGAAGGGGATACATTACAATTATTTTAACTACTTAGTTTGTGGGTATTTGTTACACAGCAGTAGCTAACTGCTACAACTCTATTATAACAATGCTCTGGTAGTTGCTAGTCAGTAAATGAGGGGCTAAGGACTGTTTTAGCTCTCTAGACAAGCTTATACTCACTGAGATGAGTTAGCTGTTGGTTTGCTGAATTAGTTACAACTTCTAACACAGGGAGAAATCGCATTTCAAAGTAGATAAATACATTCCCAGATATGGAACTAAACCCTTAATACACATAATCTTACACAGTCATGCCAGGTCCACACTTCAGATGTCCCCTGGCTTATGATTGTTCAATTTAGTATTTCTGAAATCTACAGTCACGCATAAGCAGTATTCCTTCTGTAGCAGCTGTGCCTCACACTGTGAATTCTGATCCTGTGTGGCTAGCACTCTGTTTGCGACACTGTCTTGAGATAAAAGACCTCAATTTCCGATGAGCTATGAAGTCACAAAGGGGGAAGCAACCAATGCCTGCAGCGTGCGGTGTTCCCATGATCCTCCACTCCCCCTCCTAGCTGTTCTTCTTTTCCCTGTAAGTTGTTTGTGGCAGTGTTTATCATGGTGGCGAGGAAGATAACTAACATGGTAGGTCACACTTATGAAATGTATTTTAATGGCGTTCTTTTTTCTTTTTCTCTGGTATCACAGATTGAACCTAGGGCTTTACTCATGCTAGGCAAACACTCTACCACTGAGCCACATCCCAGCTCCTCACTCGGGGATTCTAGGCAGGGGCTCTACCACTGAGCCACACCCCAGCCCCTCACTGGGGGATTCTAGGCAGGGGCTCTACCACTGAGCCACACCCCAGCTCCTCACTGGGGGATTCTAGGCAGGGGCTCTACCACTGAGCCACACCCCAGCCCATCACTGGGGGATTCTAGGCAGGGGCTCTATCACTGAGCCACACCCCAGCCCCTCACTGGGGGATCCTAGGCAGGGGCTCTACCACTGAGCCACACCCCAGCCCCTCACTGGGGGATCCTAGGCAGGGGCTCTACCACTGAGCCACACCCCAGCCCCTCACTGAGGGATTCTAGGCAGGGGCTCTACCACTGAGCCACACCCCAGCCCCTCACTGGGGGATTCTAGGCAGGGGCTCTACCACTGAGCCACACCCCATCCCCTCACTGGGGGATTCTAGGCAGGGGCTCTACCACTGAGCCACATCCCAGCCCCTCACTGGGGGATTCTAGGCAGGGGCTCTACCACTGATCCACACCCCAGCCCCTCACTGGGGGATCCTAGGCAGGGGCTCTACCACTGAGCCACACCCCATCCCCTCACTGGGGGATTCTAGGCAGGGGCTCTACCACTGAGCCACACCCTAGTCCCTCACTGGGGGATTCTAGGCAGGGGCTCTACCACTGAGCCACAGCCCAGCCCCTCACTGGGGGATTCTAGGCAGGGGCTCTATCACTGAGCCACACCCCAGCCCCTCACTGGGGGATTCTAGGCAGGGGCTCTACCACTGAGCCACACCCCAGCCCCTCACTGGGGGATTCTAGGCAGGGGCTCTACCACTGAGCCACACCCACAGCCCCTCACGGGGGGATTCTAGGCTGGAGCTCTACCAGTGAATTACACCTGAGCACCTTCCTGGGGGGTTCTAGAGAGGCACTCCACTGCACAGCCACACTCCTATCTCCTACAACAGATTTATAAGCAGGCACTCTACTACTGAGCTATGTAATCAGGCAGCCTCCTTGGTTTACTTTGAGACAGGGTCTCACTAACTTACCTAGACAGCCCTTTAGCTGGATCTCCTCCTGCCTTGACCTCCTTAGTAGCAGACACATTACACACCCGTGCTACCTCACCTCGCTCTCCATATCATTTTCAACACACCATGCATTTATCGGGATGTAAGTCGATCAGAAGTCGGGGCACACCTACATGGCTGTCCCTCTGAGGGCCCCGGAGCCCAGAAGAGCTAAGCAGCCTGCACCAGGTCACACAGCTACAAATGGCCCAACTGGGCTGCAGTGTCAATTCTGGTTAGTTCTAAATAAGGATGGACTTGGCAGGGATGAGCCATCCAGACCAGGGCAGCCCTCCTCTGATCCACTGCCAATGCTGTGTGAATGATAACTCATCTGGCAGGTGAAATACTCCCATTAGCTCCCTTGAGATAGTATTTAAATACTTAGGATGGAACACACTTTTTTTCCCCAGATGTGGCTGTGACGGATTTTGAAGCCTTAGCCACTCTTAATCTTCTATAGTTTTTATTTTCGGGTTTTTGGTATTTACTTCCTTCTCTGTTGCTTTCTAGGAAAAAAAAATGTTCAAAATCCACTTTCATTAATCCATTATTATTAATATAATAAAGCTCATCCCTTAATGTTAGTGGTCTCAGGCCACATGATTGATTCCTGTGGCTGGGAAGCGGGCCATTTCCAGACCTATATATCCTACCTGATTTTAATTTAGTTTGGTGTGGTGCCTGCTTGTGTGTACGCGAAACACCTGCATGCAGTGTTCAGAGATGCCAAAAGAGGGCGCTGGAGTCAACAGAACTGGACTTCCAGGTGGCTGTGAGTGCTGGGAACCCAACCTGGGTCTTCTGCAAGAGCAGCCCGTGCTAAGCCAATCTATCCAGCCCTGGTCATTCATCCGTTCATTTGTTCACTCATTTTAGAATAGGGCTTTGTTATACAGCCTAGGTTGACCTTGAACGTATAGACCTCCTCCTCCCAGTGAGTGCCAGCTGCAGGTGTGTAGCACCGAGCCAGCTGTTTCTATTTAAGGCTTGAGGAACACATATTTGGGTTCTGTGCTTTCAGAACGTACACACCAGCAAAGCCTAGAGTCCGGCTGCGTCCCTGGCATTCACATGTGGCCAAGGAACAGTCAGAATGCTGACCAGGGAGCCCTGAAGATTGTTCCCTGGTCCCCTGGGTGTGACCTGTTTCCACTAGGCCACAGAGACAGGTCTTAGTTAAAATGCTCCGTCAACTTCTGGGGGCAGTGCAGCATGTAGCCAGCCAGTCTTTTCCCTCTGTGACTTTTGAAAATATCAGGCCTCTAGCTCAGAAGAATTGTGTGTGTGTGTGTGTGTGTGTGTGTGTGTGTGTGTGTGTGTGTTACTCACATATATATGGTCTAGTTTTATAGCTTTCCTCACACCATACCCACCCATCAAAAAACAACAAAAATTTTCTTTGGATTCTACCTCTGAACTTTAAAACAACGATTTTACTTAGAAAACTGACTTATACTCAGAGGTAAATAGGATCCGCGGTGTGTGTGTTGGAGAGGCGGGAAAGGGGACCCACGAGGAGGCACGGGTTGGTTTTTACCAGCACAAAAGCCTCACTGTGGCCCGTAGCAGAGGCTTTCCCGTGTCTGTACCTTTCAAAACTCGTATGTAACCGTATCTGTTTTAAAAGAGTGATTCATTTTCCTCCCAGAGCCTGAGAAACCCTCTTCATCCCCACCACAGGAAACTTGAGTCTGATTTTAATGAGCTTCAATTGGAATGTGGCCTTTGAAAAGGAGTGCATTTGAAAAGATGGAACATTAAATTTTGTAATGATGTAAAACATCTTCAATTTTTGACAGGACAATGGTGCTTATTGTACTTTATGAGTCCACTGGCGATTCAAAGGTCACTTTGTATATGACTCCACAGACAGGGGCAGCCCTGAATGAAAATTAGGTTACATGTGATCAGCTTTATTATTAATCAGACCAAAATGGATTTTTAACATTTTTCTAATGAGCAACAGAGAAGGAAGAAAATATCACGGATAAAACTACAGAAGATCGAGTATGGCCAAGGCTTCAAAATGCACGGCGCAGCCATGTCTGAAAATGAACGTCAGATCTGAAATGCTTAAATACTATCTCAAGGAATAAAACGTAGCTGCATATTTTGCCGTCGTAAATACGTACGGAAACTGCCGAAATACCTCTTCTAATTTACTATCTCTGTCCTTTGTTTATAACTAAGTAATGATCTGATTCCTCTGTGCAGTTTATTACTGCGGCCCCCAAGAACTCCAGGCTGGGTGAAGCCGTGTCACCGTTTCCATGATAAATCCTGTTTTCTAAGGGCTTATAACTCAGCTGTAAATATGTAATTCAGGCGAAGACTTGGCACACAAGGCCTCAGCCAGGACGCACATTTTCACAACAAACGCAGATCTACCCTCATCTAAGTTTCTTAAAGCTTTTGTGTACATGGTATATCCATATGGGAAGAGATGGGGCATTGAAATAAATAATCAATAAATGCCTTAAGATTGGGGCATCTCTGTTCTTATTTCTTACTTGAAGAACTGTTTTTCAAAATTCTCTTTTGTGAAGCGTATCGGGGTATTTGTGAAAAATAAAGGCTTCTAATTCTAAACGAAGTCAGATAGCAGAGGTACCCTGAAAGCTTGAATCTGAAGACCGTGCAATTGGGGAGACTGAGGCAGGGCGTACAGACTTCCCTAAGGAGTGTGCCACTGCTGAAAGGCTGGCTCCTCTAATCTGACTGCCTATGGGAAGGGCACCAGGGAACTGCCTGGGTCAGGAGTATCCAGCCCTCATGTTGGTCAGGTGGCTTTGTGTGAGCTCCTGGATGCCTAGACCTTGCTAGGAGGCCATCTCCCGGCTTGCATGCAGCACGGCACAGAAGGAGAGCCGTAGGTTCGGGAACATGGTGTGGGCAGCCGTTCCTCACTGCTAAGAGCAAAAGTCAGTTCCACAGCCGGCACCATCGGAAATGAAAGCGAACAACAGAGCTGCCACGACGTGCCACACCGTACGTAAAACGAGCTGAAAGCCGTCTATTTCCTAAGCAAGCGAGAGAGGGGGTCCATGAAGGTGAAGGCAGAGGCAGAAACAAACAAACAAACAAAAATGGAACCCGATTCCCATGATACCCTGGGCAAGGCTATGAGTTAAAGAGAAGTAAAACCCTAGTGAAAGCTGACAGAGTGGCAGAAGTGGAGGAAGGGAAGGAGACAGGTGAGGCAGTGCCCTATCTGCTGGCCACTTGTCCTGTCATCACCTGTTGGCCACTTGCCCAGATGGTGGCAGCAACCCTGCCTGGCTTCAGATCTTACTATCCTCGCTGGCATAGGGTCACCTTTGGTACTGCTCTTACCTTCAACAGACCTCTCAGGGTCACCTGGGGTAAAAGGTAGCTTGGGACTGTTATGTGGTTTGTGGGGACACTGTGCATGGAAAACACGGGGTGCCCCCGGTTTGAGTATTATTAAGATTCCAATACCGTTATTCTGTTAAAGAGACACTGAAATAAAATTGCTCCTAATGAGATTCTGCTGGGCCCTTGAACCAGCGTCTCACTCGGCCATCATCGGAGAAGTTGCTTCTCACAGCCGATGAGACCACGGAGGGCACAACTGTACAACACGCTAATCCTGAGAGACTCTGGAACACTCAGTCCTAAATGAGATGCCTCCATCAAACTGCTCCTTTCAAGACTCACGGAGCTACGTGGAAAAGACTGTGAGAGCCGGTGGCGACGCAAGACACCGAGGAATCAGTGTCTTCTACAAAACAGGCCAGATGCACAGAGACTGTGGCACCATGCATGGCATCAGCACAGGTCCAGGACAGATGAGGCCCCAGCACTGAGGTGGGGAAGCCGACCCGATCCCCTGTCCCTAACCAAGAAGCTGACTGCAAACACTTGCAAAGGAAAAACTAGTTTTCTCCGATGGAGACTCACTGGGTATGTAAGGCACACGTAAGGGCAAGCCCCATGCCCAACACAAAACCAACTCAAGTGTATCTTTGTATATTTTTGTCTTATATTGCTTTGTTTGAGCTTTTTTTTTTTTAAACCTTACTGGTCTTTTGCTTTTATGTTTTCAATTTTGTGTTTTTTATGGTTTCTCTGTCTGTCTTTCCTTCCTTCCTTCCTTCCTTCCTTCCTTCGTGTGTGTGTGTGTGTGTGTGTGTGTATGTGTGTGTGTGTGTGTGTATGTGTGTGTGTGTGTGTGTGTGTGTGTATGTGTGTGTGTGTGTGTGTGTGTGTGTGTATGTGTGTGTGTGTGTGTGTGTGTGTGTGTGTGTGTGTGTGTGTGTTTCTCCTGCTTTTTCTTTTCCTCCCTATTTTCAAATTGTTGCCGGGGTTTGTTGTTGTTTGGTTTGGTTTCATTTTTCCTGTTTGTTTTCTAAACAGAGAGTGCAGAAGGTGTAGAATTGCAATGGTGGGGAGGCGGGGGGTGGGGAGGCGGGGGGTGGGGAGGCGGGGGGTGGGGAGGCGGGGGGTGGGGAGGCGGGGGGTGGGGGGGGTGGGGGGGTGGGGAGGCGGGGGGTGGGGAGGCGGGGGGTGGGGGGGTGGGGAGGCGGGGGGTGGGGAGGCGGGGGGTGGGGAGGCGGGGGGTGGGGGGGGTGGGGGGGTGGGGAGGCGGGGGGTGGGGAGGCGGGGGGTGGGGAGGCGGGGGGTGGGGGGGTGGGGGGGTGGGGGGTGGGGAGGCGGGGGGTGGGGAGGCGGGGGGTGGGGGGGGTGGGGGGGTGGGGGGGGTGGGGGGGTGGGGGGGGAGGCGGCGGGGGACGGGGAGGTGGCAGGGGTGGGGGCGGGGAGGTAGCGGGGGCGGGGGGTATACATAAGGAGTTTGGGGAGGGGAACAATGATCATAATATATTATATGAAAATTTTGTTTTCCATGGTAAAAAGAAAAGAAAAGAATGTCCAAGCTTTTGGCACAGTGTGTCCCGGAGGGCAAGGATTGCCCTAGCACGGCTTGCAGGCAGGACACCACTGTAGATCAAAACTCTGTGGCTGGGTTGGTGCTTACATTTCTCCTTTGGCAGCACGCAGGGGGCCTGCCGGTACCAAAGGCACTAGCACGTGGGGGTGAAGGCGCTACGTGGGCCCCAGCTGGACTTCGCCAGTTTCAGTGAGTTGCTTGGGTGTTGTCTCACCAGAGAGCCTTGGCCTCGGTTTGTGGAGAGCGGCCTATTGTCTCGGAAACAGCCTGAGTTGTTTGGGGACTCCCAAGGAACCGCTTTAGCCAACAACTCAGATAGACATTAACTCATTCCTGGTACTGAAAGCTTCATCTGGGGACGAGAGATGGCCACCCGGGGCTCTGTCTCCTCCCCCCCCTCCCCCCCCCATCCCCCCCCTGCCCCGCCCACCACTACTTGGTTATTTTACTTAGATTGCCTTCCTATATGTATATATGTTAGGATGTTTCTACTGTGTTTGGTTTTCCTACTACTCCCCATATGGCCCTTAGCTTTAAGGCCCTGTGTCCCCTCCCTGTCCACCCTTGAGTCTCGTGTTCTAGTGCCCCACCCACCCACAACTACTTCTATTCACTTTTCCTAATGAGATCTATCCCCACCTAACCTCTGTATTTCTATGGACTGCAGCTTGGCTATCGATGACTTAACAGCTGATATTCACATAGACGTGAATGCATAATCATTTGACTTTTTTTTTCCTGGTTCAGTCCATTTACCCATAAATTTCATGATTTCTTTTTTTTTTTTTTTAAGAGCCTGAGTAATATTCCATTGTGTAAACTACCACATTTTTCTCTATCCATGTTGTAAGTGTCTCCGTGGTAGAATGAAGCATCCTTGGGGTACATGCCCAAGAGTTGTATAGATGGATCTTGAGGTAGATCAATTTATTGTCTTCCTGAGAAACCACCACACTGATTTCCATATTTCCTATACAAGTTTGCACTCCGGCCAGCAATGGAGGAGTGGTCCTCTTGCTCCGCAGCCTCACTAGCACGGGCTGTCATTTGTTTTATCCATCTTAGCCATTCTGATGGATATAGGATGGAATCTCAAAGTAGTTTTGATTTGCATTTCCATGATGGCTAAGGGTGTTGAACGTTCCTGTAAGTGTTTCTCAGCCATTTGAGTTTCCACTATTAAGAATTCTCTGTTTAGATTTATACTCCATTTTTAATCGGGTTATGTGTTTTCTTGATACCTAGTCTCTTGAGTCCTTTAGGTAGTCTGAATATGAGCCCTCTACTGGATGTATAGTTGATTAAAAAAAAAAAACAACTTTTCCCATTTTGTCGGCCTACAGCTTTGTCTGAAAAACAGTGTCCTTTAATGGGCAGAAGGGCCTCAGTTTCATGAGGTCCCATTTGTGAACCTGCACTAACTGTTTTCTTCAGAAAGTCATTTCCTGTGCCAATGAGTTCACAGCTATTCTCCACTTCCTCTCCTGTCATTCTCGGCTTATTTGGTTTTATATTGAGGTGTTCGATACATACAGAGTTGAGTTTTGTGCAGGGTGACAAGTACAGATCTATTTTGATTCTTCTACACACAGCTACGCAATTTGAACTACATCATTGGTTAAAGGTGGTGTCTTTTTTTTTCCAGTGTGTATTTCCATCTTCTTCATAAAATATCAGGTGTCCATAGGTGTGTGGATTTATGTCTTGGTTTGCAATCCAACTCCATTGATCTATATGTCTCTTTTGTGCCAATACCATGCCGTTTTTATTACTGTAGCTCTGTAGTATAATTGGAGGTTGGGTAGGGTGATACCTCCAGCAGCTCTTTATTGCTCAGGATTTTTTTTTTAATACACATTGGGATGTCGTGTGTGCATGTGTTTCCCTGTGAAGCTAAAGATTGTTCTTTCAAGATCTGTGAAGAATTTATTGGAATTGAATGGGGACTGCAAAGCTTATGGGAGAAACCAACCACTGTCTAATTTGACTTAAGGCCCACGCAACAACACGGAACCCACATTCAACACAGCTTGGGTGACCAAGAAACCTGCCACTAGATGGCAGCCCAGAGACCTAAAGTAAAACCATATACTAAGGGAACATAGCAATAAAGTGACTCCAAGTGACATTCTGCTTTGCTCATGTATCTGTGCCTTGCTCGGCTACGGTTAGAGAAGCCAATGGGGACAAGCACAGAGATCCCCAGCCAGACAATACACAGAGAGGGGGAGACCTCCGAACACTGAGCCCTAAGTGGGATGCCCCCCATCAAATCCTCCCACCCCCTACCCCCGCCCCTGCCCAGGCTTAGGGAGACCTGTGGGAGAGGAGGCAGGAAGAGTGCAGGAGCCAGAGGCCTCGGCAGACACCAAGGAAGCAGGGCCCTCTCAACCAACATTGTCAACACTTCTATGAACTCACAGAGACCGCACCAGTATGAATAGGGCCTGCATCAGACGGGGTCCCGGAGCTGAAAGGAGAAGTGGCCGCATGCCGCCATCCTAACCTAGAGGCTAGGTCCACGGCATAGCCACATACAAGTAAAAAAATTCAGTTTTCTCCAAGGGAGTCTCACTGGGGGAAAGAAACCACTCTGAACACGATACACAATGGGGTCTTTGGAGGTTCCTTGCCTCACAATATTGTGTGAGGCCTTTTTTAACCTTATTTTTAAAATTTTATTTATATGTATTTCTCTGTCTCTGTCTCTGTCTCTCTCTCTCTCTCTCTCTCTCTCTCTCTCTCTCTCTGGGATAGCAACAGCACCTCCTGGGCAGACAGGACCATCATGAGGATGTACATAGAGCAGGCTCACAATACAGAAGGCTGAGAGCCTCCAGGTGAGACGCCCAAGGAGGAGGGTGGGTGAACCACTCCATCACCAAAGACTTGCCCTCTGAGAGGTGCTGTCGGCAGAGGGCTATATATGCTCAGAAGAGCAGGGATGGGGAGATAGATTCAGGGGGCCTCGGGGTGTAGCTGTTCGCTTCTGTACCCTAATGCCAAGAAGGTTGCCTAGCATAGGAGAAATGTCCAGTGGGCACCTGCCCAGTGGCATCACTAATAGACAAGGGACTGGGTGAATGAGCACACACTCCTGGCTGCAGAGCACCTCCGAGCCCAGCAGCCCCTTGAACGAGCCACAAGGGCTGGGGATGCTTAAAGCATAACTAGAGGCAAGCCAGTATAGACCTGTGCCAGTGTAGACATGTCTGCGTAGTGCCTGGCACAGATGACAGCCCATGGCACACAGCATTCCAGCTGTCGCATCTTCAGTGACAATCTACACTGTCCCAACAGTGTTGTGTGCCAGTATAGGATACAGCAGGGGACAGACAAACACACTGAATGAAAGCATTTTTAAATTTTTATTTCAAGCCAGGTGCGGTGGCATGTACCCGTAACCCCAGGACTCCGGGAGACAGAGGCAGGAGGATGGATCTCTGTGAGTTCGAGGCCAGCCTGGTCTCTAAAGTGAGTCCGGACAGCCAAGGCTACACAGAGAGACCCTGTCTCGAAAATTATTTTATAATGTAACTATGCATAGATGTTATTATTTTATGTATACATACCTCATTAAGATATGCTTTTATTATGAGTCAGCTGTATGGGATAAGGTGTCTGCTCTGTACTTTTGGCACAATATGCTGTCGCCGGTTTCTATTGCTGAGGTCATACGTTCTGACGGAAAAGCAACTTGAAGAGCAAGAGGTTTATTTGACTCACACACGCCCATCACAGTCCACCATGCAGGGGAGTCAGGAACACGGGGGCAGGAACTGACGCGGAAGCCATAAAGGAGCATCGCTTCCTGGCTGGCTCTTCAGGCTCACATTCAGTTACAAAGGTTTCGCCTACCCCGCCCCCACCCCCAGGACCGCCTGCCTAAGACTGGCGCCACCCACGGTGGGCTGAGCCCTCCCACATCCATCACGAATGAAGAAAATGCCCCACAGATAAACCCGGAGCCCGGTCTGACGGATGCAATTCCCTCCTCCCAGGTGACCCTAGTTTATGTCAAGTTGACAAGACTAAGCAGCCCACCCACCATGTTGGACCATGCTGAGTAATGGTTGAACCTGGATCTGGGCACAGTCAGAAGGGAGGCTGGACCTCCACGGAACTCGTTAGCAAGAATTCTACACATTTCTCCAAGAAAGCCCAGCTTGGCTTGGTTTCTAAGCAATTCTTGTGAGTCCCAGAAAAGTCCTGGGATGCAGTAGAGGAATCAAAGTCAGTAGGCGCAAAGACTTGGGAGACATGTCCTTGGTGCCTGTAGGCTCTCCCTAAACAGCTGTAAAGTGATGTTCTGTGTCAGCATATGGTGCCTAGTGGCCATGGCTTAAACCCTCTGAAACCAGGAGCCAAGAGAAAGCCTTCTTCCTTTACACTGTTCTGTTAGGTGTTTGGGTCCAAGATGAGAGAGAAAAAGAGAGAGAGAGAGAGAGAGAGACAGAGAGAGAGAGAGAGAGAGAGAGAGAGAGAGAGATCAGGATCGATCCTGCTTCCCAGGGGATTTTGTTGGGCGTGGCCATTAAAATGGCATCATGCTCATTAAGAATGCTAACTTAGGGCTGGAGAGATGGCTCAGTGGTTAAGAACACTGCCTGCTCTTTCAAAGGACCTGGGTTCAATTCCCAGCACTCACATAGCAGCTCACAACTGCCTGTATCTCCAAGATCTGACACCCTCACACCAATGCACATAAATTAAAGTTAAATAAAAAATGTTAAAAAATAAAAAAGGAAAAAGAATGCTAACTAGCTGCACCTGGATTCCTAATAAGAAAACAAACTTGACTCTGCGTGGGCAACCTTGGTCTGTAAGACGTGAGTAGCTCCCGTCTTGGGGCCACTGACAGTGATGTCATGCTTCCAAGATGGCGACTGAGTCCCTTCTGTTTCTTTTTCCGGCCTGGGGATGGGTTTGGTGTTCAGATTCAGTGATGCTGCATGCCCTGAGCCTAGTAACCGCACCCCGAGTCTCAGACTAGCCATGGGCACCCCCAGGGTGCCCAGACTGAGAGTCAGGAGACCACGCATCTAGCCCTGCCTCTCGAGCTCGCTGACTACAACCAAGTGTTCCCTCTAGGAACTTGCCTTTCTTCCTTTGCACAAGTAGAAAAAAAGGGTCCCAGTCCCAGGCCTGTTGACTGCTCACATCAGTGAGAACCCTGGTCTCTCAGCTAACCTCAGGAAGTGCTGGTCTCATATGCAGGGCTCTAAGAGGACCAGGGTGTCCTGTTCATGTCCGATGTCAGGGGTTTTGTCTTCCAAGGGGCTTCTCCTGGAGATGCACTCCTAAACATCTGCATGGCTCGCTCCTTGTCAACCCAGGCCTTTCTCCAGTGCCTGAAGACGTTTCCCCCTCACACCGTGGTTCACGCACTTGACCTCCTTGGGTCAGTCTCTAGCCATTTTGCTAACCTGAACTTGGGACTGATTTATGAGTAGAGTGCCCACAGGGTGCTGGGCCCCACAATGGCCCTGCCCGTGGCTGCTTGGTTGGTGATCCTCTCTCAACGCTCTGGAATGATTTGATATGTGCTTTAAAGAAGAAGTGGACAGGTGGCTGCACGCAATGCCTGGGAAGACTCTATTTCCAGAACAGACTGGAAAGACTGTGCGGTCATCACCACGCAGAACAGCGCTGGTGGAGCGAAGGACGCGGCCAGGAAGTAGAGGCCACTGGAGCCACCAAGTCTCCTCAGAATGTCCCCTCCACTCACCACACGTCGGCCCCGTTAGCCTCCCATCTCCTGCAGCGCCCTGCGCCTTTGCTTCGTTTTCACAGCCTGATTTCAACACAGAGACTCGGAACCTCGGTGAGACTGATACCCATGGAGCTGCCTTTTCTGGGGTGCACAAGGCGTCAGCATGCTTTCCCCGCTTGCAATTAGAGAAGATTCGGCCCAGAAAGCAGGAAGGAGATTGCCTTTTGTGAAGGAAGGAGAGGAGGAGAATGAGGAGGAAGAGGGATGGGGGGGGGAGGAGGGGAGGGGGAGGAGGGGGAAGAGGGGGGAGGAGGGAAAGAAGGACCTACTTGAGTGTATGAAAACAGCACCCACGGTTGTCTGGGCTTCGTGATGAACTTCTCCCCTGACCTGCACATCAAGAACATCTCTCATGCTGCTTCTCTTTTTATCGTTTCATCTTGGAGGGCCCTACAGGGTCCTCAGTGAGCACAACTAAGGGAGCATCAGAGAGACTGTGGAAGTCTGCTGTATCTGAAGGACGGACACAAGAGTTGGGGTAGCCAAAGGGCATGGAGAAGTTGGGGGGGTTGTGAGATGGAGGAGGGGAGAGGAGAAGAAAGGGGAAGAGAGGGGAAGAGAGGGGAAGAGAGGGGAGGGGAGAAGAGGAGAGGAGAGGGGAGGGCAGGGCAGGGGAGGGGAAGGGAGGGGAGGGCAGGGCAGGGGAGGGGAAGGGAGGGGAGGTCAGGGCAGGGGAGGGGAAGGGAGGGGAGGAGAGGAGAGGG
Organism: Acomys minous; assembly: GCF_964271855.1. NCBI lineage: Eukaryota > Metazoa > Chordata > Mammalia > Rodentia > Muridae > Acomys > Acomys minous. The sequence goes on along the minus strand of NC_140502.1, from coordinate 2,277,301 downwards.
GAGGGCAGGGCAGGGGAGGGGAGGGGAGAGGAGAAGAGGAGAGGGGAGGGCAGGGGAGGGGAGGGGAGGGCAGGGCAGGAGAGGGGAGGGGAGAAGAGGGGAGGGGAGGAGAGGAGAGGAGAGATAGGTCAGCACCAGCGAGATGGCTTGGAACTGGAAGGCGTCCCACCCCTCTGAGTCTTTAGTCCATTTCCTCCGCTTGGCAGCCGATGGTCTTATAATGCGCAGCTTCCGCAGAGCTTTCTGGGATTTGCTGAGGTGCTTGTGCAAAGGGCACGAGCCCTTCAGAGGGCAGTGGTCACACCTACTCTTAGCTAGTGGGCTCGGGGCACACGTTTCTTTAAGCCGTTCCCCATTTCGACTTCCTCGAAGCCCCTAGGACACCCTAAAAGGCAAGCCACTCTCTCCCACCTGACAGAGGGCCCTGAACAGAACGGCCTGACCGGATACCCAACTTGGACAGGACCCTGGAGAGACCCAGGCCCAGCCCCTCTGCCGCTCGCTCCCCGAGCAGAGTCTCTTCTGTAGAGCTGTATCTCTAGAGCTTCTTCAACACTTCAAGAGAGAACTGTGCTAAGGTGTGAAAAGGCTAGAATGCAAAATAAATAAATTTTTTTTGAATAGGGGGCCATGAGGAGTGTGGAGCTATAAAAAATGTGGCTATAAACAAGCCTGCCCGCGCGGCCGTCAAGGCAGTTAAGCGCCCGGTGGGCCTGGCATGAGACCTCTTGTGTTTCTCTGAGGAGCAAGGGGGCAGCTGACCACTTGTCCGCAGGATGCGTTTTGATAACTTCCAGAAATGAGAGGGTGTTTTATGGGAAGGTAATTGGGCATAATTCCCCTCACGACTTAAGTCCACAGGCAGCCTCTGCAGCTGGTCCTTATTGGAAGCCATCAACAGCAAATGCTATTTTCATGGCCAATTTATTAAAGACTCCATGTTTTCTTTCTTTTTTTTTTTTTTAGGAGACATCCCAAACACAAAAAGGGCTATATTTATTGATATGTTTAAAATATAGGTTTTTAACTGGAGTCCTTAGCCCTTAAAACACAAAGTAAAGAGATAGACAGATACAATTATGTTCTGACTGGTTTCCGCCAGCCTGCCCAATGGGAACGTTTGTATATAGTTCTCAGTGCACTGAAATCTGCTTAGAAAAGCAACAAGTCCTTTGTTCCGCTGACAACAGTTATTACAATTAATTCATTTTGTGATTGGTACTTGCGCTGAGTGACAAGGTGTTATTTTACCTCAGTAAAAGTTAAAGCGGTAATACCTATGTGCACAATAATGTCTTAGGCTTTGCTATCACTCAAGAGAGAAGAAAAGGCTGGCTCTGGGCTGCCAGCGCAGTTGCCGCCCTCCCTATACCCTCCGTGCTCCTCGGGAGCTGAGAGGAATGAGCTAATTCTTTTGCTCAAAGTTTCCGCTTCCAAAACTCGCTTGGTCCTCCTTCGCACCATAGCCTGAGATGCAAAGGAAAGAGCACCTGGAGAGGCCCAGGTGTTTAGGTGCTCAGTGGCCTGATAGAGCAGGCACCTACCGGGGAGCGAGCCCTGGGTCTTGGCTGACCACTGTTTATCCATGTGTGTGTCTCGCTGGCAGGCCTGGAACTGGTCATCCCTAAGCGCAGGGATCTCCCAGCCACGGCCCTGGGCATGCTTAGAGTGGCTGGCTCTTTGCCCAACAGGTAGTCCTGTGCGAAGGATGGAAAAGCCACTGTGGTCCTTACGCATTGAGCCAGGCGTACCGCCCAAAGCTTCCTTTCTCCGCTGTTGGGAGTCACTGGCTCGTGTCACGCCCCGTTGGCAGATGTCTGAAGGATGGCCCTCTCACCCTGATTCTGGCTGGAGTTGTCCAGGAAGGAGGCAGAGAGGAGGGTGAAGGGGCGAAGGCGGGAACACCAGATGACAACGTCTCTCTTTCTAGTGACATCTAAAGTAAAATGGGTGGCAGAGACGACCTAGGGACCTCAGCAAACATGACGCCAAGGGATCCATTTCCCGGGGCCATTTTAATTGATAATGGGTCAAGAAAGGGCTCGGTTCCAGGCTGGGGCCTTCGAACCTCAACAAAGTCTTCCAAAATTATGATACAACACGTACCACAGCACAAAGGTATGTTCAGCAAATTGGGCCTAAGAATACAGACCTAAAATCCCAGCTACTCAGTGGACTGAGACAGGAGAATTGCAGGGTTTAGGCCTGCATGATCTACAGAAGGAATTCAAGGCTGTCCTGCACAACCAAGTGAGATCACATCTAAAAAAAAGAGCGAGAGAGGGGGTGGGCAGCTGGATCCAGGTGTAGTAGCCCACGCCTTTAATCCCAGTACTTGGGAGGCAGAGGCAAGCAGATCTCTGTGAGTTCGAGGCCCCCCTGGTCTACAAAGTAAGTCCAGGACAGCCAAGGATACACAGAGAGACCTTGTCTTGAAAAGTAAAATAGGGCAGGTGATATGTGTCAATACATGCCAAGAAAATAGATTCAGTCCCCAGTATTGGGGCAGGGTCTCGGGGGTGAGAGGACTTGAACAAACTTCATTTGTTTGTTTGTTTGTTTTTTGTTGTTTTTTATCGTTACTAAGGATTTCGGTAATTAGACACAATAGTTCTGTCAGTCCTGGTTATCTAAAAGATTGGTGCTTGGTTTCTGGGGTGGGGCACCTGCTGGTTGCTGTGTGTTTTTGTTGCCTGGCATTTACTTCCTTACAAGGTTATGAACCACACTCACCCAGCATGTGTTGCTGGGTTTTTGGGTTTGCTTTTTTGCTTTTTGTTTTTGTTTTTTTGGTTTTTTTGTTTGTTTGTTTGTTTTGTTTTGTTTTTGAGACAAAGTTTCTCTGTGTGACCTTGGCTGTTCTAGACTTGCTTTGTAGAGCAGGCTGGCCTCAAACTCACAGTGATCTGCCTGCCTCTGCCTCCCACGTGCTGGGATTAAAGGTGTGCCCCACCACGTCCGGCGTAGCATGTATCTTTTAAATGGTGTGCAGACATCCCTGCTCTGAGGGACCTGGAAATGTATTCATGAGTAAAAGAGGCAAGGCTATGAGGTCAGAGAAGCTAGAAGCCATGCCTGTGTGGCCTGTCCCCACACCGCCTCCCCTACAGAGCAGCCCTGTCTCACAGGCAAAGCTCTGCATCCTCAGATGATGACTGGGCAGCGTTAGGGCTGCGGGCCTGTGGTCTCTGCGGCCCCCAAGCAATGGCTGAACCCTGTCAGCCAGCCCAACCCTTCTTCTCCTCATGCCCGTCTCCACAGGACTGGACCCGTCTGAACAACCACACCAGAAGGCCACTGACGAGGAGCCCCAGAAACCGCCCCCCCCCCCGACTTCTTTTTATGAGCAGTATTTATCACCTTCTCAAAATCAATTGCATATTTTAAATGAAAACAAATGATGCTTTCTAGACTATTCGATACTTGCACCTTTGCCTTCTAACAATTAAAAAGTTTAATGTAAAAAAAACCAAACCAAACCACCGTCTTTGCTCCTGTCAGCTGCACTCTAATACAGTTCGATATTTAATAAACATAATCCTCTTCGCTCGGAATAACGTCATAAAAATGCATAGGATCTCGTGGTGTCTGAGATCCTGAGGTGGGAAGGTAGCTTCTTCACCCATCTTGCCCCCCACAGGCCCCTGAACCTCTCTCCTCTTCCTCCCCAACCAGAAGCCGTTTATTCCCAGTAAGTCTAAAAAACAAGAGCTTATATATTTAATGATCTTAAAAGCAAAACGCTACCCACTGTCTGCACAATTGCCGTTTTATCTCCCTAAACTTCTCCGGCTTGACGTTTTTAAAAGGGCAAAAGCAGAAAAACCCTTCTATAATACCTAATTTGTACATCTGCAGTTCCCTCCGACTAGCGCGGCACCATATGTTTTTAATTATCGTAATAGCCCTAAAGAACCTGTTCAGTGGGAAACACATACGATCCTTTTATTACCGGTTTGCAATTTCAACAGTTTTAACTGGCTGGACAGGAGGAATGGGCTCAAAGGCCTAAGATCCCACCCACAGAGGGGGACCTCCCTTCCCCCAGCTCGACTGAGGTAATTGGGTACATGTGAGGTGGCTCTGTGGGGCCTTAGGAGACATAAGCCGCCGGGATCTCCCGTGATGCCGGGCTTGGGGCAGAGGCTGACAGCCTGAGAACGAGGTTGATAAATATTATCCCAGCTTGACCTCTGCTGCTGTCATCATCCTTGGGGGCTGGGCAGGCGGCAGTGGCACCAGCCTGGAGGGTTTGCTGGTGTTCCAGGCCACCCACTCTTTACCCCCAGGGTCCCCCCCCCAGGGGACTACAGTTGGGGTGGGGGTCGGGTTTCCTTGAGATCTTGTTGCTTCAGGAAAGGGAGAGTGGGTTTGTTTGTTTGTTTGTTTGTTTTTTTTTTTACCTTTCTGTCTGGGAAACGACTGGATACAGACTGTGAAGATGAGAGAGGGTGAATGAAACTTGGAGAAACTGAGGTCAAAATGTAAGGAGAGATGCGGTGGCCACTCAGGGTCATGTGGCAGGTTCAAGCCTTGTTAGTCCCAGCCGGCACCCTGCCCTGCCAGTCTCCGGATGAATGAAAACTCTTAGGTTCTGTCTGGGGCTTGAATCACTCCGCTGCCTAGAATGCTTCTCTCTTTCCCTGGGACCCAGAGCTGCTTCTTGGCAGAAATGGCTGTGTTTATTTATTGGTCAGTTTGGTTCTGATGCATCCCAGAGGAGTGTTGAAGGCAGCAAATGCCGGGGAGCAGCTGCGCAGTGGTTGCCTTGGCCTGAGTTGTTTGGGGGTAAGGCAGGGAGCGTCTCTGAGCTGCCCTGAATGACAGGAGGATGCCTCCCTTGGGATTGTGTGTGTGTGTGTGTGTGTGTGTGTGTGTGTGTGTGTGTGTGTGTGTGTGTGTGTAAAGGGTATAATTTGCATTATCATCTGTAAGGGGCTGAGACTATAACTTGACCCTGGCTCACAGTATGGAATTTCAGTTTTGAATTTTGGGAGACACTGTCCCCTACGTAATGGACGGAGCCTTGGCCTTGAACCCTTGGGCGTCTGTCAACCTCCCGAGTACTGAGGTTACAGGGCTGTGGTGCCACCCCTGGCTTCATGGTGAGGAGTATGTATAGTTTTAACTTGTCGTGGGAAACAACCCTGAGGACCAGGTCTTTCTGTTAAGTCTGCCAGAGTCGTTCCTCAGATGGGCACAGGTGCCATCAACAAGGTGACAGGAGATTGTCATCTTCTATGTAACCAAGATGCTTCAAATGCATAAAAAAACATTAAAGAAGGGAACTCGACCTCTGCTGGGTAGTACACAGGCCAGCAAACACGGGGCAAGTGGTCGCTTTCCTCTGGGCACCCACATGCCAGGCATACCTATGGCCACTTGGTTCACAAAAGCCACTCTCTTTTCTATTTCTTCTTGCTTTTCACCCATTCCAAGGGGACCATATGTACATTACTTTAATCTGTGTTTGTTCTAGGACACTGCTGGATATAGAAGATACATTTTTTTTAAAAAATGGGGTTGTGCGTAGTAAGCACATACCTATGAACTCACCACGTAGTCAGCCAAGACAGAAGGATTGCCAAGTTCTAGACCAGTCTAGGTTATTTTCTGAGATCCCATCTCAAAAAAAAAAAATTAGCAGAGGTTTGGCCGTGTTGCCCAGTGGTTTAGCCCCTGCCTGGATAACACTGAGTTCTGAATGCTCAATGAGCCTCTTCAGCTGCTAGGTTCCATCCAACAAAGCCCCTCAAGGAATGACTCTACCTGTCCCGTGTCCTGCAAGCAAGTGACCCAACCCAAGTCTGCAGAACCAATGGGAAGGTCGTGTCTTTAGTGACGAGAGATGTTTCCAGGAATCAAGTGGCCTGACTTTCATAAAACGGGTGATGACATTCCAATAAGGCGATGAGGCTGTCTATGCAAAGGTAGCTGGAAACTCAGGAAATACTGAAGGACTGGCTGACTTCAAGTCCTGCGTAGCAAGATGGCCGGGGTACCTGTCTGACTTGGCGTTAGAAGCTGGGAGCAAATCTCCTCCCGTGCCCCACCCCCACAACCCAAACTTCCTCCTCATCTGTAAGTTCCCTCCCTGGCCAGTCCCAAGGGACCTGCACTCATTCGACCACCAGCAGGAAGAGAGAGAGAGAGAGAGAGAGAGAGAGAGAGAGAGAGGATCTCAACCCCAGAGTTGTTGACTCCTCGAGTGACCCCAGAAGACCTGGAGGAAGGCCTCTGGTCAGTCGAAGAAGGGGAGCAGGGCTGCACAGCCCCCACCGGAGAGGGGCTGCTCCCAGCCTTTGGCAAAGCATGACCAGATGGCCACCCTCGCTCGCGATGTCAGTGGTGACCTCGCAAGTCAACACATAGCAAGTACATCTTAATCAGGGTGAGCCCTTCCTGTTCCTGGACAAGGCGATTGCACCAACCCGCCCCTCAAGGAAACATGACCTTCTTAATCACAGCCTGCTGGAGGGCTCTGCCTAGCCCTGCAGCCAGCAGTGGCCATCTGCCCCCTGTCCACCCCAGAGGCGGGCTATCTCTGTGACCCAGCAGGGTCCGGGACGCAGAGATGGAGCCTCCCGAATTTCCATCCCTTATAATAACTCACGTTAGTAGGCGCCCATCTGCACCAGGGAAGGCAGAGCAGGGGGAGAGAGAGCATAAAACACAAAGTTCCCAGAGACAGCATCTGTCTTAGTGCAAACAATGGACCATTATCGTGTAAATAATTCTGATTAAGCTGCATTTCCTCCTGAAACTGGATGCTGGGGAGCAGAGTGGGGAGGAGGGCACAGCTGGAGAGGCAGGCCCTGGCCACCAGGTGCTGTGCTGGGGAACCTCACCTGACCCTATAGCCTCCCTCACCACCCCCATCCTCACTGAGAGGGGCCCTAAGCATCTTCTCTCCCTGGCCCTGTCAGAGCACAGACACCTACCACCTGCAAACCAGGCGGCTTTTCTCTTGAACCTCCCTTTCCCCTCTCCCCGCCCGACGACCCCCGCTTTTCTCTAGTTCCCCTAAGGCTTCCTCTTTTCTCCCTTCTGTCCAGCTCCAAGGTGAGACTGGGATGCTCCACACTATGGGCATGGTACACGTTCTGAGGACGGAACACTTGCAGCTCTCAGGTATTTTTAATGCTGTCTTTCTGGGAGTTGTCAGGCCTGGTTCCCATCCACCCCACCCCAACCCCGAGTTTCCACCCTGCCCAGCCCAGCCCAGCCCCCCCCCCACAGTGCCTCTCCCACCTGTGTCTTCCTGGATGGTAAGGTCAACTCCTCCATCAGTCCCCTTGCCTTGTCATCACCCACCCCAGGCAGCATCTCCGACTGACGACTGAAGACTGCTGCTGCCTGGCAAAAGCCACCCCAGCCTTAATGGGATCTTGTGTAAGGGCGTTTATCCCCAAAAGGCCTCCAAAAAAATACCTCCTGTCCTTTAAGATTAAGCAGCGGCCCTGGGTGTGGTTTAGAAAGGACGGGAGGTCCTAGCCCAAAGTTTTGATGTGAATCAAATCCATCCAGCAGTGACCCCCTCACCCTCACCCCACCCCCCCCACCCCGTTCCCACTGCCTGGACACCAGAGATGGGTGTTGCTGTTTTCCTAAGTCCTTGTACTATTAGCAAACAGGAAAAACAACTCAGAACCAACGGGGATATGTCTGTGAGTCCCAGGGATGGTCTCATGGAGGCCAACAGTTCCAGATGTGTTCAGTCCAGCTGTGAGGGATCCCACCCAGCTAGGGGTGCAGACAGAAGACTTCTGCCCAGTAAGCACAGTGAGCAAGAATGGGTTGCGCAGCCCCCCCCCTCCACACACACACACTCCACACCGCCACAGCAGGTTTAAATGGTGCTCTGCCTGGGACCTGCTTGCCAAGAGAAGTCCTAAAGTACCTAAGATGAGGGTGACTTGTCTCTGAGTTATGTGTGTTTCTAATCATTTTATTCCCTTAAAGGTGGCCAGGTTTCCCAGTTGATCGAAGGTAAAACTGAGGGTTAAGAGGTAGCTCTGCCAAGACATTCAAGAAGCTAAGGACTGAAGGAACAGAAAATTCCTAGGAAGGGAAGGACATGGCTGGAACTCTGTGCCCCACCCAGGCAAGACAGACTCTCAATAGCCACGCCCACCGCTGCACAACACTGGCTGTGGACGCTGGGTGGGCGTGGAAGGCAGGGGACGTGTATGTCCATGTGGGACACACTGGTTTACCAGGCTGATAAGTTACACATTAGAAACGGCAATTTCTGTAAATGGCTCAAGAGCCCTTAAGAGCCTTTAAACGCCCCGAGGTCACCTGTGAAATTAAGATTTTGGAACAGAAAAACTCTGTGAAGACTCGGCTTTTTCTTGCCCTTTCGGGAGTCTAAAAACCCACTTTAGTAGACTCCCTTTTGCTTTTCTGTGGTGAGTGTCTTCTATATTAAACACTTTAGGGACTTTCTATTGATTTAGGAGAAATTCCTGCAAGGCCTGGCATGCCCTGTGTACCTTCGGTGGTGAACGCCGTTGCCCAAGCCGAAGGCCTTGTATGCTGACAAGTTTGTTGAATTTCCAGCAGGGTTCCCAGATCCCAGGGGCCATCAGGTGAGTCCTCATGAGGACTGTAATGTTCACTGGGTGTATGTAGGGTGTCAACTAAAAATCAAGGCTACAGCAGGCCACGGAGAACAGAGCTGGAGACCAAAGAGGCGATCCCGCCTGCCTGCTCCCAGAGAAATAATGCCCCAAAGGAGAAGTGAGGTTGTCTGAGCTCCTTGGAGCATGGCTGCTTGTCAGAGGTCTGGTCACCTGACCCCAGGTTGCCTTTGTGACCTTTACCCTGGTAAACTTGCCCCTAAGCTGAACTGCCAGGTACACCTCAGCATTTACCACCTGCAGGCCACATCCCACGGGCAGCCACGCACTTGGCTCATTTGTTCTCATCCTTGGCTCTGGCAGGTCTGCTGTGGCCTACAAAAAAATGTCCCAGGTCCCATGGACACTGCTCTCAATTTCCTCCTGTGTCAACTATTTGCGTCCAGGTGACCCAAAGATCTGCTTTGGGCTCAGCCTAACCATGTCACCAAGGGAATCTAAAAGGGTTGAAAAAAATCATGGTCCCTCTCCTTAAGAAGAAAGAGCTCATTGGAGTGTGAACTCTTAACTACCCAATCACAGAGGCCACTGTGCCTCCCAGGCGGACACTCACCCCAGCGCTTCCCCAGGTGACTCCTCTTAAGTGGCCCCAGCCCTGCTCCTAGGACATACCAACCACTGGTGTCAGAACAGAAAAGCTATTTGTCCCTCATTATAAAAAGCCACAATTAAAAAAAAATAATAAGAAGAATCAAAATAAAAAAATTTAAAATGCCACAATTTGGTAAATCAGTTGCAATTCGCCTGCCCAGATTGGTTGCCTTTCTCCTTTGGTATGAATAACTGACTGTCTTATGTAAATCCCCCAACAACGGAAATTCAGGTTCCTTCAGCTTAGCCTTGTGACCAGGTTAGCACTGATGCTTGTGTCGAGGCAGCACAGAGAGCAACAGACAGACCGAAGACTAGCTCCTCAGGGGACCAGCCAGCATCCCTGTACGAAATGGCTGGTTTTGATAGTATAGATTTGCTAATTTTGCAGAGTTCCCTGATTTTTCACCTTGGAATGGGCTCAGACTCTGTTCACTGGGGCCACTTGTTGTCAGTGTGCCCCTGTGTTTTGAATCGTTGGGACGTTTCTCTGAGAAAAACAGACATATACACACACACTACTCTGTTCCCAGATGTGGACGGTCTCCTTCACCGAGGATCAAAACTTCAAAAGCGCGTGAACAGAGTCAGGAGTGCGCACGCTTTCCCGCCCTTGGCGTCTTGCCTCTGAAGCCAGACACCTTCTCCTTATTGTGTTCCATAGATGGGGACTCTGGGGTCTCTCGTGCACCCTGAAGCAGAGCCAACCATGCTTGGGCAGATGTGGGCTGTAAGGATAAAGGCAGACCCAAAGGGGGTTATTTCTGTTTGCCCCAGGTCTGAATCCAAACTTGTGGGGCTGTGTGTGTGTGTGTGTGTGTGTGTGTGTGTGTGTGTGTGTGTGTGCGTGCAGGAGTTTGGGGGTGATGAACCAACAGGAAGCTAAACTCCTGGCCTCCAGGCAGAGCTGTGAAATGAAGCTGGCTGAATGTCCCGAAAGCCTGGTTCTACTACGTGGCTCCTTCGGCAGGTGGCAGGCAGCAGACAGGATGCTCCCAAGCACATTCAACTGGTGACATGGGAGCTGCTTGTTACCCAGAGGTGGAGAGGAGGAGGCGGAAGTGGGCAGGTGTGATGAGGTAGGGGGGTCTCAAAATGAGAGGCGGGGCAGGGAGGGGCGAGGCTGGGAGAATTGGAATCCATGGAGGTCTCTTTTACTCTTCATCAGTTACCACTGGGGAGCGACTCAGGAAACACCCTGCCTTTAGAGAGGAAATGCCACCAAGCCTTCTTGCTTAGAGACCTCATGAGAGGGACTGGGCTCCCCGAGAAAGGAGGAAGAGAGAACAGGAGCTGCTTGGATATGTGGCTCCGGGGAGCCCTCCCAGCTGTCAGTGTTGGGGGTGGAAGAGAGAGGAATCTTCTGTGCCTCCTTCCGCCCTTCCTTCCTGCTCCCCTCAAGCCCTGTCCCCTCCTCAGGAGCCCAGCAGGTGAGACGCTAGCTGCGGAGCGTCTGGGAAACGGCTTTAAATGATGGGCGAAGCTGGGGGCATTGTGATCAGCCTGGGGCGTGGGGTTGGGGGGTGGGGATGGGGTGCGGGGGTAGGGAGGGCATCAGGAGAGGGCATAAGTGAATCACCTTCTTGGACTCCATTTCTGTCAGGAAAGTTCCCCGGAGTGGAGAGCCCTCACAGAAGATGGAAGTCCTCCTGTGTTCCCTTCATGCCACCTCAACCTGCATTGCGGGGGAGCTGGTCTGGGGACTTGGTTGTAGCCGTGGGGACCTGGCTCCTGGAGGGGAGAGCTCTTTTCTTTACCTTCATTAGGCATCTGGGAGTTGCCCTTTTCGTCCACCGGAACCCACAGTGTGCCCTCAATGGTGCCTCTGGGGATCCAGGAAGTGCTCCAGTCCAGAGTACTGGACACTGGGAAGGTCAGACGCCCCCCTGGGCCTCTCCTCACATCTACTCAGCCCCCCCCCCCCCCGTCTTACTCCAGCCCTGTCCCTTCCTCTAGTTAGAGACTCCCTAATGCGGCACTGTGACCCTCGGGGTTGAGAAAATGAGCGGCTGTTATGAGAAAGACTGGATGGGTTGTTTCCTGTAGTTGAGGGGACACCGTTGTCCTGTCACCAAGACCAAGGTCAACAACAGCATCCTACGGGACATTTGTCGACTTCCACCTCCTCCATTTGGGGATGTGAGTAATGCTTGGAGCTTTGGGTTCTCTGCCCTGCCCCCAGGGGACCAGTTAGAGAGTGCATAGTGTGTGAAAAAATTGGTGTGTGTGTGTGTGTGTAACACATGGAAGGCTAGGAAGCTTGAAAAGTGAGGACCCAGAAGCTCAGCTCATGGGACAAGAAAAGCAGGCAACACAAGAATGTAAGCCCTTTCCCGAGATGCGTCAGGCGGGGCAAGAACCAGCCTGCTGCCACAAACACAGGCAATGGCCGAAACATCTCGGTGGCATGAAAATGTCCCCCAGACTCCCGTAACCCACCCAAGATTGCTGATCACAGCACGAGATGGCTGTGGAGTCTGTGCCTGTAATCCCCTGTCCAGGGGTCCTGTGATCCAGAAACCTGCCTAAGACACAGGCACACAGAGAGATGGGCACACGTGTCACTGTGCTCTCTGGCGCCCTCTACAGGCGTCTCATGAAGCAGAGAAGTCGCTTGCCTCTGCCTGTCTGTGAAATGCTGCTCCTAAAAGGGCCACCTGAAGATGGATGGGAGAGTTGGGGAGCCTGTCCCCACCACCACCGCCACCGCTGCCACCGCCGCAGTGTCCTGCTGAGGCTCCCCACTGAGAGAAGCATGTGAAGGGTGAGGGGGTGTTGTGGGTATGAATTAACATAATGACTCAAAACTGCACTAATGTTTCACAGCGTTTTTTTTTATTAGCGATACCAAGATAACTTATTGAAGCATTTTTAGTATTTGTTTCACATTCCATTCATAAATGACCTAACTCGCAACTCGGCATACAGCACACGGAAAGATAGAGTTTGACACTTATGCAGAAAACTACAATTATGATAACTTACATGCCTTCATTACCAGGAACACCTTACTGTATCTTCTAATTATTTCAACAACAGTCTACTCCAAAGCACAGCGCAACCCGGTCCACGTTTACACATTTTCGCCTCGATCGCCGTTTTTAAGGTGGTGTGAGTGTGTCAGGGTACAGGGTGTTCGCTGGGATCTCACTGTCACCTGTTCCTGGTTAATACGACGGCGACCTGACACAATATTAAACTAGCAATAGTTCTGCTTAAATACTATGGAGAGAGATAATGACTGCACTTCTCTGGATTCTTCTAAAGTGTTACAACATACATGACAATCAGACGCGCAAGGGAGAAATGCTGACGAGACTATCATGGGGCCCAGGCCGCTGAGCTCAGGTGAGCCTCGCGAGGATGCAGGCACTGCTCCAGTCAGGTTCTCGATGGCCCGGGAACCCGCCACCCACCAGGGTTTGTCGGTTGGGATTCGGGACCTGGAGTGGATCTCCTTCCTTCCGTCAGGTCACTGAGCATTTACACCCCTCACTACAGGGGAACATCCTGCGGGGGTGGGGGTGGGGGGGGTGGGCAATGTTTTCAACCTCTCTGACTCTACCAGACTGCAGGCCGGTGTGCTGCGTGCACACACGTGCCAGTGCCAGTGGGAATATAGTTCGCTCAAAACGTGTATGTGTGTGCCTTCTTCTGTTGACTTTGCACGGTTAACAAGCTGCAGGTAACACGGACAGACAAGGGGACGTCCAGACAGAGCGACTAGGACATGGGGTGTCACTTACCTGAAAGAAAACGTGTAGACTTATTAATCCAGACACTGATGGGGGCTTGAAAGCAAGGACAGGGCCATGGGTCCCTAGTGCTTAATGGCAGGATGACAATAGAGTGGCATTTATAAAATTTGCTCTTTCTGTCTGTGGTGAGAGCAGGAGTGGGCTACGTGATTACAGCAGGCTGGCAATTAGGTATAGAGGAATTGGTGATCAGGGCTACCTAATAGGACATAATTGCTACCTTATTTGAAGCCTGGGCTTTGCACACAACATCTGAAAAAAAAAAAACAGAAAGAAGGAGAGAGGGGAGTGGGCAAGCAAGCAACTTGATTCCTTCTGCAGCTGACATAGGACCTGAGACTGTGCTGTCATTCCAAGCATCACCGCCACGCAGTGGACTAAGGAGGCCAATGTTGGGGGGCCCTGGGCCCACGCCACCCACCAACAGGACTGTGCAGCTCCTGCCTGAGATGGAAGCAGATGGACAGACGCAGAGCATGGGGCCCACCGGAACGCGCCTGTTCCGACAGTGCTCTTCCTCAACTCCCCTCCCCGCTCCTAGGCCTAACTCATTTTCAAAGGGGAGACATATATGGATTAAAAAAAAAAAAAAGCAAAAAAAAAAAAAACAAAAAAACCAAAAACACTTGGCTGCGATTCCTCAGTCTTGTGAAATCCTTAAGGAAATATGGACGCAGCCACCAAGATGAACTCTACCAGACTTTTCTCCTGCTTCAGAGGCAGTGTTGATTCTGACAGTAGCTTCCGGAGACAGAATGATGCAGCAAAGCAACATAAACACGGCTAAATGTCACCACTGTTTGCCGACTCACAGACACCATCCATTTGTTTGTTCTGAAATGACGAGTGGACCATTTGGCAAACACAATGGCGTCCCCGCAACAGTTCTGTCATCCTGCCGGGCAAGCGGCATCACACCAGTCCCGTTCCCTTTCATTTAAAAAGAGGGAAGGAGAGGGAAACCAACGCTGTGAGATTTGCAGGGAGGAGCTGTCATCAGAGCGCCTGTCTCTCTGTCAGTCATGGCGCGGCTCTGGGTGAGGGCAGAGAAGAGCCTTTCCCAGAGTGCCAGTGTCATCAGACGGTCCTACCTACAGGATGCCACCCGGGATTGGCCCCACCAGTCAGACACAGGCTCTCTGATCAGCCGTGAGGCAGTCAGCGGGGCCTGGCAAGCACTGTGAGGCAAAGATATCCAGGGACTAACAAGGCTCCGCCCTACAGTAGGTCAAATGGACCTTGCTGCTGGGAAAACACTGTGCCTGGGAATGGGCTGCACCACGGAGACTGACGCAAATCCCAAACTGGCCACGCTGGGCAAGAGTGCCTTATCCAGCCTCTGAAGACAGCCATGCGTCTCTGGCTCCGTGGGCTTTCGGGCAAAGCACCACCCACTGGACAGAGCTGCAGGGAACCCCCAGTTTACCCCACTCCCTGGCCACTCACCCTCCCTGGCGTTGGCTGGGTTTTCTCTGGGCACCCACACACTTTGCAGAATGGAACTTTGCGATATTATCCTGTGCCATCTTCCTAATGGAACCCACTGACTTCGGGTCTCTAGCGTGTATCAGTGGCCACTGGCAACGCACCACAACCCACGCTGAGGTGCCTGCACGCCTTATCCTTGACATTTGTGCTGCTTCATACACCGGCAATGGCTGCTGCGCTAATTTTACGTCAACAGGCCAGAGTCGTCTGCGAGGAGCGAACTGCGTCTCCGTAAGATCTGGCTAGGCAAGTCTATAGAGCATTTTCTTATTTAGTGACTGATGAAGGAGGGCTCAGGCCATTGTGGATGGTACCATGCCTGGGCTGAACTGAACCAAAATAGAAATAGCACGGCCTCTGGGCTGGTGACACTACAAAGCTGCCAGTGTCATCTTTCAAGATGAACTTCCCTAGGCAATGACTATGGCATGGGACATGAGGAAGCTAAGGCTGGCGCCATCTTAGTGCTAAGGGAAGAGGGTGACGGAAAGGCTTTGGGATGCTCAACTGTTTCTTTGCAGCACCTGTAGGTAGACACTCATGTGAGCTGGGGACACCTGCCCCAGGCCCTCGGGTGTAGGTGGGCACTCATCTGAGCTGGGGGCACCTGCCCCAGGCCCTCGGGTGTCTGTCTTCTTAATTCCCCCCTGTCTGTTGAGAGGCAGCTGCTGTAAAGCTAAGCCACGGATGTTCCATCCTTTTGCCTGTGGTGTTTTGAAGGGATAGGAAGAGATACCTTTCTGGAAGTACACACACACACACACACACACACACACACACACACACACTTTCCTCTGCAAGGTCTACCTAGCAGATGGAGGCCTGCATTGACTGGTTTGAGTCCCGCCTGCATCATATCTCTGTCCATGGAAACAGCGGAGGGCAAGTGTCTCCATCTCTTACTTGGGAAATAACCCAGGAGCGCCTCCCCCTTTACACTAAATTGGGGGTGGGGGGTCACAAGTCTAGCCTGTCCCTTGCTTTAATTCATAAAGTTTTACTGGCACAAAGTCACACTGGTTGTCACCTCTTTAGTGCTACCCAGAAGACCAGAGCCGGAATAAGCAGGTGCTCGTGGTTTGTAAGCTGACAACAGTTACCCTCTGGCCCCTCAGAAGACATGTGTTGGCCTTTTGGCCCTAGGCTGGGTAGCCAAGAAATGGTAGGTGTTTCGGACTGTCAATGCAGTGACATCACGGTGGGACAGCAGTCACCTTTTAAGATAATTTAGTTGGGTTACTATGTTTCATCACATCACGTCAATCATTTTAGAATGCATGATGTAACGAGGTTTTGATGCCACCACCTGGGTGGTGGGAGATAGGTCCCTGTTCTCTCATCCTGGCAAAATGCAGTGGGAGGGCCTCCATTGCACGGTTCGGGTTGGGGAACTTTCCCAGTTTGCAGAGAATAAAGCAGTGGGGACACTGGCGTTACCCCTGTTGAAGCTCTGCCTCCCACCCGGGAGGGGATCGCGTGGCCTGATGGCAACTGCACACAAGGTCTTAACCACCACGACCAACATGCTGGTGGGTCCTCCGCACGGGGCGTGGCTTCCTTGAATGGTGGAAATGCCAGGGCAGAGCTATGGTAAAGGAAGTGTGCTTTCCCGCCCCCCTCCCGCCTGCCCCTTAACCTGACAAGAACTCTGTGTCAGCACTACTAGCCCTGAGGACTCAGAAAGGGACAGAGAAAATCATGTTTGAGGAAGCTAATGTGGCGATTCCCGCCAGCCCTGGCTGGTCGCCTCAGTTTCAAAAAGCAAGGGACAGGGAGGTGTCCTAGTCGATGCCCACATGCACCAGTCCTGGGGTGAAATGAGGTCTTTAGTGTCTCTAGGCAGCAACCTCCTGAGGCTCTGCAGACTGGAGGCACTGTCTGTGTGCATGCCACGGCCTGTGCCTCTCACCCTGTCCTGGGTCTCTCAACAGCATTTCCACAGCAGCTCCCCAGGGGGACGGGGAGCCTGCTTGCCCTGCCTGGCAGTGCTGGACCAGCGGTCATCCTCATGGGATCCTTATTTAAACACTGATGTGCTGCCTGTCCAGCTGGAAGGCCAAGGTCAGGTCCGCTCTAATGATACAAAGGACACATCAGAGCTCTCTGATGGCACGTCTTTGCTGTTTTTACATAGTGAGGCAGAGTAAGGGAGCATGGGGTGGGCGGGGGGTAGGGGGGGGACATGCCCGGATCTTGACAGCCACCTTCCAGAAGCTAAAGTTTTGGCTAGAGTAGGATGTCATGTAACGAGATCAGACCAGCGGGACCTGACCCTCTCTAACAGCAACTTAATAAATTGTCCTCCCATTGATTCTGAGATGACTCAGGATCTCCCACAGGATCACCCGTGACAAGTCCTTGACACACTGACATGCCAGCCTCTTAGTAAGGTTCTTTTGAGATGTTCCCATCATGCCCTCTATGTGGGATGTGCTACAGGACTCTCCTCACCTAAGAGGATGGAGCTGCCTCTCCATGCGCTCGGTCCGCTGACCCAAGTCAGAACGCATCAGCCAGAAATGGCCGGTGCACACTGGCCAGGACCTCAGATGCAAACACTTAGGGGGTTAGGACTAAAGTTCTAAAAGTTGGGAAGCAACAGTACAGTAAACTAACAATGTGTCCTGGGCGTACAATTTTCAACACAACAAGAGAGAAGACATACTCTCTGGCTTGCTGGTGGGTGCAGGGGTGTGGCTCCTGAGTTCTGTAGGGGTCTACACAAGGCAGGCCAGGTTTTCACGGCTTGCTTTTCGAGTACCTTTCCGTTGTGAGAGAAGCGAGGCCTTCCGTGTAGGAGAGTTTGACCTCCAGCCACCGAAGTTTCTAGGCTCTAGGACCCTAGGCTCACTGAACAGGTGACGTGAGGCTCTGAACTCTGAGATAAGGAATCTGAAGTAAGGCATCGGTTTGGCAAAGCCCAGCTCCGCGAGGAAGTCCAGCTGTTGACTGGGCGGGCTTGTTTGCCGGGTCACGTCTACTCTAAGTGGGGCGGAGAAGAGATAAAGGTTGTGGGTGTCTCAGGCCCTGTGCCTTGACGCCCATGGGGGGTCTGGAGCTTACAATGCACAGACTGTTGCGGCACTAGGAAGGGGCAGTTGCGTATGTTTCCCTCTGAAATAACAATTCATGGCCAGGATGACAATGGCTTCTCTGGGCTCTGGGACACCGCCGTGCCCAGCAAGGATGTGAGATTATAATTACTTATGCTGGGTCTGATGCCTGGGGACCAGAAGACCGGAAGAGCCATCAAAACTCCTATGAAAGCACAGCAGAAGCTTCTAGAAGACGTGGGGCCAAACAAAATACCGAAATGATGCTCTATGAAAGCAGAGAGCCAGTGGCTAAAATGGCTGGGAAAGCTCCCAGGGAGGCCTTCCTTCCTCGATGGTCTAAGGGTCTTTATACACTTCCAAAGGGCGGGGGCGGGGGTACTGCCTGCACCCCAGGGCCTGTTGCCTAGGGACTGACAGGTTGACGGAAGAGGTTTTTTTTTTTTTTTTGGTTTTGCATGGAAATATCAGGGGGAGTGGTGTGCTGATATCTGGGGAGGGGACAGAACTCCTGCCAGCTCTGCAAAAATCTCAGGGGACCAGCCTCTCCCTTCCTCAGGTTGCCCCCTCCACCCACTGCCTGATGCAAAAAACCGACATCAGTGGACAAGCTTCCTCAAGGCAGGCCGCCATTCGTGCACACTGATAGGAGAATGGGGAGATTACTGGGGGTAACACGAGCTCATTCCAACAATAATAAGCTTACGCACATGCCAGGGTCTGATCTTTTCTGACGCGTGGATTCCTGGCAGGAACCATGGTCCTATGTAGGTAACTGAAAGAACTGAAAATTGACTAAAAAAAAATGTTTTTTTTTAACTCTTCAAACAACACAATAAAAACAACAATAATTATAAAACCACTCCACCCAAACTTATAGTAACAGAGAAGAAAAGATTTAAGTATCATTCTCTTCCAGAGGAAGAAGGGACACTGGACAGACATAAATCCCTTTTCTTCTTCTTCTTTTAAATATTGTTTTTAACATCCCCGAGAGTAATGACTCGCACGTGGCTAAAAATAGATGCGGGGTACTGGCTAATGGGACCGTGTGAATCATTCAGTGTGAGGAGCCATCAATATATTTTTGAGCTGTCATAAATCCATTTAGTGATTTTTGACAACTCAAAAAGGTATTTCTGACTGCTTGATCCGCTTCTTAGTGAATTAGGGAATGACAGAAAAACAAAAAGAAATGTATCGATTTAGATTATAAACAGCCTAGCCTCATGGTTTCCGCTCTGTGCTCGAGGGATCAGGATGCGAGGGTTAGAAATGCTCCCTTGTGCCCACCGACCCGCCCTCCTTTCCTCTCTCTCTTCCTTCCACAGAAGAAGGGAGGGATCTCAGAAATTCATTCACCGGGCAGATGGTGAGTCCCGTGCTGCTGTCTCTAGTGGGCTTTCAGGGCTGGGAGGGTTCAAGGGACAACACACCGAGCTGCTTTTTGCATAGGGACCCCTGGGTGCCAAGTACGTGACGCTCGTGGTCCCCACCTGTCCCCAGATCCATGTGATCCAGCTCAGGATTGGGACTGGGCTACAGAAAATCTGGAATGACTCTGGGGGTGGGGGGGAGGTGTAACAGTTTCTTGAAGGAGGAAAGGGTGCCTGCTGATTTACAAGATCGGACACGTGGGGTCGCCACACCGCTGAGCACACTTCACAATGTACATTTCTTGTTAGGACGACGGACAGACTGGTTAGACAGACAGACACAGACAGAAGAGACAACAACAGCAGAAGGCCAAAGTCACAGTAACTGCCATTCGATATGTCCCAGGTGAGCCACACACATCCCAAAGCCATCTCCCTAATTTGGAGAGAGGACCCCTCGCTACACTGTGTTAATGTGATGATTTTTAGGATCCTCTCTAAGTCAGTAAAGGGAGTGTAGGGAAGCAGGTTTGGTTTGACAAAGCAATGCGAGATCCTCTTTGGGCATCTTTCTTTCCTTCTTTCATTCTTTTTTTTTTTTTTAAGGTGATTTAAAATACTGGGAAGTTTGCAAGTTACCACATCGGTTTGTTTTTTGTTTAGGTGAATTCTCTTCCCTTCCTCAACGTATGGATGAACAATAAGAGGAAAGTGCACACTTTGAGATACTGTCTCCTTCCCGTGCCCTCCATGCAGGCATCACACAGAAAGCTGGACCCCAAAAGTACCAGTTTCAAAACTGAAAGGAACGTGACTTCCGTGATTGTCTACACTGTATACACAGCACTGGCCTTTTCTGTTTTTAAAATGTTCACTTTAAAGTTTGCTAGCAGGTACGCCGACTGCACTTTTGTTGTTTTTCTAATGCACAATTTAGCGGTGATGTTTTTTGGGGGGCGGGGGGCGAAATGGACTGAAGGAAGGAGGATTCTAAAACTTACCACACAAGTCTGGCCTCTTGACACATCCAGAATTTGCTGTGCTGCTCGCAAGCCCGTTAAAGGCCGCTAAGCCATCGGCGCTGTAGGCCCTAAGGACCGACAGCATGCTCATAGGTTTCTCCAAGCCGGGGGGACCCCGCTCCGGCTTTGGCAACCCCGCTGAGGGGTCCTGGGCAGGAAGGAGGCCTGGGTTGTGCCACTGTTCTTCCGACGCTTGGGCTAAAGGTGAGAGCAGTCCCTGGATGGGCTGGGAGGCGCCCGGAGGCAGCAGGCCATCGCCGCCCTCACTGCTGCCGTCCTTGCCAAGGGCGGACAGCGGCTTGGTCATCATTTCCGGTTCGGTGTCAATCTCCTCGTCCTCATTGTTTTCTCCCTTAGAGGAGTCCATGTCCTCGGAGGAGGCAATATCTGAGAGGTCGTCAGTAGTGCTCTTATTGGTGGTTTCTGGGATCAGGATAGGGGCATCGTCTTCTGGGTGGGTTTTCCCGTTGGGATTCTTGTTGGGGCAGGAGCCAGGGCCCCCCGAGCCGCCGACCATAGTGGGGTAAACGCCAAACTGTTTGTAGAAGTCAGAAGGAAAGGTACAAAAGGCAGGGTCCATGTGGCTGGGCCACTGGCCGCTCTTCTGGTCCCCTAGAGTCTCTTTGGCCGGTCCTTGGGCCATCTTCTCGGTGGCGGCGGCGGCGGAGTCTAGTGCGCCCACGGTGGTAGGGAGGGCCATCTCCTTGTTCGCCTGTATGGAGGGCAGCACCGAGACCTTGCTGGCCTCCCGAGCCTGCTCTTTGCAGCTGACTGCCACCCCCGTGGGGTGATCTTTGCGTTTCGCTTTGCCTAGGTGGTTTGCCTGGAGGTGAAGGGCCATGAGCTCCATGGATGACGTGGTGAACGCGCAGAACAAGCAGCCGTGCCACGCGATGCTGTCCTGCACGGTCACGGAGGAGCCTGGCAGAGCGGTGGCGTCGGGCCGCACAGACAAGTCCAGAGGCTCGTACTGAGATTTCTCAGACTTGCGCTGGGAGGCCTTCCCGCCGCTGGCTTTCTCCTCTCCACCCTCCGCAGCAGCAGCAGCAGCAGCAGCAGCAGCAGCAGCAGCAGCAGCAGCGTGGGCTTTCACGGCATGGGCGTCCGATGGCCCTTTCTCCTTTGCGTCCTTTTTCTTTAAAGAGCTCAGGACAAAGCTGTCCATGAACGCTTGCAGGGACCCTTGGAAGCTGACACCGTTGCTCGCCATGCCCTGATAAGCCCTTCCAATCTCTGGGAAGTGGGGGCTCTTGGAAGGAAGGTCAGCGCCTTTCAGGGCGTCGGAGGCCAGCTCTGAGGACATGCCGGCGGCCTGCCCTGAGGGATCTCCAGAGGACAGCATGCCTGACGTCCACTGCTGAGAGGCTGGACCGCCTCGGAAGTCGATTCCAGGGAGACCCTTAAAAGCCCCCCGCAGGATGTCGGGCCTGATGAACACAGACGCTCTGTTGGGGGTCTCATCCTTGTGCTCCTGGGTCGGGGGTGGCCCGGACAGCGGCCCCGCTCCGTTCTGCCGCTCCCGGTGGTGTCGCTCTAGGTGATACTTGAGGGACGCAGACTGAGTGCCAGCGTAGTCGCAGTGGGGACACTTGTAGGGCTTCTCACCTGCAAGACATCGAGGGAAGAGAGAGCCAAGTGTTTATCTCGTTTTTGAAACGCAGAACAAGGCTAGAAGGATCAACATTTGTTCCCTGAAACAAAGCGGCCCAAACTAATAATTAGCTAGCGAACGACTGTTTTTTAATAGAAGAATAATTTGTGCTCTTAAGCTTTTTTAATGATTTTGTACCATTGGGGACTATTGAGGGATGACACACTATCTACACACAATTAGCTATCTTTTTCTTTATCTAACATGTGAGAACGGCTGTAGATTTAAAGGCTATGATTATGAAAATTAAGCATAATAATTTCGACCACAGTGATCATTAAAAGTAGAAGTTTAAAGAGACAGAGTATGTAACAAATGAGTGTCTGCGAATATTTTGTGTATACAAGAGCGCTAGAATTTGTTTAAATTATACACATGGAAACCATTTTTAAACCTAAAAATTCTATGGCACTGTTACGCAAGACTGAAATGAATGATTTAAGCCTTGCTCCACAGTAAATCATGGGTATAATTAGCAAATGGCACTCCGCACAGGCAATTCATCATTATTTGGAGGGCAGCATTCCAGACGGGCTCTGATATCTGCAGACCTACTGCACTGTCTCTAAATAAAGAACTATAAATACCGATTCCATAAAATATTAATATCATTACAGAGCACTGTGATGGCGGGATGTAAAGACATATTGTTAAGATGAAAAGCAGCCGATAAAACTTAAGAGAAAACGGAGTAATAAAAAGGCACGGAGTATATTTAGTTTCTGGATTTGAAATTAACATTATCTACTGGTCTTTGTCGAGCCTAAAATTTGTACTAATGGCACCCTGACGCTGAGGTAGTGCACTGTGTAATTTACCTGTAATGGGTCCTTTCTGGAGAACAAAAATAGCTTTAAAGTGTGTTCTGGAACATATAAGGTTATTTTCATGAATTAAATATTTATTTGAATCCAACACCCAACTTCTATTGTTCTTTGTGTGACAGAGAGAACATCCCCGAACAGACAGCTTACAAGGAGGATGGAAGAGGAAGGAAGCCGATGTGGATTTAAACACATTCCAAGCATCCTGGGTCTTCTTTAGATTCTGCACCCAGAAAGCTTTGGCGAAGGCAGAGAATTCAATGACAGTTTCTCCTAAGAAGCTTACACACATGTGCACACACACGCAAGCACACACGTATACACACGCCCTCATATGCACGCACACACACGTGTGCACACACCACACATGCACGCACATGCACACACACGCACACACATACATATACACACGCACATACACACCTCACACACATGCACATGTTAATGCCCGGCTAGTGCTCTGGAGCACACACGCACACATGCACGCGTGCACACACGCATGCACGCACACATACACAACCTGTCCTGTGTTCTGCTGTGAAACATCTAGAAAGCCTGGTGAGTGGGTTCTCTGAAGACACTTCACTGCCTCGGGTCTTGGGAAGACCATGCCGTGACATGCCACCCTCAAAGCAGAGGACACCACTGTGCCATCTGTGGACTGTGCGCTTAATCTAAGGGGCACCCCCACCTGCCACATTCAAATGGCGACCCCAGGAGTTCCTAACGCACGCCCAACCCACTTCTCTGCCCTTTGGGTCTACTTTCTTTCCACAGCTGTCTTGGCTACACCAAAGCAGTAAGTATGGAGCGGGAGAGACGCCTCAGCAGCTAAAGAGCACTGCTGCTCTCCCAGGGAACCTGGGTGAGGTTCCCAGCATCCACTTGGTGGCTTCTAACTCCAGTTCCAGATGATCCGATGCCCTCTTCTGGCCTCTGTAGGTACTGCATGCACATGGTGCACAGACACATATGCAGGGAAACACAATCATACCCATAATAAAAATAAATAAATCTTTTTTAAAAAACTGTATACATAAAGAGGCAGACTTGACAAAGACAATTTCCCTACTTTGAGATTCTGGTACCCCGGAGGTACTGTTGCATGGGTAGGGATCCACTAGAAATATGGAGTACATCTTGACAGTTGTCCCAGCTGACTCCATTTGCCTGGGAGACTAGTGGCTGGGAGCCATGTCTGGAACCCCAGACTAGAAACCCAGGATGCTGATTCACAGGCCGGTGCAGACTGGGTGGGAGAGCTGAGCTGCAGATGGGGGCCAGGGCTTGGCGTTTCCACAGCGTCGCTCACATCTAACTCTGGTGTGCGTACTTACTGTGAGGACTCCTTTTTGCAAAAAACCAACATGGGGCTGCCTGGGAGGCTTTCACTGGTGCTAATATCTGCCTCTCTCCCTGCCCCCCAAATTCTGATCTAAGGGGCCTAAAAGTACCAGCAGAGTTCTTGGTCCTTCAAGTTCCTGGGTCGCATGCCCAGGGACCACGGGAGAGCTTCCCTGAGAAACGCCTCCAAGGTGGGAGCTGTGGTATAACTTTGCACAGAAGATAAGCCGTCCAGAGATGTGCACGTGAATTAATGCACTAATAAGGACTTCTGACCTCTGTGCACACTTGCTGGCTCTGGGACCTCAGTAAAAAAGTAAAGGCCAGACCCCCCCCCTTTACACACTGCTGTTAGGAAAGACATAGCACATGCATAGTGTCACACACGCAGCTAAGAAGGGGCCTTGGCTTGCCCTGAGCCCAGGAAACAGAAGGCATTGCTAGGAACCAGAACAGTCCCCTTAAATGCTAAAGTTTCACTGGGCCTAAGGCTAAAGAGCTTCCTCTTGGATTTCCTATTCCTTTCCTTTCGTTTCCTTTTCTTTTGGGTTTACCATTATTAACTTCAAGTGTGTGCGCGTCTCCACGTGCATGCGAGAGCAGTAACTTAGAAGGCCAGAGGCCTGGAGCCTGAAACTGGAACCACAGGCAGGTGTGAGCTGCCGTGTGGATGCTGGGAACCGAACCCGGGTCCTCTGAAAGAGCAGCAAGCACTCTTAAACCACTGGGCCATCTCTCCAGCCCCTTCCGCTGGGACTTTCAAGGGTTGGTCTGGCTGCCTCCATCCACCCTTCCCGGCTCCGGGTGGTACTGGTCTTTCCACTCCCTGCATCTCTATGAGCTGATTGGGGCCTCTGCTCTGGTGGGCACTTCCTACCTCGCCACCAAGTAAATACTTCAGAGTGAAGACAGGATAAACCTTACAGATCAAAGAAAGCCTCCTGGTTTAAGTTTTTTTTCTTAGTTTCTACGTGGTTTGATAACCCTCAGCCCCCAGTCCTTTGGTGTGCTGATTTCTTTTCTGCCTCCTGGGCTTCCAGCAAGGGCAGACG
>NC_140502.1:2225000-2247500 GCF_964271855.1 Acomys minous | reverse complement strand
GGCCCGTCCTAATCTCCTTTCCTTAGCCAGGGTCCCACTGCGTCGCTCAGCCTGGCCTCGGTGCTGGCTCACCTGAGAACTGAGACGCTGCCTCTGCCTCTCTGCTACCATCAGCCCTCACCCACCACTCAGTCCACCACTGACAGAAAGGCCGGTATGCAACGTATGGCTGTGCAAATTGGTTCTGTTTGCCCTGAGAACTCTGACTGACCCATGCCCCTTTCAGCCTGTGCTGTCGGGCTCTGAACTCAAATCATAGCCCTTGAGCCATATAAGGGGAATTGTCCATGCGTGGGTGATCAGGCCGTCAAGTCTTAACCAGCCCAGGGTAGTACACTCAGAGTAGAAATACCCCTGTCCCCCGTCCCCCACTTTGGGTGTCGAGGACGCTGCCTTACCAGGAGGCGGACGCGGGGGTGGGGTAGAATCTCTGGGAGCTGAGGAGGACTCCAAAGGTCCTGACTGTACCTCCCATCATCCCCAGCCCCCACCAATCTGTCTGAAGCTGGAGTCGGGGGGGGGGGGCGAGCCGCAGAAATGTCCTAGCTACCTGCAGGCTTTCCTCGGCCCCCAGATGTTCAGAGCCTCCGAATGCTGCTTCTACTCAGCGCCTCTCTAATAAACAGGTGTTGGGAGAAGAAGAGCAGTAATTAAGTTAATGCAGTGGAGAAAAGGAAGGAAAATGGTTTTTATCAGTCGATGTCACGCGATCAAGACTTCTAATAAAGATGGAGTGGGGTAGAACAATACAGAGAATGGTCCCTCGTAGACCAAACCAATTAAACCGTATCCATTACACGTTGGATTTTTAGATGCCCTCATACGCATCCCTTACAGGAGGACTTTAAAAGGGGCTTGGAAGTGCACGCTCTTCTTTCCTGGCCTGCTATCCTCCGGCCACGCCATTTAGAGGCACGGACACCCAAGGGCGAAGCGGAAGGCAATTCACCCCAGTTCAACCACTTGAGCCCCCACATGAAATCATGTATTAACAGATAACTTGGTTTTGAATTTTTTTTTTAAATTACGTGCATCATTTATGCTTTCACTTTGCAGTGATGGGTGTTTACCTCGGTGATTTCTAACATGTAACACTTTCTCTTCTATTCAGACACAGAAGTGTAAGCGCTTTTCAACTTCTTTGTTCTTAGATAAAAAGGAAATTGATCTTTATCTGGTTTCCATTCTGGTTTTTTTTTTTTTTAACCCAGCAAATGCTGCTTCCGGGGGTGGGGTAGTAGAAATGTGATGTTTCCATGGCTTCTTTCATTTTCTCCCTATGGAGGAAGTTTCTGGAATGCTGCTGCTGCTGTCCCTGTCTTGCCTGTATCTATGTCGTAAACTTTAGAAGTCTGCGATCCAGAAGCCGGAGGAAAAGAAACAAGTGTGTCGCAGGTTTAAAGCCAGCAGCGGCCACCAGCTTCCATGCCGTTCCCTGACTTGCAGAAGTTGTAACCCGTGTTTCCTCACCTGGCAATATGGTGGGGATGGGCCCTGGAGGCCACTCTCATCTTCAAGTGGACAGGCACCAGGAGCCCTTGCTTTTTGACACTCCCTCGGTGCAAGCTGCACCCTCCCCCGTAGAAAGCCACCTCTCCCTTGCAAACCAGGCCAGGGCTGTGTGCTCAAGTCAACTAAAATCAGCCACAAGATAATACCCCAGGTCTTGGTGTCCAGTCCCCAATGCACCCACGGAGAGCGTTCATCTGGAAAGTCCTAACGCCCCCTAACTACCACCACAATGGAAGGGGTGTCCTCCAAGCTGGGGAGGAAGGCCAGTATGCTGATATAACCCGAGAAAGCAGAGGAGATGCCTCTCTACGAGCCTGGCTACTTTTCCCAATGGACTTCCTACTTCATGGATCCGGTAGCTTTTTTCCTGAGAGCCAGGCTCTGCTGCCCTCCTTGAGACACTGCTGACTAGACAGACAGAAGTCTGTGCTCTCATGGAGCTCAGACTCTTGTCAGGGAGAGAGACAATTACAAAGTCAAACGCTTGAATGTACCACATGGGATGCGAGCCGTAGAGAAAAAAATGAATCAGAGAAAGGGTGGGAAGTTGAGCAAGAAGCAAGAGATGCCAAGATTAAAGCTTGGAGGCCTCCTCTCCTCTTAGGGAAGGCTGGTCCCCAGGAAGGCAGTGCCTGTAGCCATGCTGTGGTGTCTGATGGGCTCTCAAGTCTAGTCAAGGGCCGGCATTCCCTAATGACTTGACCCTTCCGTGCCATGTTATACAGAGCAGGCATCACAAGGAAAGGCTCACTTGCCTACTCCAACACTTGTGCTGTCATCCAGCCTCTCATGTAAATTTCGTGTGTTCCTATATCTAGGGAGAAGGCTCAGCCAGTAGAGGCGCTTGCTGCCAACTCCAAGGACCCGAGTTCATTCCTGGGAGCCACGTGGCAGTAGCGAACCAACTCCAATAAGTTGTCCTCTGACTTCCTACCATATGTACTCTGTGGTGCGCACATGAATGCACATACACACGCACACATGCATGCACATTCACATGACTAGTGTGTGGGGGTGTGCACACACATATAGAGTAAGAAAAAGATTTTTCACATGTTCCCCACCCCCAGCACACACACACACATCATGTAGGACACTCTTGCAGGAACTGGGTCGCAGAAGCAGCAGCCACGGGACAAATGACAACCCTCACAAGTCTGAGGCAGAGGCGGGCGCATGTGTTCGAGCCAAGTCCCTGGGAACCCCCAGGAAGGAGAACATCTGAGGTGCAGGCAGGGGCTGTGTGAAGATCCCACAGCAGGGACGGGCACTGTGCACCGTGGGGACAGGGAGAAGACAGAGGCCACATGAAGCTTGGGGAACAGTGAGAGATGGCGAGAGGATTGCGGCAGCCATAATGCGAGTGTCGGTCTGCCTGTTACGGCTTGGATGTGCCTGTCCCCGCCTGTCCCCTACAGTCTCAGGTGTTTGAGCGCTTGTTCCCCACCTGATGGCGTTGTTCTGGAAGGCCGCAGAGCCTTTGGGACATGGGGCTTAGCTGGCTGATGCAGGAGTGGTCCTGCTCCTGGCTGGAACACTCTGCTTCCTGCCTGCTGAGGTGGGAGCAAGTTCTCCCTGCCACCTCAGACTGAGCTGTTAGCTGTTGTCATTTCCCCTGCAGGAGGGGCTGTCGCCTTTGAACCGGGAGCCAAATCAAGCCTTTCCTCCTTTCTATTTATTCTGTCTTGGCAATGAGAAAAGCAACTGGCATGTGACCTTCAATGACACCCCAGGAAACAAGCTGGGAGCTGGGGGGTGTGGGGGGGGGTGGGGCGCTGTGAGTAATCCTCACCACAGCTCTAGTGACCAAGTAGCCACTTATCTCCAGGGTCCCTGGTGGTGTCAGATCTGGGGCATCAGGTAAGAAATCAGTTTGAGGGGGAGGGGGTGAGCTCCTCATCTTTTAGATACACACAAGACCCCGTATACATGCACTGTCTCTGCCCATCCATGAGCAGAGTTATTGATTCTGTGGGAAATAGAACACAATTATTTTTGAAAATAGATGGCATATTTGTCTATCTTCTGCAGCGGCTCATATTCCAATAGATAAAGTGTCAGGAGAAAAATCAAAGAAAATGGAGGTGTCCATGACTCAGATAGATTTTTTTTTTTATATTGGCAATACACAAACAACTAGCAGAAAGGCTAAAAAGAACAGTAAAGTAAAAAAAAAAAAATGCTGAAGACCAAGGCAGAGATCTAAAAGGATGGCCTCAGGGCAAGAAACTAGCAATCTAAGCAAGACAGATGGCCAGAGCGGGCCAGTGGCCATTTCTCTCTGTTTGGCTGAGAATGTCTCTAGGTTTCTCTTGAGGCAGCTACCTAACGTCCACACAACGCAGGAGGACATCTCTACCTTCCCAGCCCCAAAGATGGGCCTGGAGTTCATTCTGGGACAGAGGCCAGTCCGTCTGGTCATTCGGGGGAATCTTCTTACGTTGGGTTGGTCTGTTTTTATTTTGCCACTGACCTAAAAAGCAGTGGAGTCACGTGACCATGAACTAACTCCACAAACCAGAATAAACTCTTCTTTCTTTAGACTGTGTTACTCAGTTATTTGCCTCAGTGATGAAAAACCTGAGGGACGCCCAGTGTTAGTGACTTGTGCCCTGGCAGTGGTGGCGGTGGCGGCCGACTTGGGCCAGAAACACAAGCTCCGAGAGGCATCCTCTGGACGCCCTGATGCCCCGTGATCTCTCTCACCTGTATGTATCCTCAGGTGGACCTTGAGATGATGGGACGTCCGGAAAGTCTTCCCACAGTACGGGCAGTCCTTCATGGCCGAGCCCAGGCTCCTGTCTCGGAGCAGCGCCTGCTGCTGGACGCCAGCGGCTCTCCCGGCCTCCTCGCCGATGTCTGCAGCGGAAGAGAAACAATTCTCACATCACTTCAGCACGTGTCAGAAGTTGTTCGCACCAAAACTGCTAACACCACACAAAGTTAAACATGTCAATACTACACCTGTCTATTTCATTCTTTGAATCTGACAGAATGCTGACAATTCATGTATTTTCTTGTTATTCTCTTAAATTATTTCATCTTTCCTATCATCATTTTAAGCAGCATATGGTACCTTTATATTGAACTGAATTAAACAAGAGAAGAAACAGCTGTGTCAGCAGCTGGTTTGATTTCTTCTTTTTGCTTAGTTCCTATTAAATAATTTTTTTTCTAAAAGTTTGAAAATGTGGGCACTGGTGGAATTCGATTAATTTGTAATATAGGCTAGCTGAAGGTTCATTCTAGGATCAAAATCACATTTTGAGCTTAGCCAGTTACAAGGGAGGAGGGGGGGGCGGTAGTGTCTCGGCTGACTCCCCGAGACAAGCAGACACGCAGCTATTTTGGGACAGGAAAGAAAATTATCCCAAAAGCGATCGCTGCTTCCTTGTGGAGTTGTATCCATCTCTGGCTGGTGCAGCCGCAGGAAAGGGAGAAGAAAAAGGGATGCAGCTCCACAATTAGCCCATGATAAACACACAGTGACACATTCAAAGTCATGTGCAGAAGCTCAGCTTCCCAACTCCCATAAACTCTGAGCACTGCATTTAAATCTCCGGGCCCGTGACTTGAGAAGCCCCTCGGTAAAGTATCAATACAAATTTTCCATCCGGCTGTTATTTGTTACGTAGACCAGACCATTAGGAAGTGGAATAAAATTTACATATGGCTGCCTTTTGCACAGAAATGATAGGACATAATAGTAAATAAAACCCAAAGTATTTGGTGTTTTGGGGTGTGTTGTTACAATGCCCGGGGGCCTGGTGTCACGCTGCCACATGGGCGGCATGCACAGAGGGGGCAGGCCTCGAGCTTCTGTGCCTTTGAGCAGGTGAGGCAAGAGAACACTCCTGGACTCACCTCTGCCCAAGTCTCTGGCCTCCCCTCAGACTGAAACCTTGCCCCCCCCGCCCCCCCCCCCCCCCGGCCCTTCCAAGCTCCTGAGGCTGGAAGGGTGCGTGCCCGCCATGGCTTCCCACCCGCCAACCCTCCAGGCCTTGTGATGAATGCCACTATGAGAACAAGGGAACCTTCTGGGATACTGAGCAGATCTGTGAGTTCTGCTGAGCTGAGAATAAATAAGATTTGTACCTTCCAAGCGATGGAAAATGCAAACTGCTTTTACTCTGCAACATCCGTTGCTGGTGCTCTCTGCTAACGGCCTAAAGGGACAGACTTACAGACCATGAACGAGATGAAGGCAAACACACTTAATTCTTATTTGGATGTTGGCTCCCGGCAACTGTGCAAGCGCCTTGGCTTGGAACATCCTTTCTGCATTTGGACCATATGTGAGCCGATCACCACCCCAGAAAAGTACACTGAAGGCCGCCTTCTAATCCTGTTTCTCCCCCCCAACTCGCCCTGTTGCTGTCGGAAGACCCATTTGGAGTGTACAATTACTCAGAGGGCTTTTTTCCCCCTCATAATTTTTACAAATGGGAGGATTAGGTTTATCCGTATCCAGAACTCTTACCCAAAGCCTGTCACCTCACTGAGCACCGGATTTCTAGGCATTCCAACAAACAGGAGAAGCACCCAAAGATGACTCATGGGTAAGGACGAAAAGCTGCGACAGTGTGGTGAAGCTGGACACAGGCTGGCCGTGCCGTCTCCCTGCGGGTCATCCATGAACAGCAGGTTCAGTCTACGCATGGTTTTCCTGTCACTATGCTGGGCCACCACACCCCTAGCTCCTGTTTTCTCTCTCTCTCTCTCTCTCTCTCTCTCTCTCTCTCTCTCTCTCTTAACATTTGTTTTTACTTTTAATTATATGCATGGGTGTGCCTGTACAGGGGCCTCTGCACAGTAAGTAAAGGTGTCCACGGAGATAACAAGAGAGCAAGTGACACGCTGGAGCTAGAGTGGGCTCTCGGGCATGGGTGCTGGGAACCGAACTCAGGCCCCATGCCACAGCAGTCTATGATTTAACTGCTGAGCCCTGTCTCCAAACCTATGTTTTATTTGGTTGCTGTTGTTTTCCTTCCTTCCTCCCTCTCTCCCTCCCTCCCTCCCTCCCTTCCTTCCTTCCTCTTTTGAGACAGAATCCCACCACGTAGTTCAGTCTGGCCTTGAACTCAGTTCTCCTATGTCTGCCTTCTGAGTATTGGGATGGAGCGCTGCGTGCAGTCTGCTTGAGCTCCAGTTCCATCTCCGTGTACCCGTCCCTTCGGCTTCCTCCCCCAGTCCATAACATTTGCTCATCTCAAATCTCTCAGACTTCCTGGGATCTTCAGGTCAGTTAAGGAGATGATGACGTGGATTAAAACTTTGCCAAGTGTCCCCTGGAGACAAAGCAAAATGCCCGGCTTAACTCCGGAAGCCAGCAGCCACCTTCTTGAGTTATAAGCGGGACACGAGGGTCAGGATACGATCAGGCAGATTCCTTCAAGCCCTCCTGTCCCATGGCTCACTCCAGCAGCCTCTTCCAGCGAGGTGCAGTGTAAGGGACAACATGGCAGTCGTGGGATAATACAAGATGAGCACACAGTGAGGAAGGGCCTATTTCCACTGGAGTTTTGGTGAGGATTTGCTCAGAATATTCCAGATAAATGTGGAGAGAGAGAGAGAGAGAGACAGAAAGAGAGAGAGAGAGAGAGAGAGAGAGAGAGAGAGAGAGAGAGAGAGACAGAGAGAGACAGAGAGAGAGAGACAGAGAGACAGAGAGAGACAGAGACAGAGAGACAGAAAGAGAGAGAGAGAGAGAGAGAGAGAGAGAACCCACTGCTTTCGAAGGCTTTACAGAAGTTGCGATGACCTGTGCCTCACTATATGTCACTCTAAGTGATGGCCCGTATCTGTTTCTCTTTTATCTTTATATCGTGGGTATGTGTGGTCCAATAAAAGGAATAAATTTGTAAGATAAACAGCTTTCTTTGCAGATTTAAGAGTTTAATTTTCACTTTACGCAGAAACCGTTTTCTCTGGGAGGGCCAGCAGGCCTATGGCGTTTACTCTTAGACTAATCCTTCTAGAAAAACAAACTCTCGGCCACAATGAAGAGGGATGGTGGGTGGTCCCAGGAAGTGTCCACAGAGGCAGAAAGCCAAGTGCAAGGAAGTCTGGGAACGCTCTGCAGTCTCTGCCCAGTGCACACACTTGGGGCCTTGTGGATGAATCCAGTCCAAACCGGTACTGGGATGAGTGCTGGTGAGCATGGATGTGCTAAAGTGCACCCAACCCCAAGAACCAGGAGCTTTATAAGACACGTGGCTCGGGTGCTCGCTCTGCTCAGAGCACAGAAGGGCTCACAGTGTCCCCTCTGCCTCGTGGCTGGGCCACATCCTGTCACCTATCCTGCTATGCCCCCCATCACTGCATGTGGAGTGGCCAGGGTGTTAGCTGCAGACCCCTGCAGGCCGTCACATCAGAAGCCTGTTCAAGTTTTAAAAACATTTTTTAAATTACACTGATGTATTTATTTTGCTGTGTGTGTGTGTGTGTCCACAAGTGCACACGGATGCCAAAGCAGGCCTGTGACAGTTCAAGCACAGGACACATGAGTTGGCTTCTCCCTTCCACCTTGTGGGCCCTGGGTATCAAAACCAGGCTGTCAGGCTCTGCAGTGGGAACTCTGCCCGGCGAAGCCATCTCTACAGCCCTGTTCCCTTATTTTCCTCTCCTTCAATCTGCAGAATTTCTTTTCCCTCCTAGGAGGCAATTATCACCTGGCCCTCCCTAATTCTCCGGCAAGGAGGCAGAGCCCTGCCTGTCCCCCTCACGTAATAGCACACCCCTGCCCAGGGTGCATTCTGATGCCGGCCACGAACTCCAAGTCAGTTCTTGATGCTCCTGAGTGGCGCAGGGGCGTCTTTTCCAAGGCAACACCTTACACGGATGAGGCAAGTAACATTCCTGAGAGGCACGGGCTGTGCTCACTGCAACCTCAGGACACCAGAAACAGGTATGCAACACCTCAGCTCGCTTCCCCTTATAGAGAAGCTGGGAGTTACTGCTTAACATGGGGAGAGAGAATCATAGTATTTCAAGTTGGGTTTCAAATATGCTGTTTGGGGAGGTAAAGGGGAAAACAAGTGGCAGCCCTTCCTAATTTTATCTTCTCGAAGTCGGAAACACATCTCCTGCTTTCCCTCTGCTTGTTCTAAGCCGCTGTGGGTTGGGTGAGCCACCAAGGGTAGACGTTAAGGTGTGAGAAAGATGCTCTTGCATCTAGGTACCACTGGCTGTTTTATTATCCCCATAAACAGAGCATAACTGTAGCACTGGAGGTCAAAGGCAGATACCCAGGCACCCAAGCCCTCGAACTTTAAGGCACAGGCATACTAACTGGGACAGGGGCCATGTGAATCCAGCCCCAAGGCTGGCTATCCTGTTACACAACAGACATGATTTTTCGTTCATGGGCACCTTGTGCATGATACACTTTACACCCCATCCATAAACAGTATGTTTAGAATTAAATTTTTTTTTTGACTTGCAAAACGATTTTGTGTGTTACATGTGGATTTTCCCACGGGTTGTTCTAACACACTAGGCTTCCTCGATATATTAAAAGTGGCCATTTGCCCAGACAGCTCCTGGGAGATGGGAGTTGAGGGTGGGGGTCCTTTCATGTCCCTAAGCAAGTCCACCACCCCTCCCTAGCCTTGGTTCCTTCCTTTGTGGATGGGGGCAGAGGGCTGGACCATGCAGGTTTTTCAGCTGACTTCCTGTAGTGCTATGACGCTGGAGAAGCCCCAAGCCCATCCCAGGCTGCCTCTGCCTACTGCCTCACATCGCCTGCCCTGGCCTCACCTGAGAACAAAGCGAGATGCTAGGGGTAGGGAGGAAACTGCATGGAAGACAGCGTGTACTTCCTTTCCCTGCACTCTACTTCATGGACTACACTTCCCAGCGTCCCTTGCTCTAGGTTAACCCCATGTGACTGGTTCCAGCCAATGAAGTAAGAAGAAACAGCAGATCAGGACTGTGTCAAGCACTCCAACTCAGGTGGTCAAGACACTCACTATTGGCTACGTCGTGGAAGGAGGGGCAGAAAGAGGGTAAGGGCTAAAGGACCAGGGAGGCGGCTGTGGGATTGTGTCCTCCAGGTATGACAGGGAAGTCACACCTACGAGAGCTCCACAGTGCGGCTGCCTAAACAAGAGCTGAACAGTGAGTGATGCCGTCTGCTGTCATGCCAACATGGCGGGGGGGGGGGGGGCGGGGGGGAAATCACGAGGTTCCACCCATAGATGAAGAGATACAGGTTATTAAGGGTTAGTCTCTCCCAGGAATGGGCCCCTGAATGGTTATCTAACACCAAGTGGTCAGCCCGAAAAACAATCACATGCAAGCAACATTGAACAGGCTCAGGAGGTTGCATTTACACACGTGATGATGATTATGATAATAATAATAATAATATAATGATGATGATGATCATCATCATCATCATGAATTTGATGGGTGGCATGGGAACCAGTTGGAGGGAAGAGAGGAAAGAGACAGGGAAAAGTATAATTATATTTTAATTAAATATTTTTTAAAACGAAAGAGAGAGAGAGAGAGAGAGAGAGAGAGAGAGAGAGAGAGAGAGAGAGAGAATATATATATATTGGCCAGTCTTCTGGGTTTATATCAACTTTTAAAGTAGTCCTATTAACCAAAGAATAAGGGGAGCGTGTTGAATTGTGCAGCCTGACCTTTTACATTCCTTTACACTGTGCAGTTTAGAAAGACGGCCCACAAATCTGCAGTGATGGTGGCGGTGGCAACAAGGCCCTCACAGTGACTGTCGGTCCCCAGCAGCGCATACGGAGCAGGGCGCCGGCCTCTGCGCTCCTCTGCCTCACAACACGCGGTGCTATCGCGACCTGCAGAACTTCCAGTGGAGCAGGAGCTGCATTTCCAGAGATGACCTGGCAGCTAACTCAGGATGTCGAGATATGCAAAGATCTCTCACAGGCACTTTGTAGAGGCCAAGAACTGTGGTCAGTCAACTCCACAGGTCCCTGGGCCTTTCTGATCTTTTCTTGGGGGGGGGGAGAGGGGGTGGAACCAACACCCTGGAGAACGTCCAGAGGAATGCAGAACTCCTCTTCAAAGCTTAATCCTGTCCTTTATGATGACAGCGTCGAGGTGAACAGGCTCTAACGAAGCAACGATCGTGTGGGCTGGAGAGATGAGCGCGTTGCTCTTGCAGAGGACCCGAGTTCAGTTCCCAGCACCCACGTCAGCCAGTTCACACCCACCTGTAACCACAGCTCTAGGGGATCCAATACCCTCTCCTGGCCTACACACACACACACACACACACACACACACACACACATACACACCCGCGCGCGCGCGCGCGCACGCACGCACGCACGCACGCACGCACGCACGCACACACACACGCACACACACACACACACGCACGCACACACGCGCACGCACACGCACGCACGCACGCACTCGGCATACATTTACGCAAACATCCACGTAAATTCAATAAAATCTAAAATATTAAGCAGTGATCACGGTGAAGATCCTGAGGAAGCAAACTGAGCTATTTATGAAAGAAATTTTAATTAATGTATGCACACAAGTGGTAACAAGACTGTAAGTGATTCCACTGAGCCCCTGAAACATGGAATGCTTGCGATGGGTCACAATTAACTTGCTTTTCTGTTGTTTTATTAAAGCTTACTGGTGGCCATATATAGTCATGTTCAACAGCTAAGAAAAATATGGATGGGTAAAAATATGTTTAAATGAGAATGTATTGTTTATTGTTTTATTTTTTTAACCATCACTCGGCGTCCTGTTGAGTTATTGGATCTGGGGTACCAGGTGGGCCCGAGCCGGTGACTTGAGGATGTGAGGACATGAGGATGTGGGGGTGTGAGGATGCGGTGACGTGAGGACATGGAGAATGGGAACTTGGGGACGTGAGTACGCGGGGAGGTGGGGACGCGGGGACGTGAGGATGTGGGGAGGTGAGGATGCGGGGAGGTGAGGACGCGGGGACGTGAGGACGCGGGGACGTGAGGACGCGGGGACATGAGGATGCAGGGATGTGTGATGCTGGCTGGCAAGGCGGGGTTTCTGGAAGTGGGGAACTGGGTCATGAAAAAACTCAGCCATCTTTTAAAGGAAGAAAATATCAGATACCAGGGTTTCAAATCACTTCTCTAGAGCAACACCTTGATGAGTTCAGTGAAAAGGAACAAGCGGCACGCGCATTAAATTTCCCTAAAGATACACTCGAGCTCTGTGAAGCACCCCAGGCCAGATGTGTTTCCGGTTTCACCTGGCCCACAGTCCTCTCTTAATGGTTGGACTTGCCTGCCGCCTGCTGTGATTGGACCACCGCGGGGTCTCTTCCTTACTTTTCCACTGGTGGCTGCTGTCGACAATATCCCTGTAACCTCAGGC
Organism: Acomys minous; assembly: GCF_964271855.1. Taxonomy (NCBI): domain Eukaryota; kingdom Metazoa; phylum Chordata; class Mammalia; order Rodentia; family Muridae; genus Acomys; species Acomys minous. Next base: position 2,235,623 of record NC_140502.1, on the reverse strand, counting down.
TGCCTGGTCCTGCTGTGGTTCTGAGGGCTGTGGACACTGTATTAGTCAATTCAATGTCTGTGCACAAACAACTGAAGAGACAAAAGTTGTCGGTCTCTTGGCTCACGGTTCCTGAGAATCTCAGTATGTCCTGCAGGGAAGTGTGGTAGAATTCTTAGCGATGGGGATGTGCTGGGAGGCTCCTCAAATCACCACGGGCTAGACAGGGACCCACCTCCGGGAGCCAGGCCCCAACAAGACATGAGCTTACGGACCATCCCAGATTCAAACTGTAATTAGTAGGCGCTCTTAGACTCCCGGTTGGGACCTGTGATCTCAGAGCACTAAGTGCCCATTCCTCCTTCCCGCCAACAGGGAGGGAACAGAGGCAAACTTGGCACATGGTCAAGATTCAGCTTGCAGCAAGTGTTCAATCAATACGTCTAAGCGCAAACAGGAGTTGGCACATGCCTCTAACCCCAGCCACTCAGAAGCTGGGCTGGGACCGTCACAAGTTCAAAGCCAGTTTGGGCAGGTTGGAGAGATCCTGTCTCAAACTGAAACGTAAAACGAGAGCTGGGCCTATAGCTCCATGGTAGAACGTTTACCTAGGATGCTCCGAAGGCAAGCAAATTGGAGTCAAATACTAAGACTGGCTCCCATGAGAGGAGCTGCTTGGACGGCCTGGCTTGAAATGGCTTGAGACATCACAAAAACACAGATATTCATAACGTCATCTATGATCTGATTTCTATTGTAATTATATGAAAATATTCCTTTTCCTTTTATTTTTTCCCTTTTTATTTTTTATTTAATTAATTTACTCAGATTACAACTCAATTGTTATCTTACTTTCCTTTTTTTTTTTTTTAGATTTTATTTATTGCATATGAGTTCTTTATCTGCAGAAGAGGGTATCAGATCACATTATAGATGGCTGTGAGCCACCATGTGGTTGCTGGGAATTGAACTCAGGACCTCTGGAAGAGCAGGCGGAGCTCTTAACCACTGAGCCATCTCTCCAGCCCTCCTTTTTTTTTTTTTATAGTTTGAGAACTCCAATTTAAGGAGGAGGAGGAGGAGGAAAGAAAGGGAGAAAGGAACTATAGAAAGCTCTACTTTCAGCACACTGTAAATTCCCCCAAAGATTTCTATATAATTTATTTTCCTAAGAGGGGGAAAAACATGGCTTTTAAGATCCTCTTAAGATAATTTACAACCTCTCCTCCTTGGGTGGGGTGGAGAGCAGGCCCGAGCCCTCACTGGAAGGATGCTTTCCCTAGGCAGCTGTGGCCGAGCGGGACCCATCGCTTTTAGAAGCTATTTGGTCAGTCCTCATGACTTGTGGGGCTGAGCCTCATGGGGATTGCACCTACTGAAAGGAGGAAGCCGATTCAGAGACGACGCGTCCCCCCCGGAGACGTGTCATGCCATATTCTTTCTTAAACAAAGAAGACATCGTAAGCACCTTGCGATATCTTTCATTTAATAGTTGGCAGAAGGCGAGTCCCTGGTGAACGCTGCCCTGTGCCTCTCTCTTTAACCAGCTGAGTGATCCAAGCTTTTAATATAGCCGTTCCAATTATTGTAAAAGTCATCTGGTACCTTATAACCACAAATATTGACAGTTTATTGCACAACACATTCCTGACATTTGAAGGTCACACCATACATAATACATAGTCTTTTATAAAAGTGTCTGGAACAAAGAGATACATGATAAGCAATTACGTCTCCCAGCTCGTGTGTATGTACTGTTCGGGGCTGACTCGGGGTTGCACGGGAAACACACGCACCATTTTAAATAATCTATTAAGGCAGCAACATGGAGGCGGGCGCAATGGGTGACTGTGAAACGGACCTTGCACAAGCCTCGGTCCGACTGGCTGGCACGGCACAGGGGTCTGGGCAGCTCTCCTTTGCTATGTTTGGGTCACGATGCCACTTTGGGGCACAGAGCTTTGCCCCACTTCACAATTGGATTCCCCTCCCCGCCACAAGCCATTAAGCACAAAAGGCTCACAGTATGTTCTTGGTTTTCATACTGATTTACTTACATGTAGTTGAAAGGAATTTAAGAGCAACAACAAAGAAAACACCAGACCGGGTTCTGAAGTCACCACACCTGCCAGGGGCACTGACCAGAGTTCTGACCCTGCAAACAAGGAAGCCTCCTCCCCAGGACTCGATCCTCACAGAGACAGCGGCATCCTCACACGGACTTTAGCACTGTACCGGGGTTATACAGCTGTCATGCTCCGGTGAACATCAGGACGAAAAGAGAGTTTCAAAAGACGTGGCTCATGTTGAGTGTGGGAGCACGTAACTGTAATCCTAACACTTGGGAGGTAGAAACAGGGTGAACTGAAAGTTGGAGGCATGCTGGGGTTACACAGCAATACTCTGCTCCCATCAGACGAAAGCAAATAAGAAAAACCCCTAAAACACAAAAACAAACCCCCAAACTGGCTTATACTGAGGCTGCCCCAGAATCCTCTGGGAACAGCGTGGTGAGGAAAACACTAAAATCGTTGCCCCTTCTCCAGGGGCTTTGTTCCCGGTTGTAACCTCCATAGTCGTGTTGGGGAGACAGGCTCACAGCATGGGCTGCACGGAGAATCTTGCCCTACTAATGCGCCCCCCCCCTGTCAAGACTAAGTGCCAGCCAGGTCTAGGGGCACATACTCATAATCCCAGCCCTCCAGACAGGCTGAGGCAGGAAGGCTCAGGCAGCTTGCATCACTTAAGGAGTTGAAGGCCAGTCCGTAACGCAGCAAGAGCCTGGCTCAGCAAAGCCCGAACCAAAAGCCGAACTCCACCAGTTCTTAGCTGTGTAATCCTGAGCAAATCCGCTAACCTTTTGAGGGTTCCCTTCTCTTATCTGTAAAACAGAGTAAGCATGATAATTCATGATCTAATAGCCTGTGCAGGGTAGGGGAGACATCTCCCATCACAGAGCTCGGAGGACCCTGCCCAGGCGCTCCTGCCGCGACCCGAGGTATCTCCCCACTGGCCTGACTCAGGGAATGGCACACGTTCAAACTCAGGAGCAGGGATCTGTGTTCCTTTCCCCGCGCAGTCCAGGTTGGAGCGGTTTCTGCAAAGCTCTTAAAACCCGGGCAATTCTACCAAGTTAACAGCGGAAAAACAATTCAGGCTGCAATTGAGCTTCGCATAGATGACAATCTTTAATCACAGATGAAGCGGCAGGTCATTAGAATCCACGCCGAACTCCCTTCCAGACGATACAAGCGGCTGGCGTCTAGTGTGTGTGTGTCTGTGTGTGTGTGTGTGTGTGTGTGTGTGTGTGCAGCCACAAATGTGTGTGTGTGTTTAACACTGTATTAAAATAATCAGCAGATCCTTGAAGCATCAAAAGCCCCTCCAAGAGTAATTTTCTTTAGGCCTCTGTAATCAATGTCCTAAATTTAAGATACAGGACCAAAATGATTTCTGCGAAGATGATGTGTTTATTAGCATTAATGGCAGGGGAGAAGGCTTCCTTAGAAGGAACCCATTTTTGCATCTGAAAGGCATTCCTGTTAGGATGTGTGTGTTTCTTTAAGAAGCTATTCTGTTTTAGAGGGTAGCAGTAAGACAGGGCACCACGTGACCAGGAGGTTGCTATGGTAAATATGCATTTTTTATTGAAGAGTAAACAGTGGCAGAAAACAAGTGTCAATTGCCAGCACTGAAGTCCCTGCCATCTTTGAGCTCTGTGGACCTCTTGCCCTCTTAATTTGAGAATCTTTATCAGAGAAACATCATCACTAGATCAAGATTTAAAATTGTTTTGAATAAATGCCCATCTCCTTAATACTATACAATGGTAAATATTTTGTCTGGCAAGTAAGGATTAGAAATAGCAACAACAACAACAACTCCATGCAGGGTGTTGGCAGAATGCTTCTCTACCGTGCTCCAGGCCCTGGGTTCAATCCTCAGAACGTAACAGGAAGAAACAAGCCTACCCAGCTCTGTCGGTGTTCCATGGCGCTCTGCCCTGCAGCATTGACTCGGGGCCTGCCTGCCATCTTGGTGCATGCAGACGCATGGTGGCCCTGGCATGGGTCCTGTGAATGACCCTTGTGGGGAGGCTGCACTCACTCCCAGGCTGTGAGTCTCAGCCTACATGGCTGCCACACTTGCTGGAAAGGCTTCGCTCTTCCCTTAGGCAGCAAGTGGCAGGAGGTTGAATTTATTTCGGGTAGTTCTTTGCTAAATCTGTTTATTAGTGGGGGTGGGTAGTGAGGACGGCATGTGCCATGGTTCCCACGTGGAATCCAGAGGAAGAGTCTGTGGAATCAATCCATCCTTCCACCTTTATGTGGATTCCAGGATCGAACTCAGGTCAGCACACTTGTGCAGTAGCTGCCGTTACCCACAGAGCCATATTGCTGGGCCTATTTCTGGAAGTTCTTACACTGATGTAGCCACACACACACACCTGGCCTCCCTCAGTTATAAATCAAGCCACATCCTTCCCTAACCATAATGATCTACAGCTCCGGTCCCTTCTGGAGTGAGTCCTTGACTGGCTTCTCTGGCCAGGTACAGATTTCACACCCTTTTCTGACGCCAGCTCTAGCATGTACATTGCAGAGGTATGTGCTGGAAGTCTCACTGCCCGCCCCCACTCCCCAGCACAGAGTGGTCACCCATTCAGGGTTAATCTATACCACCCACCAGGGGCCAAGGCATGAATCAGTAAGCCCAGGAACTCCAGGTTTGGCTTTCTGGGAAGCAGTTGAGGAGGGAAAGCCAAATTTGCATATCCTTTTTTTGTTTTTGTTTTTGTTTTGTTTTTTGTTTTTGTTGTTGTTGTTGTTGTTGTTGTTGTTTGTAGATATGGATAAAAGAAGCACATGCCGGTGAGCTCTTAAGGACACATTTCTAGCCCTGCAGGACACACAGTCCCCGACACAAGGAGTGGCCCAGCTCTCCCCAGCAACAGTGATGCACAGCAGCTTCCTGTGCACCTGAAAGGGCTGAAGGGGCCACCCAGCCCTGGAACAGCTGAGCACACTGAGGTCCCTTTTGACTCTGTGAAATGGTCTCTCCTTCTGGCCCACACTCACACTTTCCTGTGCGGTCAGCTTCCGCCAGCTTGTGTAGCATTGGGTGGTTGGGTGCTGCTGCTCACGGCAAAGGAATCTGCTTTCTTTCTGCAATCTTCTGAGGCCCGGGTCCCACCACAGCAAGCTCCAGGCTCCAACCCTGCACTGCTGCTTCTGAGATATTGGCAGATGCTTCTCAACTTTGCCCAGCCTCCAATGCTGCCTAAAGATGGAAATTGAGGCACCTGCTTTGTAGTTCCCTTGTGAAAACCAAGTGAGATCATGAGAGGAAAGGCCATCTGGTGGATTCTCAGCTTGCACACACACCCCCTTTTGCCACCTACAAGGTCCAAAACACGACACCGACGAAGCCAGATAAACCAACAGGTGATGGTTCACGGGATGGACTCACACAGGCATGCGCCAGCTGGCCTACCCCTCCTTTGTAGCTGCCTTCGTGTTGCTGAGTGCCACCTGGCCCCTGGAGGCAGGAAACTTCACAGGTCTTCATGTGTCCCCATGTTCTCCGGCCCAGAACATGCAGCTCCCTTGGCATCTGCCCTCCAAACATTCTTCTGAGGTGAGCAGGTGGGGGGTGGGGGTGAGGAAGGGAGACCTGAGTGTGGAGGGGCCTGGGTAGCGGCAACGGAAAGGAGACGGCAGCTGGTGACGGAGGCGGCTGTAGCCTCCCCACCCGAGATCTCTCTCTACTCAGTGGCTGGTGCAAGTTGGAGCCACCTCTCACTGTTTGAGCGCCTCACTCGTCAGGTGGTGAGCAGTCTGGTCTGTATCTCAGCATCCCGGGAGCCCACACTGAGACTCCTAGGCAAGCCTACACCCTGCTCCAGGAAAGCACATTTTGATATGGAGAAGCAAAAAGAGATTAAAAAATAGCTTTAAAAGAGCTCAACTGATGAGGTGCTTCGGAGCCGTCTGCGGGCAATGACAAGGGGGTGTGTGGGGACTTGGGGGTGCACTTTGTGAATCCTCCTGGGAACTTCGCCCCATGATGCCTTGAGACACCATACTGGCACCCTCCCTGCTCTCCTCTCCCGGCTGCTCTGGTCCATCTTACACTCCAAAGGGGACCTAACACCACCAGGTGAGGTGTGTCCCCAGAGTGTGTCCCCACAGCTATCTTCCTTCCTGGAAGGCAAACCAGCCGCAGCCTCCAACTTCCTGCTTCCTCTCCAGATTCATTCTCCGGAAGAGACATTCTCTCACCAAGTTAAGTGGGGTTTTCTCTGTTACTTAGAACTTTCTGGATGACAGCCTTTATCCAAAAGGCTTGGGACTAGCAGCATTTCAAATTTTCATTGTGATATATATATATATATATATATATATATATATATATATAATATATTTAATATATATATTAAAAACAATTAGGATATGATATAATCCACACTGGCCTAGAACTCACAATACTTCTACATCAGCCTCCTCCTGAATTCGGAGATTACAGGCATGTACCACCATGTCCAGCTAAGGTATACACATGTGTGTGTGCATGCGTGTGCGTGTGTGTGTGTGTGTGTTTATGTGTATGTGTGTGTGCGTACGTGTGTGTATAGTGGGACACTAGGCTAAAGGCAATATAAAATACCTTAAAACTTTCATTTATTTACTGTGTGTGTCTATCTGTGTCTATGTGTCTGCATGTTTGTGTGTGTGTTAACATGTACATGTGTAGGAGGTCTGAGAATGATTTTGGGGAGTTAGTTGTGTCCTCCCACTGTGTGGGTCGCAAGGCTTGAACTCAGGTGGTCAGTCTTGGCAGCAAGCACCTTTACTGGCTCGGCCATCTTGCCAGACCATTATACAAGTTTTTTAAACTGTAGCCCATCACACGTTTGCCATGTAATGTTGGTGGTCTGTCCACATCAACATTTCAGATTCTAGAACAAATCTTGAATTTGCATCTAAGGCTTACTGTGTGGCTGACAACCTGCCTGGCGAGTCTCTTTCACTCCACTGTCCGCTCTCTAGCGGCTGGGAAGGAGTCATTGCCCGACTCACACATCTCTACAACTTCTGAGCCAGAAACTCACTCCATAAATATTGACCAAGTGGCTGAATGCGTGGGTGGTAGTGGGGAGCACGGGGCGGCTCTTCGAGCATGGTGCGATCTAGAACGGCTGCTTCTCCTTCTAAAGGGCTAAAGTCGCCTGCATGGACCTGCCCTTCCTCACCCTGTGGGACCCAGGTGCAGATGGCCTGGCCTGGCCCTGTGGCACAGGACACAGGTAGCCTGGTCTCTCAGCAGCCCTAGATCCCACTCACGTGCCCTCCGCAAGTCTAGTCACTTCTGCCGTTGAAATCTCCTTTGGAGGAGGAGGGGTGTGCCCATAACTCCTCCTATGGCAGGGCCCTTCCTGGCCCATGCCTGCCTCAGCGAGAGCCCAGCATCTACACAGTCAGCCCAGTTCTGCTCTGCGTCCGCGGGCCCCACCCCAGAGGCAGGTGGCCTGCTTTGGGCGAGCAGGACTTTAGTGTATGACGGGCTTGGCCCCAGGCGGGCACATCAGGCAGCTCGTTCTGCCTTGTGCCTCTGCTGAGTTTCTGGGCCTGAGGATAAAGTCTGTGCAGACATATGCTCTTGGGGGGGTGTCCACGTGCACCGCCAGAGTCAGGATGGGAGCTCAGCGATCCCATCTGTGTGATGCTGACGGCGTGTGTCTTTGCCTCTCTCAGCCTGGAACCGGAAACCCTCCAGGCTTCTCATAGCTTTCCCTACCCTTCTACCTCCAGTCCTGAATCCTGGCTCACCCCCTAATCAGGTACCACCCAGTATCTACCCCCCCACCCCCACCCCGCAGTAGTTGGGTGACCCTCATGACTTACTGGGCCACCCCTGGTCTTTAGCAAGGTTCAAGGCCCAGGGTAGCACTGAGTAAATATTTACCAATTGGGGAACAATTTGACAAGTCTACACTGCTCAGTTAAATGCTGGTGACTCTTTAATCTGGAGAAAAGGATCCGTTTCTCTGGTCCCTTCGGAAGCCCTCCTGGACTGACATCCGGAGCAGTGCCACACGCGCACACACACAGTTGGTCCCTGTGATGCTAATTTTCTGCCCTGTAACCAAGAGAGACAACTAAACGTTGCAAGGTTACACAAAGCTCCTGCCCCTTATCCTCTGACTTCTCCTTAGGGGGAAATTGCACCGGAATACATTTCCTCATCTGTATGTTAACGCACGGTTATAATCCACCTATCATGATTGCAATTTTGGGAATCAAAACGCAGATCCAAAACAGCAGTGTGAGCTACATTGTAGCCACATACATTATAATAAATTAAGTCAAAGAAAGACTTCTGCATTAACGGCTGCTCCATTTCTTTAATACCCTATGAGAATATTGAACCTTATCCTCCAAAGGACTCTAACTTCCCCCACCTGCTGCCCTGGCTGTGGCATTTCTGTTGCCCTCTGCCTACAAGAGGAAATGGCGGAGCCTGCCGCCAGGGACAGCAGGACCATACAGCGGGAGCGGCGACTGGATATGGCTTTGTACAGAGGGTTCGATGCCACCCTATGCCATAAAGAGGCGGCCGGACATTCCTGGTCATGGGCCTGTACGAGCTTCCGAAGAGAAGCAGGCGGGGTGGGCAGCAGGTCTGTACTAGCCACTTTCCTCGCCGCAGGGAAAACCATCTCTGACAGAAGCAGCTCAAGGGAAGAAGGCTTTGATTTTTGCTCACAGCTTCTGGAAATACAGCCCATCGTGGTTGTGGGGGAGGCTCGCTCTGCTCTGGGGCCGTGGAAGCGTGCCGCGTAGATCGGGGAAGGCGGAGGGCATGGGCCAGAATCAGCAGTGAACGCTGCTTCCCCCTTCCCCTTCCCCCTCCCCCTGCCCCCCTTCCCCCTGCCGGCCACTGGCCTTCTTTCAGCCACAGCCACTCATGATCTCTAGACCACAGTCCCAAAGTTTCCACAGCCTCCACAGACAGTGCCACAGCTGGGGACCATGTGATCAAATACACGCCCCTGGGAGGACATTTCACACTCAACACGTGCCGGGGGCCGACCGAGGGACGGGTGAGCACGCAGCTCGGTGGACATGGGCGGAGAGGTGGAGGGGCCTCGTGGTTTGAATGTAGACTTGAGTGTAACAGCCAAAGTCGGTGCCCATGCCAGAACCTCTGGCTGCACGTCTATACCTGGAAGGAGGACTCGTATCAAATTGAGAAAGGGCCTGTGATGGAGAGTTTCCATGTACTACATATCTGCAACTTTGGAGCCTTCCTCTCCCTCAAGGTCAGGCTCTCTGGCTTCTCCTGAGACATCACCCCCCCAAAAGCCCATGGCCCAAGGAGCGGGAACTTCCTCCCGCCGACCCTTACCCCACACTCCACTACCTGGCCACCCCCAGAGCACAGGCATCTGTGTGAGTTCGCCGTCTCAGCTGAGCCTCTTCCGGACGCCCTCTCCACCTCTAAAACCAGCCATAATAGCCTCAGTTGGGCAAACAAGGCAGAAGCCTCCAGACTAATTCTCATAATTATGATGGGTTTATTATTTCAAAGTCAGCGATGATTGTGGGGTCAGGTACTCAGAGGAAGAGGGGAAGAAACATCCTTTCGAGTAATAGCAGATCTCCCTTAATTCGGCTAGGGTACCAAATTGCATCCAGAGATGCTGAACTACGCACTCTGAACCTTGGTCAGATTTCAAAGAGGCCTCCGGAGGAAGGGCAGTGACCAGAGAAGCACGCTGCCATCTGAGGACCTCGTCCTGCGACCTGGTGGTGGGGCTGAGTGACGTGGGTGACAAAGCTCCCTCCCTACTATGCTTGCCTGAGAGGTCCTCCTCTCTCATGGCACCTGGCCTTCACCTGTGCACTCAGGGCTGAGATTATCTGACCTTTGCCCTTCTGTGTGGTTTCCATCACTGTCTCAACACTGTGGCTGCCACGGAGCCTGGCCTGGGCTCCCTGGTGCCCTCAGAGCCATTTTCCAAACATTTCCGCGTGCTGCCACGGTGCTCGGGGTTGCTCACTAATTTTTATCTCGTGTTTTGATTGCAGCTGACTTACCAAGAGGACCCCGTGGGTCTGCCTGTCTCATAATCATTGGCAGGAGCCAAGCGAGAGGCTGGCCCACAGAGTCGCTCAATAAACACATGTTGGCTGACCTTTCTATTGTGAAAGACACCACTGCTATCCCCTTCAGGGCTCTTTTTCGAAAAGCCTCTTCAAGGAGCAGGAAAGAGGCAACCGAGACACTGAAAGCCCTTGGACCTTCTGAGCCCCGCTTCCTGCTGGGTGTGCACCCCAGTGTGGGTCTCACCCCTCGGGCATGAAGTATTGGAGACAGATGGGGTACTATCCACTCCAAGCTATGGTCCACCTGGGATGGAGTGGCTGTCCAGGAGCACCGCAGTGAACAGCAGGGCAGCCTCTGGAACTTTCTAGACTGACCTGTGAATCATATAGTGAGATTTAATGCATAGAAGACACACTGGCAGAACCAACTTTCCGTTCCCCCCACTAGGGTTCTGTGGACAGCTCTCTGAGCTGTGGACAGCTGAATCCCGGTCTGAGAATTCTTGTGGCTTCTTCTTATTTTGTGGCTCAGGTT